>NC_134355.1:435405993-435717600 GCF_048569485.1 Anomaloglossus baeobatrachus
CATAGCCGGCCGGGACGCAGGTTGGAGATGTTCCTCGCTCCTGCGGCTTCACACACAGCAATGTGTGCTGCTGCAGGAACGAGGAACAACATCGTAACATCAGTCTTTCCCAATTCATGGAAATGACCGATGCTACACCGATGATACGATTACAACGCTTTTGTGCTCGTTAATCGTATCAAAAATGCTTTACACACTACGATGTCGAGAGTGACGCCGGAAGGGCGTCACTTTCGATTTGACCCCACCGACATTGCACCTGCGATGTCGTAGTGTGCAAAGTGCCCCTTAGGATAGGTGAGCAATGTCTGATTAGCCGAAGTTCGACACCCTGTAACAATGTGATGGCATGATGGCAATGTAGCACCCACGGGGCAGGGGTTAAATCTACTTGTCGCCAGGTCGGGGATGTCAGGTCTGGTATGTCACAGGTGGCATTGCCCAGCTTCTTGGCCCCAAGGTGTACAATAAAGGAAGTAAGGATGGAGGATGTTGGGAGTAGTAGTTGAGGGTGAAGAGGATTGTCTCGTGATGCCACGTGCCAGGAAATTAGCCGCTGCTGCTGTCGCTGTCCTCCGGGGACGCTAGCTAAGCAGCTAAGTTGGTTCTGCTCCCCACAGGTGGAGCAGGCCCCGGGGAGGATGATGAGGGGAGTAATGGTCGTTGGCACCGAAGTGCAGGGTGACAGCGCCGGCAATCAAAAGGCTGAGTCAGCTGATGCAGTTCCAGGTGTTTTACTCACTATCTTTAGATTGCGCGGGAGGTACCAATCACCGCCGTTGTGGGCTCCAGCCAATCCCGGTTAAGTTAGAGGTAGCCACCGGTAGTTTGAAAGTGTCCTTTCTAAAGCCCGCTACACACGCTTCAATATATCTCACAATCCGTCGTTGGGGTCAAGTTGTAAGTGACGCACATCCGGCATCGTTTGTGAGGTATCTGCGTGTGACATCTACGTGCGATCAGGATTGAGCGCAAAACCGTTGATCGCAAACACATCGTATCTTTGTCTAGAATTGAGCGTTTTGTTGCACGAACCTAGTCAATTGTAACGTGTGACATCCCTCATTCGATTTTGGTGTCTGATGCTATGTGCGCAGGTGTGCGCTCTGCACCGCAGCTTAAAAAAGGTCCGCTTCAGAGCGCAGCTGAAAAGCTGCGTTCTGAAGCGCCTCACAATGTCTGTCATTCACTAATCTCTGTCAGTCGGTCACTATCTCTGTCCCTCACTCTCTGTCCATATCAGTTTATCCCCCTCTCTCATATACTTAACGATCCCCGATCCCCGGCGCTGCACGGCGTTCACACTGCTCCGGCGGCTTTTACTGTTTTGAAAAAGCCGGCCGCCCATTAAACAATCTCGTATTCCCTGCTATCCCCGCCCACCGGCGCCTATGATTGGTTACAGTGAGACACGCCCCCACGCTGAGTGACAGGTGTCACACTGCACCCAATCACAGCAGCCGGTGGGCGTGTCTATACTGTGTAGTGAAATAAATAAATAATTAAAAAAAACGGCATGCGGTCCCCCTCAATTTTAAAACCAGCCAGATAAAGCCATACGGCTGAAGGCTGGTATTCTCAGGATGGGGAGCTCCACGTTATGGGGAGCCCCCCAGCCTAACAATATCAGCCAACAGCCGCCCAGAATTGCCGCATACATTATATGCGACAGTTCTGGGACTGTACCCGGCTCTTCCCGATTTGCCCTGGTGCGTTGGCAAATCGGGGTAATAAGGAGTTATCGGCAGCCCATAGCTGCCAATAAGCCCTAGATTAATCATGTCAGGCGTCTATGAGACACCTTCCATGATTAATCTATAAATTACAGTAAATAAACACACACACACGAAAAAATCCTTTATTAGAAATAAAAAACACAAACATATACCCTGGTTAACCACTTTAATCAGCCCCAAAAAGCCCTCCATGTCCGGCGTAATCCAGGATGCTCCAGCGTCGCTTCCAGCGCTGCTGCATGGAGGTGACCAGAGCTGCAGAATACACCACCGCTCCTGTCACCTCCACGCAGCAACTGAGGTGAGTAGCGCGATCAGCTGAGCTGTCACTGAGGTTACCCGCTGTCACTGGATGCAGCGGTGGCCGCGGGTAACCCCAGTGACAGCTCAGCAGTACGCGCTACTCACCTCAGTTGCTGCGTGGAGGTGAGAGGAGAGGCGGTGAGTAGCGCGATCAGCTGAGCTGTCACTGAGGTTACCCGCAGCCACCGCTGCATCCAGTGACAGCGGGTAACCTCAGTGACAGCTCAGCCGATCGCTCGGCTGTCTTCAGTTGCTGTGTGGAGGTGACAGGAGCGGCTGTGTCTACTGCAGCTCCGGTCACCTTCATGCAGCAGCACTGGATGCGACGCTGGAGCATCCTGGATTACGCCGGACATGGAGGGCTTTTTTGGGCTGATTAAAGTGGTTAACCAGGGTATATGTTTGTGTTTTTTATTTCTAATAAAGGATTTTTTCGGGTGTGTGTGTTTATTTACTGTAATTTACAGATTAATCATGGAAGGTGTCTCATAGACGCTTGACATGATTAATCTAGGACTTATTGGCAGCTATGGGCTGCCAATAACTCCTTATTACCCCGATTTGCCAACGCACCAGGGCAAATCGGGAAGAGCCGGGTACAGTCCCAGAACTGTCGCATATAATGTATGCGGCAATTCTGGGCGGCTGTTGGCTGATATTGTTAGGCTGGGGGGCTCCCCATAACGTGGAGCTCCCCATCCTGAGAATACCAGCCTTCAGCCGTATGGCTTTGTCTGGCTGGTTTTAAAATTGGGGGGACCGAACGCCGTTTTTTTTAATTATTTAATTATTTATTTCACTACACAGTATAGACACGCCCACCGGCTGCTGTGATTGGGTGCAGTGTGACACCTGTCACTCAGCGTGGGGGCGTGTCTCACTGTAACCAATCATAGGCGCCGGTGGGCGGGGAAAGCAAGGAATACGAGATTGTTTAATGGGCGGCCGGCTTTTTCAAAATAGTAAAAGCCGCCGGAGCAGTGTGAACGCCGTGCAGCGCCGGGGATCGGTGAGTATATGAGAGAGGGCTGCTCAATTCAGTTACTCAGGAGTTTAGCGGTCACCGGTGGGTCCTTCACCGGTGACCGCTAATCAGGACGCGGCACAGACAGAGCCGCAGCATGACAATGAAGTCGGGTGAAGTTCACCCGAGTTCATTCTGACAGTGCGGCTCTGTCTGTGTCTGCTGTCAGCGGCCATTCAGCTCTGCTACATGGCTGTCTGTGTCTGCTGTCAGCGGCCATGTAGCAGAGCTGAATGGCAGATGACATAGTAAAAACGCATTCCTACACATTGCACACGCTTGTCAAGTCAATAAATAAAAAAAAAAAAAAAAAAAAAAGGTGCCCAATGCATACGTCACAGAACACATGATCTAAAGGATCGCACATAAAATTGATCAATTTAACATAGACTACTAATGCTCGTGTGACAGCAAATGAATGACCTACGTGCAATCTCATAAGATCCCGTATGCAACCTGGGCGTGTCACATCGCAAATGCGATTGTACAACTAATTGCAACGTGTAAAGCAGGCTTAAGAGTTGCCCCTCCAGGAGTGAGGAACTCGGCTGAGCGTCCCGCTCCAAGCCTCAGGCCCCGTGAAAGAAAAGAAGAAAAATGGTGTTGTGCTGCCAGAACTTAAGTCCCAGCTTGCCTTTCTTAGTGTCCAGGTTGCTCCTACTTCTGCCCCAAGTGGTGCCCGCCCCCCAAGTGGTTGTCCTAGTGACCGGGAAAATCCCATGCTTTGTGATGGCCACCCTTCCAGCCTACCGTAGTCCAGCTCCCCAGTGAGAAGGCTCCTAAGCTGTATGTAAAGTGTAAATGTGGAAACACCGGTGATTAACCCCCTCCTTACCCGAGATGAATACTGCAGCTTAAATAAGCTGCAGTACCCTGAGGCGACTGAAGCCTCAAGGGCTCCACAGCAACAGGGTCCAGGAAATGCTCAGTTCCAGAGCTTCCCCGTCTCCTGATAGTGGCCACGGCCGGGTACTGCACGTCTACCTCCTATTGATTTGAATGGGAGGAGGATGTCCAGTACCCGGCAATCAGTTGACAGGGTAGCTCTAGAACTAAGCATTTTTGGCTGCCTGGGGCCACCGCTGGCACCGAGGACAGCTGATTGGCAGGTGTGTCGAGTGTCAGATAGGGATAGGTTATCAATGTAAAAGTAGTGGATAACCTCTTTAAGTTAATCGTTTATAAGATTTCACTTTACAAACTGAAAGCATTAAGCAGATCTCTTTGACTTGACAAGGCTGGTGTACTTTCTTAGAAAACTCATGGCAGAAGGTGCATTTATGCAGACTTTGAAACATGGTAATTTATATAAAATACAGATGTTGTAATGGTTTTGATTTTGAACTATATATAGCATAAAAATCCCAAAAGGAAGTGGTATGATGCAAAAGCTGATGCCATCAAACAAGCGTGTGTAGCCAGGGGAAAGTAATGACTAGAAACGTCTACAATACCTGTCTAAGAGAATTTTCTAAGGTGAAAAAAAAGAGAACTCTTGATTATACAGAGCCATTTCTTAAGAATTTCAAGTGATGACATAGAGCTGTGGTGTGTCTTATATGTTTTTATAATATACTAGCTGTACTACCCGGCTTCGCCCGGGTTAATAACTGTTGTTAACAAAATAGAATGTATTAACATTCCCAGGATAGAATGTATAAATAGAATGTATTAACGCCCGGGATAGTAACTGTCTCTCTGTTTCGCTCCCATTCTCTGTCTGTCTCCCCCTTTGTATATATCTCTCTGTCTCTCTATCTCTTTCCCTGTCTGTCTCTGACTGTCTCTGTCTCTTTCTCCGTATGTCTCAATCTCTTTCCCTGTCTGTCTATCTATCTGTCACTTTCCCTGTCTGTCTCTTTCCCTGTCTGTCTGTCTCTTTCCCTCTCTTTCCCTGTCTGTCTCTTTCCCTCTCTTTCCCTATCTGTCTCTTTCCCTCTTTCCCTCTGTCTCTTTCCCTGTGTCTGTCTCTTTGTCTGTCTCTTTACCTGTCTTTGTCTGTCTCTTACCCTGTCTGTCTCTTTCCCTTTCTTTCCCTGTCTGTTTCCCTGTGTCTGTCTCTGTCTCTTTGTCTGTGTCTGTCTCTTTCCCTGTCAGTCTGTCTCTTTGTCTGTGTCTGTCTCTTTGTGTCTGTCGCTTACCCTGTCTATGTCTGTTTCTTACCCTGTCTGTGTCTGCCTCTTTCCCTGTCTGTGTTTGTCTCTTTCCCTGGCTGCATTGTGACACACCAACATTCCATATAAGGGCATGGCTGCGCATTCTTCTGAAGTTCGGGCTGCACTGTGGCTCCCAGCTCAATTCGCTTTAATGGAGGCAGGTTTTTTGGCGAATAACTGTAAAGCGCGGGGTTAAAATTTCCCCTCAAAACATAGCCTATGATGCTCTCGGGGTCCAGACGTCTGAGTGTGCAAAATTTTGTGGCTGTAGCTGCGACGGTGCAGATGCCAATCCCGGACATACACACATACACACACACACACACACACACACACACACACATTCAGCTTTATCTATATATATAATTGCCTTATTCTGTCTGTCTGTCTGTCTGTTATGCTCCAAAATTGTGTTACGGTGACACAAAGCTGATTGGCCGCTGGGCTCGCCATGGCCCCGCCCCCCCACACGGATTGGCCTCTCGCCCCGGCTCTCTGCAGGCCCCGCCCCCCTCACGCAATGCACGCTCGCTCTGGCCCAACTGACACGGAGCTCCGACTCCCAGGTGAGTACACACACACACATCAGATCACACTCACTCTCACACACACCTCACACATCACATCCACACACTCACAACATCCTGGGATATCGCTTGCTTCTACACCGGCTCCGTCACGATCCCAGCAGCGCCAGACATAACCTTGCGATGCTGGGATCTTGACGGAGCCCGTGAACGCTGGTAACCATTATACACATTGGGTAACTAAGGTCCCTTAGTTACCCGATGTGTATCATAGTTACCAGCGTACACCGGCTCCCGGTACACATGTGCAGGGAGCCGGCATTATACTCCTCTCCCCCCAGGACTACTCCTCCTATTACAGTCCTCCTATTATACTCCTCTCTGAGTATAATAGGAGAACTATTATAGCATGGGGGATGTAGCACGATGGGGGGTGCGCAGCATGGGGGATGTAGCACGATGGGGGGTGCGCAGCATGGGGGATGTAGCACGATGGGGTGCGCAGCATGGGGGATGTAGCACGATGGGGAGTGCGCAGCCTTTGGGATGTAGCACGATGGGGAGTGCGCAGCATGGGGGATGTAGCACGATGGGGAGTGCGCAGCATGGGGCATGTAGCACGATGGGGAGTGCGCAGCATGGCGGATGGAGCACGATGGCGGGTGCGCAGCATGGGGGATGTAGCACGATGGGGAGTGCGCAGCATGGCGGATGTAGTACGATGGGGGATGTAGCACGATGGGGGATGTAGCACGATGGGGGGTGCGCAGCATGGGGGATGTAGCACGATGGGGAGTGCGCAGCATGGGGGATGTAGCACGATGGGGAGTGCGCAGCATGGGGGATGTAGCACGATGGGGAGTGCGCAGCATGGCGGATGGAGCACGATGGGGGGTGCGCAGCATGGGGGATGTAGCACGATGGGGGGTGCGCAGCATGGGGGATGGAGCATGATGGGGAGTGCGCAGCATGGAGGATGGAGCACGATGGGGAGTGCGCAGCATGGAGGATGGAGCGCGATGGGGAGTGCGCAGCATGGGGGATGGAGCACGATGGGGGGTGCGCAGCATGGGGGATGGAGCACGATGGGGAATGCGCAGCATAGGGGATGGGGCACGATGGGGGGTGCGCAGCATGGGGGATGGAGCACGATGGGAGGTGCACACCTCCCCCCAACACACACACACACACACACACACAGGGAACCACAAACACCGCCATACACAGACACCCACACACACAGACAACGCTGCACACACACAACACCCAACACACAAACACCGCGGCATACATAAATATACGCATATACCGCACAACACACACATTGCACAAAACATACCTCCCCCCAAAACACACCACACCCACACAAACCGCGCAACACACACACAACGCGACAGACACACAGCGCTCCACAAACAACGCAACACACATACAACACCGCTCTCACCCCCCGCCACACCCAGACAACACCCAGAACATGTACAGCGCCCTACACAAACACTTGGTAACTACACACAATAATATATATATATATATATATATATATATATATATATCTATATCTATAACAAAAATCATACATGAACTACACAATACGTAAATTCTAGAATACCCGATGCGTAGAATCGGGCCACCTTCTAGTATATTAGATATACAGTAGCCAAACTGTCAACTGTCCTGGATTTCCTGGGACATATCAGTCAAAAGCGGGCATGGTTTATATAAGCTACATCCAAAAATGGGCACTCTGTAAGACCTAGGGTGTTCCTGGGAGGGATGATAGCAGAAATGTTGGCAATTAGGCTCTGATTCATTAAGACTGTTGTTTCATAAGCCTGTCTTACTGAGGAGCATAGAGGCATTAGATGCTCCCCATTCATTAAGAAGCACACACAACTTTGGCACATCTTATCAGTGGCATGCAGTCAAGAACTGGAGCAACATTTCTTGTCTATCGTCTGCTGGCTGAAAATGAAAAGATGTTGTTGCTCTGAGGGTTTCCTCCTTGAAGAAGCAACAACACTCCCGCGAAACGCGCGTTGGTGGCGATCCCTTGTTCTCTTGGGTATGTGCATCATGTGACCATCTTTTCATTTTCAGCCAGCAGCCTGTTCTAATTGTGGGTGTCAATTTTACCACTCTCTCTTTTGGTTTTGGGAATTTTACCAATTTCTATGCACTTGCACTTTATACCTCTTGACATTATATCCTTTAGGGTCCTTTTAACTATTATGTCATATACTTTGGGCCATCAAAGATAAGTGTTTGTGAACAAAATAACAATACACCTCTCCCACGGCTATTTTGAGAGCAGGTCCACTTTATTATATACCTCTAATCCATGACTACTTTTTAGTCTATATTGTACCTGGTATTCTTTGACTACCTGCATTTAACTCCACCTCTCCCACGGTTATTTGGGACTGTGAACTTTGCGTGATTGTGTTTATACTGGTTTTTCTAACGCAATATTGCTATTTGTTCACCTCTCCCACGGCTACTGGCATTTTACATGCAATATGCTATTCAGTGTCACAATGTATGCCCCCCTTGATTTAGTGGTAGTTGTTCTTATTCTATCTTAAATTGCTGTTGTATGTATCCTTCACTAAATAAAGATTCTTGTTTGCACATACACTCTTGTGTCCTTTCTGATTGTATTCCATTGTGAGTGGTGCATGTACGCCACCGATATACGTATGTTGGGGGCGTATTCACTCTATGGCTCATTTTTCGAGAAAATTCCTCATAATTTTAGCGAGTAATGTCTTGACTTACATTGTGCCCGCTACTCGTAATGAATATGCGAGTAGCGAGCACAATGTAAGTCAATAGGAGATACTCCCTAAGTAGCGAGTAACCCAAAAGCCGTACTATTCGCTACTTACATGAAAAGTACGGCTTTTGGGTTACTCACTACTTAGCAAGTATTTCCCATTGACTTATATTGTGCCCGCTACTCGTAATGAATATGTGAGTAGCGGATAGTACTCGCTAACGTCATAGCAACTACGAAGAGTTAGCTACTCGCTCAACACTAGTTACAACCCATTACAGAAGAAAAATCCGACCATAGAGACCATCTAATATATACAAAAGTGTTATACTTTATTATAGAGCAAAATTGGGATAAAATTGAATCACACACAAGAGGAGAGACACACATCCAAGTAATGAATGTGATAAAAAACATGCAAAGAGGGAGTTGTAAAAAAATGTCCATGTATATGAGTGCAACAGTATAGTTAATCAATGAAAATTTACCTATATAATTATATTCACAAAAATATACTGAGCCTAAAGTTGAAATGTATTATTCACTCAAAAAAACCATTGTAAATATTAATGTCTGGTGATGCACAGGAAAAGTAGAATAGAAATGGAAACGTTCACATATGCATATCTAGTATTAGCCTTGGATGGCTCATGTTTTTGTAGCACTTCCCAGCCTAAAAATAGCAGCCCGCAGCCACCCCAAAAGTGGCGCATCCATTAGATGCGCCAATTCTGGAATTTTGTATGGTTTTTCCCCGATTGCCCTGGTGTGGTGGCAATCAGGGTAACACTTTTGGAGTTGATTTCAACTGTGAATTGCTAAAAAACACACACACGCACACAGGAAAAAAAGTTTATTTGAATAAAGACTCCCAAGCACTTCTTCAGTCACTAAAAATCTTTGAAGTTCTGACATAATCCATAGGTGAATAAAGACTTCCCACACTCCCTCGTTCACCTATTTATTACTTTAAAATAAATCAAAGTTCCAAAGGTGTAATGTCCCAGGACGCCCATCAAATCCTGTGGAAACTCTCTTTGAGAAAGAGCCTCCATAGGTCACTCTCGATCAGTGGCAGAATCAGACTCAGAATTTCTCACACTCAGGTGAAATTTCACACCTGCTTCTGACTGCAAGTGACCTATGGAGCCTCATTATGAGAGCGTTCTGAGAACAGGGCTCCATAGGTCACTCCTGGGCAGCAGCAGGTAAAAAATTTGTCCCAAGTGTGGGAAATTCCAGGTCTGGCACTGACTGGATGTGACCTACAAAACACCATTGGATTACATCGGAACGTTGAGGATTTTTTTAAATTATTAAATTGGTGAACGAGAGTCCTTTGTGTAGCATCATGGGAAAGTCAAAAGATATAAGCCAAGGAAGAGAATTGTGGACTTGCACAAGTCTGGGTAATCATTGGGTGCAATTTTCAGATACGTGAAGGTGCCTCGTTCTTCTGTACAAACAATTATATGCAAGTACAAACAAGATGGGAATGTCCAGCTATCATACCACTCAGGATAGAGATGGGTTCTGTGTACCAAAGATGAATGTGCTTTGGTCAGACAGTTGGATATCAACCCATGAAAAAAAGCGAAAGACCTTGTGCGGATGCTGGCGGAAGCTGGTAATATTGTGTCATTATTCACAGTGAAACGAAAACTGTATCAAGATGGGATGAATGGTTACTCTTCCAGGAAGAAGCTATTACTCCAAAAGAAAAATACAAAAGCTGGATTAATGTTTGCATATGCACACAGGAACAAAGACTTTAATTTTTGGATACATGAACTGTGGTCTGACGAAACTAAAATTAAACTTTTGGCCATAATAACAATCATTACGTTTGGAGGAAAAAGGGAGAAGCTTTGAAGCCTATGAACATTGTTATGTCCTGGTGGTGGATCCTCTGGGCCGTGCACGGGACTCACCCAGTGAGGCAACCCGGAGCTAACCCCTGTACAGGGACTGTCCGATCACCCCACCAGAGGGCCTAGATGCACGGTAGCTGGAGTACTAGTAGGTACAGGAACAGCGTCCTTCAAGGGACTGGTAGTACGAAGTCTCTGGGGCCACAGGGTTCCTGGAGAGAGAGCTGGAATCAAGTTCAGGTGCTGGGTTGGATCAACAGACGGGATCCGGGTCCAGCTGGGCGTGAAGGTTGAGGTCGCCGGGCGAAGTCGAGGATCAGAGACGGACACAGGCTGATAGAATAGTGGTCGTCTTCACCGCCGACAGTCACCGGAGGACCTCCTGGACAATCCTGTAGTCTGGACCGGGTTAAGGTGGTAGCACAGGCTCTGCGAAGGAGACAGAGTTAGATACTGGCAAGGCACAAAGGGACCTGAACACCTAGCTCTAAGGAACACGTTGAACAGGCACCGCCCACATGGAAAGGACCTCCTAATATACCCAGTACCTGACTTTGGCAATATCCTGTTTCCGGACGCTGGCCCGTTAAGAGGAGGTCAATGACCGCGCGCGCGCCCTAATGAGCATGCGCGATGCCCGAGTGCGGGAGACCAGAGCAGGAAGCGGTGCAGAGGATGCAGGAGAGCCCGACTGTGTGTCCTGGGTCGCAGGGGAACGCCGGGTGTGGGGGACAGGAAGCATGGAGGACGCAGAGGAGGAAGAGTGAGCTGTGTAGCCGTGGGCAGGAGGACTGGGGACCGGGGCGGTGAGTGAGGGACGGCGTCGGGACCCGGGGAGCGTGACAGTACCCCCTTCCTCACGCCCCCTCCCCGCAACCGGGACAAGAAGTCACGTATCAGAGGGGTGCCAACATTCTCCCGGGGTTCCCAGGACCTGTCCTCGGGAACATAACCTGCCCAGTCGACCAGGAAGAATTGCTTACCCCTCACGGTCTTCATGGCCACAATTTCTCTTACCGCATAGACATCATCGTCTGCAATAGGAGGAGGAGGAGTACTGGCATCAGCGGAGAAGGGACCAAAGAGCAAGGAGACGTGGAAAGAGTTGGGTATCCGCATCGTGGCCGAAAGCTGCAGCTTGTAGGAGACCTCATTGATCCTTCGGATGACCTTGAACGGACCGATGTACCGCGGACCCAACTTGTACGATGGCATCTTCATTCGGACGTATTTGGAGGCAAGCCAGACAAAATCCCCAGGAGAGAAACAAGGAGGATCAAGGCATCTCTTGCCCGCGTGTCTCTTCATCTGTGCAGAAGCATGTTCAAGGGAGGTTTTAACAGAGTTCCATATAGCAGAGAAGTCTCTGGCCAGGGCATCTACAGTGGGGACATCGGAAGCCGCGGATACTGGTAAAGGAACGTAAGGTTGAAGTCCGTAGACGACATGGAAGGTAGAGCTGGAGTTGGACTCGCTGATGTGATGGTTATGAGAGAACTCAGCCCAAGGGAGAAGCGTGGACCAGTCGTCATGATGAATGTTGACGTAGTGGCGCAGAAAGGAAGTCAAGATCTGGTTGACCCTTTCCACTTGGCCGTTAGACTGGGGGTGGTAGGCTGAGGAAAAGTCCAGAGACACTCCCAAGTGGTCGCAGAGGGCCCTCCAGAAGCGCGAGGTGAACTGAGTTCCTCTGTCAGACACAATGTGTGCGGGAAAGCCGTGCAGCCGGAAGATATGCTGTATGAAGGCGTCAGCGAGCTCCTGGGTAGAGGGCAGTCCGAACATAGTGACGAAATGAGCCATCTTCGAGAACCGATCCACCACGACCCAGATGATCGTATGTCCGCAAGACAGGGAGAAGTCCGTGATGAAATCCATTGCAATGTGTTGCCACGGAACAGAGGGGATCGGCAGAGGCAGAAGACGACCATAGGGCAGGTTCTTGGGCGTCTTGTTCCGGGCACAGGATGGGCAAGTTGAGACAAAGGAGACGACGTCCTTGCGAAGGGACGGCCACCAATAGTGACGAGCAATCGTAATCCATGTTTTCTTCTGACCGGCATGGCCTGCTATTTCCGAAGCATGCCCCCATTGTAGGACTTTCTGTCTGTCGGTCTCCGGGACAAAAGTCTTCCCACGAGGTATCTGAGCCAGAGTGACGGGAGCCACCGGAACAACCTTACTGGGGCAGATGATGGGCTGGAACGTCTCCTCTTCCTGTTCCACTGGCAAAAAGGACCAGGACAAGGCATCCGCCCGCACATTCTTATCCGCAGGCCGAAAATGGAGTTGAAAGTCAAACCGGGCAAAGAACAGAGACCAACCGGCTTGTCGCGGGTTCAGTCTTTGGGCAGACCGCAGATATTCCAGGTTCTTATGGTCAGTATAAATGATCACTGGGTATACCGCCCCCTTCAAGAGGTAACGCCATTCCTCCAAGGCCAGCTTGACAGCCAGGAGCTCTCGATCGCCAATGGTGTAGTTGCGTTCAGGCACCGAGAAGATCTTGGAGAAGAAGCCGCAGGTGACCATCTTCCCGGTGGAGGACTTCTGCATAAGCACAGCCCCGGCCCCTGAGGAGGAGACGCCCACCTCCAAGGTGAATTATCAGTTCAACTTCGGTCGGTGGAGAACGGGGGAAGAAGCAAACGCTTGCTTCAGGGAGCAGAATGCGGCGTCGGACTCAAGTGACCAGTCTTTCGGGTTAGCCCCCTTCTTGGTCAAGGCAGAGAGAGGCGCTGTCAGAGCAGAGAAGTGAGGGATGAACTGGCGGTAATAATTGGCAAAGCCAAGGAAACGTTGAATGGCCTTCAGTCCGGAGGGAGGAGGTCAATTGAGGATGGAAGACACCTTCTCAGGATCCATCTGCAGGCCTGTGTCGGAGATCACGTAGCCCAGAAAGGGAAGGGACGACCGCTCAAACACACACTTCTCATACTTGGCGTACAGGCGATTCTCCCTAAGCCTTTGTAGCATGAGTTGCACGTTCTCTCTGTGGGTCTGCAAGTCCGAGGAAAAGACCAGGATGTCATCCAGGTATACGACCACACAGACGTAGAGGAGATCCCTGAACACGTCATTCTCCAGTTCCTGGAAGACAGCCGGGGCGTTACAAGACCGAAGGGCATCACGCAATACTCGTAGTGCCCATCACGGGTGTTGAATGCAGTCTTCCATTCGTCCCCTGAGTGAATACGAACCAGATTGTAGGCTCCACGGAGGTCCAACTTGGTGAATATACAAGCCCCTCTGAGCCGGTCGAATAATTCTGGGATTAGAGGCAGGGGATATTTGTTTTTTACGGTGATCTGGTTCAAGCCCTGGTAATCGATGCAGGGGTGTAAGTCACCTTCTTTCTTCTTGACGAAGAAGAAACCTGCTCCGGCAGGAGACGAGGATCTCCAAATGAATCCCCTTGCCAGGTTTTCGGCGATGTAGTCTGACATGGCCCGTGTTACAGCAGGAGACAAGGGGTATATCCTTCCCCGAGGGGGGTGGTTCCAGGCAGTAAGTCGATAGAACAGTCGTAGGGCCGATGTGGCGGCAATACCTCCGACTCCTTCTTGTCAAATACGTCCGCGAAGGACCAATAGGCGGAGGGTAGTCCTGGTAGGGACTCCGGGGCCGGAGGTCGGTGGATGGGCTGTACGGACTGCAGGCAGTTCTCATGACAAGACAGGCCCCATCGAGTAATCTCTCCAGAACGCCAGTTGACAGACGGTTCATGTACCCGTAACCAGGGTAATCCCAGCAGCAGCGGGTGAGACATACACGAGAGGACATAGAGAGCGATTTTCTCTGTATGCAGGGCTCCGATATGAAGTTCCACAGGCTTGGTGATAAACAACACGGTGTCAGATAGGGGTTTCCCATCTACAGAGGCAATCACAAGGGGTTTTTCAAGCGGTATAACAGGTACCCGGTACTTGTACACCGTAGCCTGTTGGATGAAGTTGTCTGCAGCCCCGGAATCGAGATACCCCTCTGCCGTGAACCGGGTCTCCTCCGTCGTCACCTGGACAGTCCATGTAACAGGGTCTGAGAGAGTCCCGGTACCTAGGGTGGCCTCTCCTACCAACCCTAGGCTTTGGAGTTTCCCAACTTCTCAGGGCAGGAACACAGCAGGTGTGTACTGTCGCCGCAGTAAAAACACAGGCCCTTGGCGAGCCGTTCTGCACGGCGGTGCTCGGATTGCCTCAGTCGGTCTATTTGCATGGGCTCGTGAGTAGAGGTACCAGAAGGCGCGGACGGGGGGACGGTGGACTTCAACGGAGTAGGGGAGTGCCTTGTCGGACGTTTCTCGCGGGATACGTCTTTAGACCGTTCCTGGAAACGGAGATCAACCCGGGTAGCTAGGGCAACCAGAGCATCCAGAGTAGGAGGAACGTCGCGACCGGCCAACTCGTCCTTGATGCGACTGGAGAGTCCTTCCCAGAAGGCTGCTGTCGACGCCTCATTGTTCCAGCCTAGCTCAGAGGCCAGAGTACGGAACCGGATGGCGTACTGACCAACCGTCAAAGTCCCTTGGCGTAACCTAAGAAGGGATGAGGCGGAGGCGGAGGCACGTCCGGGTTCATCGAAGGTAGTACAAAAAGCCTTCAGGAAGTCCTGGATGTTGGTTGTCATAGGATCTTACTTTTCCCACAAGGGATTCATCCAGGCCAGTGCTTCGCCCTCTAGATGGGACATCACAAAAGCTACCTTCGCTTGGTCAGAGGCAAAGAGATGCGGGAGCAACTTGAAGTGTAGCGAGCACTGATTAAGGAATCCCCTGCAGGTCATGGGGTCCCCGGCATACCAGGGCAGAGAGGCCAGGCAAAGTTTGGAGGTCTCGGAGGAAGCCCCCATGGGAGCCGCAGTTGTGGTCGAAGTTGACAGGGATGTGGCCGTTGCTTGAAGGGTATTCAGGCGAGTGTCTACTGAAGACATGAAGGCCAGCATGCGAGATTGAGTCTCGCGTTGTCGTACCAGTTCCTGCTGTAATCCGGCCAGCTGGGACACTAGTGCTTCGACGGGATCCATGGCCTGTTCAAACTGTTATGTCCTGGTGGTGGATCCTCTTGGCCATGCACGGGACTCCCCCAGTGAGGCAACCCGGAGCTAACCCCTGTACAGAGACTGTCCGATCACCCCACCAGAGGGCCTAGATGCACGGTAGCCGGAGTACTAGTAGGTACGGGAACAGCGTCCTTCAGCGGACTGGTAGTATGAAGTCTCTGGGGCCACAGGGTTCCTGTAGACAGAGCCGGAATCAAGTTCAGGTGCCGGGTTGGAACAACAGACGGGATCCGGGTCCAGCTGGGCGTGAAGGTTGAGGTCGCCGGGCGAAGTCAGGGATCAGAGACAGACACAGGCTGATGGAATGGTGGTCATCTTCACCGCCGACAGTCACCGGAGAACCTCCTGGACAATCCTGTAGTATGGACTGGGTTAAGGTGGTAGCACAGGCTCTGCGAAGAAGACAGAGTTAGATACTGGCAAGGCACAAGGGGACCTGAACACCTAGCTCTAAGGAACACGTTGAACAGGCACCGCCCACATGGAAAGGACCTCTTAATATACCCAGTACCTGACTTTGGCAATATCCTGTTTCCGGACGCTGGCCCTTTAAGAGGAGGCCAATGACCGTGCGCGCGCCCTAATGCGCATGCACGATGCCCGAGTGCCGGAGACCAGAGCAGGAAGCGGTGCAGAGAATGCAGGAGAGCCCGACTGTGTGTCCTGGGTCGCAGGGGAACGCCAGGTGTGGGGGACAGGAAGCATGGAGGATGCAGAGGAGAAAGAGTGAGCTGTGTAGCTGTGAGCAGGAGGACCGGGGACCGGGGCGGTGAGTGAGGGACAGCGTCGGGACCCTGGGAGCATGACAAACATCAACCCAACTGTGAAACACGTGGGTGGCAGCATCATGTTGTTGGTTTCTTTTGCTGCAGGAGGGAATGGTGTACTTCACAAAATAGATGGCATCATGAGGAAAGAAGATTATATGGCAATACTGAAGCAACATCTCAAGACATCAGCCACAAACTGAAAGCTTGGGCGGAAATGGGTCTTCCAAATGGACAATGACGAAAAGCATACTGCCAAACTGCTTACAAAGTGGCTTAAGGATAACAAAGTCAATGTTTTGGAGTGGCCATCAGAAAACCTTGATCTCAATCCTATTGAAAATTGATAGGCAAAGCTGAAAAGGCAGGTGCGAGCAAGGCGATCTACAAATATGGCTCAGTTACACCAGTTTTGTCAGGAGGAATGGGGACAAATTCCTACTAACTATTGTGAGAAGCTTGTGGAAGGATATCCAAAATGTTTCACCCACGTAATACAGTTTAAGAACAATGGTACCAGATACTAGTGAAATGTATGTAAACTTGTGACTTTGCAGAAAGTAATAAAAATGCCTTTAAACATTCTCTTTCTCTCATTATTCTGGCATTTGGCAAATATAAATAATTTTGGTTCCTAATTAACCAATTAGTTTGTTCTGATTTCATGTCATCAGATAGTGAAAAAACATCCATATGTGTCTTTACAGAGAGTGTATGTAAACTTCTGGTTTCAACTGTATATATGACTGGTAGAGAGACTTGATTTGATACAAATAAATCTGAACACAAGAATCGTTTGTTAGAAAATTCATGCAGTGCATTTCTATGACCAATCAGCCACACACCAGTCAAAGATTATGCATAATGCCAAGTGGCTACTGGAGTGATGTAAAGCACAACGGTGAAGCAGTGGAAATGTACAATTTGGGTTATTATGTTTCATCTGCTGCTAGTCAGATGGACAGGTCTGGAAATGGTAGATGCCAGTGTGTTTCCTCCAAATACATAGTGGCAACTGTAACTTTTAGCAAATTTTAAATTCCTACAACGCTCCCCATGGAGAAAAGATAGAATAGCCATGTTTTAAAACAAGCAGAAAAGTTTTCAAGAAGCATGTGTATCGCAGGGCAGTAGTTTTTGGCAAAGCCTGCATCTTCTGTGCCCCAGAATGCTACATGTAAGAGGTCCTGGCTGGACATGTATGCTTGCGTTAGGGAGGCGATATGCCTTTGCAGGCTGCATGTTGCCATTAACATCTATTAGATGCGAAAATTCCGGTGCTTTACCTGGCTCATCCCAGTTGCCTTAATGCAGTGGCAATCTGGGTAATATAAGCGGTTAATAACAGCTGTGATTTGTCAGCTGCCATTAAGTCCTGGATTAGTAATGGGGAGGTGTCTATGAGACTCCCCCATTACTAATACTGTAAGTGAAAAGAAATCAAACACTGAAAAAATCCTTTATTTGCATTAAAATACACAGACCCTCTTTCACCCCTTAATTAACTCCAAAAACACCCTTGCAGATCTAATGTAATTCATACGAAGTCCCACGACGATCTTGGCCCTGCTACACCCTGAAGTCGCAGCGCGCAGGTACATTAGAGAACATGACCACTTGCTATGTCTTCAAACAGAAAATGATTGAGCTACAGCTCTGAGCGGTGAGTTTACCTGTGGTCACAGCTGGAGGTTTTCACAGTCACCAACCTGTGACTGAAAATAAACTCACTTCAGGTGAACTCATCAAGCTCACTAAACTCACCTCAGGTGAACTTATTGAGTTCACTGAGACCTACCGCTCCTGGCAGAAAACCACATATTTTTTGCAAGGAGATGCAGATTTGGTGCACAAATATGATGTATAATTTCCAGCACCAAAATTGCGTTTTGACGCCGTTTCAGTGTGGGTTTCTACCAGGAGATGCACATTTGGTAAAGAAATCTGGTGCAGTTTCGGTGTGGGTTTCTACCAGGAGATGCACATTTGCTAAAGAAATCCGGTGCAGACATGTCTGCACCAAATCTGCATCTCCTGGCAAAAAAACGCTTTTTAGCCTGGACATGCTGATTTGGTGCTGAAATTTACACACCAAATTCCTGCACCAAATCTGCATCTTATGGCAAAAAAAACTGCATCTACATGCAATGCCGTTTTGATGCGATTTTGATGTGTTTTTTTGCCAAGAGATGCAGATTTGATGCAGCAATGTCTGCAACCAAATACTCAATGTGCACACATTGCCTAATCTGGTAATTCAGCATTTAGTTCAATCACTGCACCTGAGGTGAGGTCACTGAGTTTAATGAGTTCACCTCAGGTCAGTTCAGACTAGAGTACAAGGTGCACTCTGACAGTTCTGCAACTCCATGTCAGAGGACAGTGAGCCCTGGAGCAGAACAACAAACGCAGACCAGCCATGTTACCAGGGGCTGCCCTCCTCCACCTGGCTTCCCACTAAGAAGAAGAATACTGCCTGCTATTCCAAGCATTACTAAGCATTGGCACCCATAAGTTCCAGGATGGAACCCTTGGTGACCAAAGACCTGCTAAATCAGGAAGAAAGTAGCTACTGCTGCGACTTGTGGGAGAAGTATAGCAAAGCTATGAAGTATTACTGGGACTGAAGCTAATTAAAAGGCAATACTACTGGGACTTGTGATTTCATTAACAAGGAGTTTATGATACTATCTGCTGCGGAGGGAATGTTGTTTTCATTATATTAAGTGCACCAACAGTTATTGCAAGAACACCGACATGCATGCCAACTGGGGCCCCAACTTGGGACCGTATTATTTGCATAGATGCAGCCATTTGTAGGTTAATGGTGATTAGTTATGAGAGGGCTTGTTGTAATTTAAAGGGGAAGCGCTCATCCCTAATCAGGTTTATCGCAACACATATCTTGTACTTTTATAGAATATTGTATAACGTTACTTGTTTGCTGATAGTTTGTGTTCCCCCTGTAATTGGTACAATTCATTCCCCCTGTATATAAACAAGTTCAGTGTTTTAATCTTATGTGTTTTGAGTGTGCCCTGAGCATGGAAAAGAGTTCTCTTGAGTCAACCTCTGGCAGAAGAGGACCTTTCCGCATTCCCCAAGAGCTCCTAGCAAGATTCGGGTGGAGGCACTCTGCCATATTGAAGTGAGAACTACCGGACACCATGCCCATGGAGGCGGCTTAAAGAAGTGTTACACACTTATATGGGCAAAAGATGCCCAAGGAATTACCTTAACGCTACATTATAAGCTCCTACTTGTCTTTGATATTGTAGTTTTTATTTCACGAAGCTTATAGAAAGGTAAGATGCTGATCAGGGAGAGCTTAAAAGCTCTTTGCGGTGGTTGTCCTTTGCTATACATGAAACCAGGATCCGGATCCTAGTTCTGAAACTCATGAGTCCTAACCACTGAGCCAACATTAACCACTGAGCCAACATACATCCCCCTTTTTCTTACATCTTAAATTGAACCTGTCACATCCTTTTTTGGTATTCAGCTGCCCCAAATGTCTTGTAAGTGATGCAATGTGCATTACTAACAGGTTTTATTCAAACAAAATTTCCCCGTATTTATCATAAAAACATTTTTTATGCTCATGTAAATGTAGTAGAGAGATTTTCTTTCAGAAGAAAAGAGAAGATACAGCAGTCAGTGTGCATATGTGCCTGGATAGGGTCCTCATCCTTTGTACAATCGTCATGAAATCTGGAACTCTGATAAACAGGTATGCTTGCAAAAAGTAGGTGCATTAATCCAAACAGTATGTGATAGTGGTTAATATTTCGGTCAGCACGTTGACCTTTAGCAAAACTCACACAAAGAAAAATGGAAAATGATGTATAATATATAAGGACACTTAGACAACATCCAGCTGCATCTCAATAAATTAGAATATCATCAAAAAGTTAATTTATTTAAAAAATTCAGTACAAACAGGAAACGCATATATTATATAGAGTCATTACACACAGTAATCTATTTCAAGTGTTTATTTCTGTTAATGTTGATGATTATGGCTTACAGGCAATGAAAACCCAAAAATCATTATCTCAGAAAATTAGAATAATTACAACAAAACATCTGCAAAGGTGTCCTAAATGTTTAATATGGTCCCTTAGTCTGGTTCAGTAGGCTACACAATCATGGGTAAAACTGCTGACTTGACAGATGTCCAGAAGGCAGCCACTAACACACTCCACAAGGAGGGTAAGCCACAAAAGGTTATTGTTACAGCTAAAAGAAGTTGGTTGTTCATAGAGTGCTGTATATAAGCATATTAATGGAAAGTTGAGTGGAATGAAAAAGTGTGGTAGAAAAAGGTGCACAAGCAACCAGGATAACTACTGCCTTAATAGGATTGTTAAGAAAAAGCCATTCAAAAATTTGGGGGTAGATGCACAAAGTGTGGACTGCTGCTGGAGTCAGTGCTTCAAGACCCACCACACAGATGTATCCAGGACATGGGCTACAACTGTAGCATTCCTTGTGTCAAACCACTCATGGCCAATAGACAATGCCAGAAGCATCTAACCTGGGCCAAAGAGAAAAAGAACAGGACTGTTTCTCAGTGCTCCAAGGTGTTGTTTTCAGATGAAAGTCAATTTTGCATTTCATTTTGAAATCAAGGTCCCAGAGTCTGGAGGAAGAGTGGAGAGGCCACAATCCAAGCTGCTTGAGGTCTAATGTAAAATTTCCACAATCAGCGATGGTTTATGGAGCCATGTTATCTGCTGGTGTAGGTCCACTGTGTTTTATCAAGACCAAAATTAGCACAGCCATCTACCAGGGAATTTTAGAGCACTTCATGCTTCCTCTGCCGACAAGCTTTATGGAGATGAAAATTTAATTTTCCAGCAGCACTTGGCACCTGTCTACACCAACCAAAAGTACAAATACCTGGTTTAATAACCACAGTATCACTGTACTTGATTGACCAGCAAACTCGCCTAACCTAAACCCCATAGAGAAATATGGGGTATTGTCAAGAGGAAGATGAGAGACACCAGACCCAACAATGTAGACAAGCTGAAGGCTGCTATTAAAGCAACATGGGCTTCCATAACACCTCAGCAGCGCCACAGGCTGATCGCCTCCATGCCACACCACATTGATGCAGTAATTTATGCAAAAGGAGCCACGACCAAGTAAGTGCATTTACTGTACAGGCTTTTCAATATGCCAACATTTCTGAGTTTAAAATCATTTTTTTCAGTTGGTCTTATATAACATTCTAATTTTCTGAGATTAATGACTTTTGGGTTTTCATTGGCTGTAAGCCATAATCATTGACATTAACAGAAATAAACACTTGAAATAGATCACTCTGTTTTTAATCTAATATATAAAGCTGAGTGTATGTGTGTGTGTGTGTGTGTGTGTGTGTGTGTGTGTGTATATAGGCTAAAGGAATCCGCACCGTCGCATTTTCAATCATGAAATTTTGCACAGATGCCTCATGTGACAAAGGGAGCGTCGTAGACTGTGTTTTGACAGAAAAATTTAACGCCGTGCTTTACAGTTAGTCTCTAAAGTCTCTAAAATCCTGCCGCCATTAAACTGGGAGCTATAGGTTATTAATAGCAACTGTCAGTGGTGGCTATAGGAACAAAATAAACTGTTAGTTGAAGCTTATGTGTGAGGTTATATGATGTTGGTGGTGAGACGGATAGAGACAGAAAAAGACAGACAGACAGACACAGACAGAGACACAGACAGAGACAGATGGGGAAAGAGACAGACAGACACACGGGAAAAGAGACAGCCCTAGAAAGAGAAAGACGGGCAAAGAAACAGACGGGCAAAGAGACAGACGGGCAAAGAGACAGCCCTGGAAAGAGACAGATGGGCAAAGAGACAGACGGACAAAGAGACAGACGGGCAAAGAGACAGACCTGGAAAGAGACAGACCTGGAAAGAGACAACCCTGGAAAGAGACAGACGGGCAAAGAGACAGACGGGCAAAGAGACAGCCGGGGAAAGAGACAGCTGGGGAAAAAGACAGCCGGGGAAAGAGACAGCCCTGAAAAGAGACAGACGGGGAAAGAGACAGACATGGAAAAAGACAGACTAAGACAGACGGAAAAGAGACAGATGGGGAAAGACACAGACAGGGAAAGAGATAGACAGACACACACATAGAGACAGACACAGAAATGGAGACCGATAGACTGATAAAAAAACAGACAGAGATAGAAATAGTCAGACAGAGACATAGACACAGACAGACAAGGAAAGAGACATACAGAGAGACAGACAGACAGCGACACTCAGACAGAGACTAGGAGAGAGACAGAGAGACAGTTACTATCCCGGGCAACGCCCGGGTACTACAGCTAATGACTCTATATAATATATGTGTTTCCCTTTTTGTATTGAATTGCTGAAATAAATTAACTTTTTGGGGATATTCTAATTTATTGAGATGCACCTGTATATACCAACAATGCAATCAAAATCCGATATAATTTTAAACATGATAGTGTAGGCATCATGTAGGAAAGAGCAACATATCCAGCATTTGCATATAAAGTACGTAAATGTACAATATAGGGTGAAGAGATATAAACATCAATCATAATGATATGTTACATAAAGCTACATAGAAGAGATGCTTCAAAAAGGGAACCTCAATAGGCAATAACATACATAAGCAGACATCCGTGAGATCCCCTCATAGATATGGAGCATAGGACCCTGAAAAGAACAAAGAGAGTTTAACAACAGTAATCTTACCAGCAGGGTCGGACTGGGGTGTCTGGGTCCCACCAGGGGAATTGACTCCAGGGGCCCTCACTACAGCTAAATATAAATACCTATTAGCCGCTATCCCCGTTATAGTGAAGCACTGAAGCACTGACTGTAAAGCACAGGCGGCTCCTGCACATCTCCTGTGCACACACAATAACTGATGTATAATTACAGTAGTTTGCAGTAAAGGGTCTTTGGTGACAAGTTATCACCGATCCACAGGGTAGGTTGGTGATAACTTATTGATTTTTACCTAGCTCATGTCACCCCCCCACACGGTGAAAAACATTCTCATTGGAGAATTGACCAGGCTAAAACGCAATTGCTCCAGGCCTGATCTTCTCCCACTTGAAACTAGCAAAGCTCTTGCCAGACTAAGGCTAGGTTCGCACACTGCGTCTTTTTGACGCTGCGTTTTTGTGCGTTTTTGGCCGCTAAAAACGCACAAAAACGCACCTGCGTCAAAAAAACGCATAAAAAACGCATGCGTTTTTGCCGCGATTTGGTGCGTTTTTGGCTGCGTTTTGCTGCGTTTTTGATCTCTGCATTTTGCTGCGTTTTTTCAATGCATTTCATGAGGGGAAAACGCAGAAAAACGCAGGAAAGAACTGACATGTCCATTTTTTTTTTTTAACTCAAAAACGCAGGTAAAAAAAACAGATGTGTGCGGACAGCAAAAATGAAAACTCATAGACTTTGCTGGGGAAGCAAAGTCCTGCAGTTTTAAGGCCAAAAACGCACCCGAAAAACACGCAAAAACGCCACGAAAAACGCACTGTGCACACATAGCCTAAAGGATAGGGGATACTCCAACTGGTGTCTGAACAGAGCCCAAAAAATAGTGGAAAAAATAGATAGACGGGACCTTTTTGAAAATCACCATAAAAACAAATATAAAACTAATTACCAAATAACTTTTTCCACCAACTTTTCCCCACAATTCCAGGATGTCGTAAAAATAATTCAAAAACATTTACCCATTCTATCGCAAGACAATAAAATTAATTTTGTGGCAAAAAGAGCACCTAATCTAGCCAATATCCTGTCACCTAGTTTGGTAGTTAGTAACAACAAAAAAAAGTAACTCCAAAAATTGGCTGTCCTGTACTGGTTTTTTTGGCTGTGGGCACAATTTTTGCATCTTGTGCAAACATGCCAGAAAATGCAAATCATTCACCTCCCTGTATACTGGTTCATCCTACAACATTAGGGATTTTATTAATTGCAACACCCCTACTGTTGTATATCTTATTGAATGTACCTCCTGCTCAGTTCAATACGTAGGTTGTACGTCCTGTCCCCTTAAACAGCGGATACGCAGACACATGTCTGATACTTTAAATCCCTCTGCAGTGAATGTCTCAGCAGTCTCGAGGCACTTTATCACTATTCATAATAGGTGCCTCGATTCTCTTATGCTGGGTTTACACACTGAGACTTTCTAGCGATCCAACCTGCGATCTCAACCTAGCCGGGATCGCTACAAAGTCTCTGGTGAGCTGTCAAACAGGCAGACCTGGCCAACGACCTAACAGCGATCCGGACCTGCAGAGTGACTAGCTGGTTGTTGGGGACAGCAGGTGAACTTCACCCGACTTCATTTAATGCCGCGCGGCTCTGTGTGCCGTGTAAATAAATAAATAATTAAAAAATCCGGCGTGCGGTCCCCCCCTATTTTAATACCAGCCAGATAAAGCCATACGGCTGCAGGCTGGTATTCTCAGGATGGGGAGCCCCACGTTATGGGGAGCCCCCCAGCCTAACAATATCAGCCAGCAGACGCCCAGAATTGCCGCATTCATTAGATGCGACAGATCTGGGACTGTACCCGGCTCTTCCCGATTTGCCCTGGTGCGTTGGCAAATCGGGGTAATAAGGAGTTATTGGCAGCCAATAGCTGCCAATAAGTCCTAGATTAATCATGTCAGGCGTCTCCCCGAAATTCCTTCCATGATTAATCTGTAAGTGACAGTAAATAAACACACACCCGAAAAATCCTTTATTAGAAATAAAAAACACAAACACATTCCCTCATTACCAATTTATTACCCACAACAAAGCCCTCCTTGTCCGGCGTAATCCACGGTCCTCCGACGTCGCATCCAGCTCTGCTGCATGCAGGTGACAGGAGCAGCAGAAGACACAGCCGCTCCTGTCACCTGCACGCAGCTAATGAAGAGAGCCGTGTGATCGGCTGAGCTGTCACTGAGGTTACCTGGATCCAGCGGTGGATGCAGCGGTGGCCGCGGGTAACCTCAGTAACAGCTCAGCTGATCGCGCTACTCACCTCATTTGCTGCGTGGAGCTGACCGGAGCGGCGGTGAGTAGCGCGATCAGCTGAGCTGTCACTGAGGTTACCCGCGGCCACCGCTGGATCCAGGTAACCTCAGTGACAGTTCAGCCGATCACACGGCTGTCTTCATTAGCTGCGTGCAGGTGACAGGAGCGGCTGTGTCTTCTGCTGCTCCTGTCACCTGCATGCAGCAGAGCTCGATGCGACGTTGGAGGACCGTGGATTACGCCGGACAAGGAGGGCTTTGTTGTGGGTAATAAATTGGTAATGAGGGAATTTGTTAGTGTTTTTTATTTCTAATAAAGGATTTTTCGGGTGTGTGTTTTTTAACTGTAATTTACAGATTAATCATGGAAGGTATCTCGGGGAGACGCCTGACATGATTAATCTAGGACTTATTGGCAGCTATGGGCTGCCAATAACTCCTTATTACCCCGATTTGCCAATGCACCAGGGCAAATCGGGAAGAGCCGGGTACAGTCGAAGAACTGTCGCATCTAATGTATGCGGCAATTCTGGGCGGCTGCTGGCTGATATTGTTAGGCTGGGGGGCTCCCCATAACGTGGGGCTCCCCATCCTGAGAATACCAGCCTTTAGCCGTATGGCTTTATCTGGCTGGTATTAAAATTGGGGGGGACCTCACGCCGGATTTTTTAATTATTTATTTATTTATTTTACTGCACAGTATAGACACGCCCACCGGCTGCTGTGATTGGGTGCAGTGACACAGCTGTCACTCAGCGTGTGGGTGTGTCTCACTGCAACCAATCATATTTGCCGGTGGGCGGGGAAAAGCAGGGAATACGAGATTGTTTAATGAGCGGCCGGCTTTTTCAAAAAAGGAAGAGCCGCTGGAGCAGAGTGAACGCCGTGCAGCGCCGGTGATCGGGGATCGGTGAGTATGAGAGAGGGGGGACACTTCAGTCACTCGGGGGATTAGCGGTCACCGGTGAATCCTTCACCGGTGACCGCTAATCAGGACGCTACACAGACAGAGCCGCGGAGTCGCTGTAAAGTCCCCTTTACACACTGAAACTTGCTAGCGATGCATGCTGCACAGCGGGAAACAAAGGACCTAGGAATGGTCCTGAACGATTTGTAGCGATCACAACTTCACAGCAGGGGCCAGGTCGCTGATAGGTTTCACACACTGCAATGTCGCTGGGGAGGTCGCTGTAACGTCACAAAACCGGTGACATTACAGCGATGTCGTTTGCGATGTTGCAGTGTGTAAACCCAGCTTTACATTCACTGGCATTGAAAAGGTCTACAATCCAAGCAGGGGAGGGGACCAACGCAGAAAGATTGTCAATAGAGAATCTTTCTGGATTTACAAATTGGGCACCAGAATACCGCATGGTATGAACAAGAGGAGAGATCTAATTATGCAGTACTCTTAGGAACCTCTCTCTCTATACTTTATGCCTCTATAGTTCTCTTATATTATCTCTCCTGCAATAATATTGCGATCTTTTTTCTTCCCCTGCCCCCTTTTTTTTTTTCTCTTCAGCATCTCACCGAGACATTTTCCCAGTATAACACATGTAAAAACTTTACACGATGTTTCCATGTCTGCAAAATATGTGCAGATGAATAAAAGTGGGTTTTTGTTTTTTTTTTTGTGCAATCAAATTTCAACATTTGATAACAATTCTTGCACATTCTGTCTTCAAACTATAAAATTTATGACTAGGATGCTACCAAAGTATACTATGGCTTTCTTTATATACCCACATGGTTGTTTTTAACTGCTTCACATGCATTTGTATTTTTGTGGTTTGAAAAACCTTTTACAATCTTTTTCTTGTTCGTTTTTTACTCTTTGGTGATCTGTTTGTAATCATATTCTTTGACATGTTGGTCTCCATGTATTTGATATTTGTTTTGCAACTGGCTTTGTTCATGTCAAATGTAATGGGTGTGTTTTTCACCTAATTGAATCACCTGCTATTTTTGATGTGCTTTGCATTTAAATGTCTGTTTGGAGACCTTTTACGCATTCCATGATTAAGCCCCTTTGGGGTGAAACGCGTAGGTAAGTGCTCCCCTCTACAAGCCTCTATATGTCGTTTTATTCTATGGTAAGAAGATTTTATACTCTCAATAAAGCAACTATTATTTTATCTCCTGGAGACGCTGGAAAAAATTTTTTTCTATAACTTATTGATCGGTGGAACTGTAGCGCCCCTGAAGCCATCAGGGAGCTACAAGGTTCTGCATCCTCACCAGGATGCAGAGCCTACCCCCTAGGGACCCGGAAGACCAGTGCCAGTCACACACAAACACTCTAGGTAATCCCAGTTTTCCCCAACAATCCCCCATATAATGGTACAAGGCTAGGGTTAGACCAATGGAGGGCCGCCTAGAGGTGGAGCCAGTCCAGTCCACTAGTTGACTAGGTGGGAGGGGCGGACTGAGGAAAGAGAGTCAGATAGTCTGAGGGAGTGAAGGTGGACATGAGGAGACGCACTGACACGGGGTTGACAGTAACTTGGTTCCCAGGAGGGTAGTTGCCAGTGGAGTATGGTGGAGTACTCCCGGAACTATGCACTGGCGAGGTACAGGACCCTAGGACAGACAGAAGCTCCAAGCCGGCCTGTTAACAACTGCACAGCGAGGGGACCATCGAGAACCTTGCTGACCCTAAGAATCCGAGACTAGAAGCAAAGAGAGAGCCGGGGACAGGACCAGAGACTCCAACCCCACAGGGTTCACGCTACCGCCAGGAGGAGAGCAGTGGCAAAAAACACCACCGGACGGGGACCCCCAGTTGCTCTACGCCACAGAGATCCACCAACCAGAGACAGGTGCAGGGGAAGAAGGCACCAGATTACTAAACTGGCACTGGGACTAAGGGAACCTGGAGGTGAAACCAGCCGGCCTCGGGTAACCAGTTACCACCAGCAAAAGTGAGTAAAAACCCAGTTGCACTGAAGTCTTGTGTGGACTACCTTCTTCCGACACCAGTCACATCACCTACCCTCTGGGACCCGGCCCTGCTTGCGGAGGGCCTACCATCCAGGCTGCCATTAACACCAACCCCAGTAGTGGACATTGTGCAGCATTGTGTATGTCCCTCATCCTGGCCCCTTTTATTTAATAATATCAGGGGGAACAAGTGTAATCAGAATGGGTTGTTAATTACTTCCTGCACAAAATATCCCCCCACACACTGTTCCTCTCCAAAAGAGGGCCACAAACTGCCCCTTTCCATAATGTACCCCCAAAACTATAATATATTTATAATATAATATAATATATATATATATATATATATATATATATATATAATATTTATATTCTATAATATCTCTCTGCATAAATTACCCACCGCTCCTCATTATACTATGCTGCCTTTCACAAATTCCTTCCTAATTGCCTCATAATGATCCTCATTTCCCCATAAAGTCCCTCACTGCCCCATAATGTCACTTGTAAAGTAATACCACTCCTCCCCCACCAAGGCCCTCTCATCTCAAATTACTGTATATACTCGCGTATAAGCCGACCCGAGTATAAGCCGAGGCCCCTAATTTAAGCACAAAAAACTGAAAACTTATTGACTCGAGTATAAGCCTAGGGTGGGAAATGCAGCAGCTACTGGTAAATTTCAAAAATAAAAATAGACCCCAATAAAATGTAATGCCCCCATCCTTGTGCCATGTAGCAAGGGGCCCCCCATCCTTGCGCCTGTAACAATGCCCCCCAATCCTTGTGCCTTGTAGCAATGGGCCCCCCATCCTTGTGCCCTGTAGCAACGGGCCCCCCCATCCTTGTGCCCTGTAGCAACGGGCCCCCCCATCCTTGTGTCCTGTAGCAACGGGGTCCCCTCCATCCTTGTGCCCTGTAGCATCGGCCTCCCCATCCTTGTGCCCTGTAACAACAGGCCCCCCTTATCCTTGTGCCCTGTAACAACTGGCCCCCCATCCTTGTGCCCTGTAGCAACTGCCCCCCAATCCTTGTTCCTGTAGCAACTGGACCCCCATCCTTGTGCCCTGTAGCAACTGCCCCCCCATCCTTGTGCCCTGTAGCAATGGTGTCCCCAATCCATGTGCCCTGTAGCAGCGGGCCCCCCATCCTTGTGCCCTGTAGCAACAGGCCCCCCCATCCTTGTGCCCTGTAGCAACAGGCCCCCCCATCCTTGTGCTCTGTAGCAACGGCCCCCCCCATCCTTGTGCCCTGTAGCAACAGGCCCCCCCATCCTTGTGCCCTGTAGCAACAGGCCCCCCCATCCTTGTGCTCTGTAGCAACAGCCCCCCCATCCTTGTGCCCTGTAGCCACGGGTCCCCCCATCCTTATGCCCTGTAGCAATGGACCCCCCCATCCTTGTGCCCTGTAGCAACGGGCCCCTCATCCTTTAGTAATATCTTCATTCCAGTCCCCTTCTTGTCCCCTATTATACCATTGTTTACACACACACACACACAAACGTTATTTTTACCTGTCTTCCATTCCTGGAGTATCCTTACCTTACCAGTCCGCAGGCTCATAGACCCCTTCATGATGTCGTCCGGTGCTCGGAACCACCGCCACAGGATGCCATCAAGGCTTTACTGCAGTTGAATGCTTTACAGCTCCGTCTTTAAAGAGTGTGACATCAGATCTAGCAGCTCAGCCGGATGTGACATTGTAAGGGGGTATAAGGCTCGGCCGCCCCAGACCTGTAAATTCTATGTGTATGAAATGCAATGTTTAAAGTTTATGTTATGGTGTAATGTGTTTAAACGACCAGTAGGTGGCCACAATGTGTAAGCTGCTTCCCTGGTACTCCCGGGCTAGAGGGAGTTAGTGAAGGGGAGGAGCTTAGCTTGAAAAATTACAGTCAAGAAGTCAGTTAGAGTGAGGAGGATCCCTGAGGGAGAAGAGCAGACTACTTCTGTGAGAGACGTTGTGGAGAAAAAACCCAATAATTTTAATTTGGCGTGAACTTCTGGGTCAAATCCGGGTACCAGTTACGCAGTGCGGCCCGGGTGGTGGCTATTCCCTGGTGGATACCTATCAAATCCCCTCAATCAGTGGAAGGTCACTGGGCTCTTGAGAGAAGAGTAGGTCCTGACTGACCAGAACAATGAAGCTGAAGGAGAGGATGAGAAGCTTAGGGACGCCAACAGGAGCCTGAGTATCACATAAGCGATCGACAGGAAAAGTGTATGAATTATCTGTTGCTAATGGTGACCCCTTCAGGGAACAAAAATGTGCCCTCCTCTGGCGAGATAAGACTGTTTTTGAAGTTGACAAGTAAAGAAGTTTGTTTGAAAGAATCTGTAACACTGTCAGTGCTTGTGGCGCATGAATAAAATGTATTATTGTATTGCACTACAATGGTAGTTGGTATGCAGAGGAAGAACACTGGGCTGCCCTGCAGCTGAACAGCAGACTCTGCTACGACTAACAAGGCCCCCGACCGCCCCTTTAACAACATCTGCGGGCAGCAAGTTATTGACAACTGGGATGTAGTGGATGTCACATCTGCTCACGAGACTGAATGTGATATCAATGGTTGGCAGTTTCTGCCCAGGATATTGTGTACTAATGTACGGCATGACATCCAGCCAGGCGGCCAGAAGGGATGTTATTGGTTGGCGGAAGGATAGCACGAACAATGTGAAAGTGTGATTGGCCTTAGATAATAGACCATTCACACTAAATGAGAACATAGATGTGAATGTTGAAAAACTCTTAATGAGGAAAATAGGACTATGAGACACATACATCCGGGTCTAAGCATGTAGATCAGCATGCATACAAGTCTCGCGCCAGTATTTAGCCTAAAGGCTGCTTTACACGGTACGACCGATTGTGCAATTTCACAATCGATCGTACCCGCCCCCGTCCTTTTTGCGTCACGGGCAAATCGCTGCCCGTGTCACACCAAGTCGGTAACCCGCGTCACACGTACTTACCTCTCGTGCGACCACGCTGTTGGCGGCGAACGTCCACTTCCTGGAGTGGGAGGGACGTTTGGCGTCACAGCTACGTCACACGGCCGCCGGCCAATGGAAGCAGAGGGGCGGAGATGAGCGGGACGTAAACATCCCGCCCACCTCCTTCGTTCACATAGGCGGCGGCGGCTGCGTGACGCAGGTGAGCTGCTGTTCATCGTTCCCGGGGTGTCACACGGAGCGGCGTGTGCTACCACGGAAACGATGAACAACTAAATTAAACGATATTATGGAACCTAGCGACCAGTACACGACTCACGATTTGTGAGCAATACTGCGTCGCTAGGAGGTGTCACACAGGCCGGCATCGCCAGCGATACCGGATGTGCGTCACAAAAACCGTGACCCCGACGATCTATCGCACGATAGATTGTCTGGTGTAAAGCAGCCTTTAGACGGAGTTTACCAGCTGCTTTGGGCTGCATTCACAAACAACCCGACTCCGGGGAGACAGAGTTCCAAGTCCCGTCGCGCCGGCCTACCACGGTCCATGGGCTGGGGCCACTATTAGAAGAACTCGGGCCCCCGAGCGACACCGGGGTGGTGTGGTCTTCCATACGCCACATTTCCTGACGCCCACCGGGCGGATGGGGATTCAGCTCTGGACATGCATATACGTTAATAGAAACCATTAAGGCTATGTTCACACAGTGCGACTTTTGTAACCACAAAGATGCAGTATTTTTGACTAGTTTTTACCGCATTTTGCCCGATGCGTTTTTTAAGCCAAATTAATGACCGGAAGGGCTGAAAAATGTTGGAAAAACGCAAAAAGAATTAACATGCTGCCTCTTGGCTGCATCTTCAAAAGCGCAGCCAAGATGCAGATAAAAAAAGATGCACTGTTTAGACAGCAACAGGGTCGGCTCCAGGTCTTTGGACACCACAAGTGAAAGAGGCTCAGTGGGCCCCATGCACAAGCAGCCACGCACATACAGATACATACACATACAGGCATACATACTGTTCTGCCTTCTTTCACGTAACGCTGTGAATCTCCGGCATACAGCTAAACCCTCGTTCACATTTCAAATAAACAGACTGGAATTCAGTAGCCTTGATTTATTATCTGGTAACGTGAACTTGATTGCAGTATACGTGGAATATACAGTGAATATAGGAATATCCAATATACAGGTGAATACGGTATATCTAAGATGCAGTTTAATACAGGTAAAAACTATAAAAAGAAAATGATTACAGTCAGTACAGTGTTAATACAGAGTTAACATAGCATAACAGTATATGAGATGCAGATATAATGAGGATGTAGGTGAAAGGTCACTGCAGTTGCAACACATAGAAAATCTTATCTATACAAACAAGGCAGGGACTAAGATGTAGGATTACAATGTACAATGCATTTACTTCAGTCTTCCATCTAAGGGGTACTTTGCACACTACGACATCGCAAGCCGATGCTTGCGATGCCGAGCGCGATAGTCCCCGCCATCGTCGCAGCAGCAATATCTTTTGATAGCTGCCGTAGCGAAAATTATCGCTACGGCAGCTTCACACGCAATTACCTGCCCTGCGACGTCGCTCTGGCCGGTGAACCGCCTCCTTCCTTATGGGGCTGGTCGTGCGGCGTCACAGCAATGTCACACAGCAGGCGGCCAATAGAAGCGGAGGGGCGGAGATGAGCGGGACGTAAACATCCCGCCCACCTCCATCCTTCCGCATAGCCGGTGTGAGCCGCGGTGACGCAGGTAAGCTGATGTTCCTCGCTTCTGCGGCTTCTCACACAGCGATTTGTGCTGCCACAGGGGAGCGAGGAACAACATAGTACCGTCGCTGCAGCGAAAATATGAAAATGTCGGACACTACACCGATGATACGATTACGACGCTTTTGTGCTCGTTAATCGTATCAAAAAGGATTTACACACTACGACATCGACAGCGACGCCTGATGTGCGTCACTTTCGATTTTACCCCACCGACATCGATGTCGTAGTGTGCAAAGTACCCCTAAGATTCTATCACTAACACATGTAATTTGACATGACAGCAGGTCCTTTCCTAACAAATCCAAACAGAAAATGGCTGCAAGCTTCTTCTCAGCTCAGAGGGGCGTTCCTTACCCAGAATACATTTAGCTTAAAGAGAAACTCAGCAACTCAAAAGAATAACAACGACCTCTAGGGGTTGTAACAGAAATTGCAATGAATGACTATTAGCAGACTGCCAAGGCAGAACACTCCCCGCTTGGCGTCAATGGATGCCACTATTTGGTTCCTTTGGGGAAATCAGTAACATGAGTTTAGTTACAGGCCTGAGGAACAGTTTGTTCTCCCCAAGCTTGCACACTCTGACCTCTACCTTACATACTTTCCCATCCTTGCTGGGAAAAGGTTTGGTGACTAGGCCGAGTGGCCACTCATTTTGATATGCTTGACTGTCTTTCACAAGTACAACATCGCCAGTTTTGAGGTTTGGGTGGTCTTTCTGCCACTTCGTCCTGGTTTGCAGAGTGGAGAGGTACTGCATTTTCCATCTGTCCCAAAAGACATTGGTTACATTTTGTATAACGCGGAGTATTGCGATCTTAGCCCTTTCCAGATTAGAAGCGGTGAATGCATGCTTGCAGTGATGCCATCCTCTACAAGGTCTTTGACTTGTAGGTAGTGTTATCTTATAGGACTGAACTACATGAAGTAGAAAAGCGATGGCTCGATCGAGTGACTTCCAAGTCGAGAACCTGCTGAATCGATGAGATTTGAGGTGATTACTTGAGGTCACTGTATGTAGAACAGACACTTGAGGATGAAGCTCTTCATCGTCATCTGGGTCCACTAGCTCAAATGTATCAGACTCTCTGATGTCACGCATCGAACGGTGCAAGAAGGCAGGACCTGTGAACCATGTAGTGTCTCTCAGATGACTTGGTGCCACAGATCTAGTCGCGTGGTCTGCAGGATTGTGATGGGTATAAACGTAGTGCCATTGACTAGAGCAAGTGGATCTTCTTATCCTTAGTACCCGGTTGCTGACGTAGACATAAAAGCATCGTGTTTCATTGCAGATATAACCAAGTACCACTTTGCTGTCTGTATAAAATTTGACATCTTTGATCTCCAGACTCATCCCATCTGAGATAAGTTTGGCCAATTCAACCGCGAGAACGGCAGCGCAGAGCTCAAGTCTGGGTATCGTGTGTTCACGGAGTGGTGCCAGTTTTGTCTGGCTCATAACGAACCCAATGTGGCTCTGTTCATTTGCATCTGTGGTTTTGAGGTACGCTACTGCTGCGATCACTTTGACTGATGCATCACAGAAGACACAAAGTTTTTGTGTTTTGACTTCCATGGATGGCACAGGAGCATACGGTCGTTTTACACGAAGGTTGGTCAAGGCTTCGAGAGACTTCCTCCACTCAGTCCACAGATCTGCTTTTTCTGCTGGAAGTGGGTCATCCCAATCAGATGTCTCTTGGGTGAAGTCCCTTAGCATCATCTTGCCTTGGATGGTTACTGGAGCCATGAATCCCAATGGTTCGTAAAAGTTATTCACAAAAGAAAGAACTCTGCGCGTGAAGGGTTTCTTGTCTTTGTTGATCTGAAAGGTTAAGGCATCCGTCTTCAAATCCCAAAGCAATCCTAGGCTCCGCTGCATGGGAAGGGAGTCAATGCTTAGGTCTAAGTCCTTTAGATCATTGGAATAGTCTTGAGAGGGAAAGGCTTCCATCAATTCTCAGCTGTTGGAGGCAATTTTATGCAACCTCAGGTTAGACAGAGCAAGCAGTTCTTGAGCCCTTTTTAGGAGACTGATTGCAGCCTCAGTTGTTGCTGTGGACTTCAGGCAGTCATCTACATAGAAGTCTTTTTCTACGAAGGATCTGACATCTGACCCATACTTTTCTTCACCCTCTTTGGCAGAATTTCTGAGGCCATAGATATCGACTGCTGGGGAAGGACTGTTCCCGAAGATGTGTACCCTCGTCCAGTACTCTGCAATGTCTTTATCGGGGTCATTGTCGCGATACCAGAAGAACCTCAAATAGTTTCTGTGTTCCTCTTTGACGAGAAAACAGTAGAACATCTGTTGTATGTCAGCCATGAATGCCATTGAATCCTTGCGGAAATAGATTAGTACTTCTAGGAGTCTGTTGTTGAGGTCTGGGCCCGACAATAGGACATCATTCAACGAGACGTCTTCACATTTGGCGCTCGAGTCAAATACCACTCTTATCTGGCCTGGCTTTTTGGGATGGTACACACCGAAGATAGGTAAGTACCAACACTCCTCGGAGTTTTGAAGTGCGGGTGCGACCTCTGCGTGGTTGTTCTGTAAGATCTTCTCCATGAAGGTAAAGAAGTGTTCTTTTGTCTCAGGTGACCTCTGAAGTTTGTGCTTGAGGGAGATGAAGTGATTGTAGACCATTTCCCTGTTGTTTGGTAGGCGTCGTCTCCGAGGTCGAAATGGTAATGGTGCGACCCAACTGTTTGATTTGTCTTTGAATATTTCCCGATCCATGGTGTCCAAGAACATCCTGTCTTCTATGGACATCGCTGTCTTGTTGTCTTCCTTTGTCCTGTGGAAGACTGCACACCCTATGTGGTTTTGTTCACTTTCACAAGCGTGGTCTTTGTTGGAAGGAACTGAGAAAGGGCAAGGCAGAGGGGTGCTGCACGGTAGCTCTTTTACCAGCAGACTATTCTGACATGGCTGGAAGAGAGACGGGCGTCCATTTTCTAATGTATTGGTGAGCATACTGTTGACTGAGGTCGGCTTGTGTGCTCCTCCTAGACAGACGTCTCCTATAATGACCCATCCAAGATCGAGCTTCTGTGCGTATGGAGCGTTTTGGAAGCCGTTGATGTATTCTCTAGTCTTGTGAACTCTTAGTATATCTCTTCCCAAGAGTAAAGCTTTTGGGGCTTCTGGGTCCAACTCAGGTATCAGGTGAGCTATACGCTTCAGATGGGGGTGATCAGAAGCTACCTCCGGTGAAGGTATCTCACACCTGTTGTCGGGAATCTGATTGCACTCCAGTATGGTCGGTAATGATAGACAGATCTGGCCATCTACAGACTCCACTTTGTATCCGGTTGCTTTCCTCCCTACCGTCTCAACGGTACCTGCGCATGTCTTCAAGGAGTAGGGAGAACCGGGGCCTACAATGCGGAAGTTGTTGAAGAAGATGGACGTGCCTAGAGATCTGTTGCTCTGATCATCCAGGATTGCATATATCTTGATCGCTTTGTCCCTATGGCCTGCTGGGTTGACTCGGACAAGGCAGATTTTTGAACAGGATCTTCCGCCTACGGGACCTCCGCAGATCTCGGTACATTGAGAGGTGACCTCAGGGGAGTCCATGTCAGTATCCTTCTGTTTGGCATTGTGCTCCTCTGCTTGTGACAACACTCGTGGGGGTGGACCAGGGTGTAAGGCTGTATTGTGATCTGTGCTGCTGCATTCTGCACATTTCCTTGCTAGCTTCACAATTCCTGGCGAGGTGTGATGTTGTAGCACAGCATTTGAAGCAGATATTGTTTTCCTTGAGGAAACCTTTGCGATCCTCTAAAGACTTCTCCCTGAAGGCTCTGCATTTTAGTAGTGGATGCGGTTTCTTGTGTAGGGTACACTGCTTACTGACATCTTGAGGTCTGTTCTCTTCTGGAGGTGGCTTACTAGCATGTTGAGAAGGTCCTGTGGAAACAATGTTAGTTTATGGACTGCCACGGGTGTCCTACTGAGTTTGACACCAGGGGTAGTGGGACACGACAGGGTGAAGTCAAAATTGTGGTCATTTCTGACTTTAGCTTGTTGAACAACAAAATTTACAAATACAGTGAAGGGAGGAAAAGGCACATTATGAATACCACATGTGACCCACTTTTCTTGTAGGTTGTAAGGAAGTTTCTGCACGATCGGATTAACTCCCCTGGCAGTGTCCAGGAAAGCCAATCCGGGCAAATTTCTTTCCTCTTGGGCAACCTGTAACTCTATCAATAAATCACTCGGTTCTCTAAGTTTTTGATAACCTTTAGGCCCTATCTTAGGAAAACCATCAATTCTTTGGTATAAAGTATTTTCAATGGCTTCTATGGACCCATAGCATTCATCAAGTCTTTCCCACACCATACATAGGCCTGTGGCTGGATGCTTTATATTAATGTCTCTTAGACGTTTGGCATGCTCAGCCGACTCATTACCAAGCCACTTTACTAGGAGATCTAACTCCTCGCTACAAGAAAGGTCCAGACCCCGAATGGTGTTCTGGAACGAGGCTCACCATGACCTATAGTTCTCAGCTTTGTCAGTGAACTTTACAAGTCCCTTAGTAACCAGTTCTCGGCGAGCAAAGAACTTTGCAAAGTCCATGGTAACTTGGTTGGTGCTGGTGCGAGCTGGTGTGTTATAGTCATGTCTAATGTGTGGTGTATCACCATACCTTTTAGGAGCTTCAGTCTCAGGGTAGTCTGTATAATACCGTTCTGAAGCAAAGGGTGTCCCTCTAATTCGGGATGGAGGTGATACCTTCTGTTCTGTAGAACTGTGGTTGTAGTTGACGTCGACCTGCTGCATACTTTCTTGCTTACAGTACTGCAGTTCGGGATGGAGTCTCTGGTAGTCGATATAGGCTGATCGATGTCATGGATCAGGGTTGTCGTCCGTTCCGGGGTGCTAGTGGACATACTCTGAGACGCGTTGGGTTGGATCCTGTTGCTCTACGTCTGGTCCAAGTACGTTGCTGCGTTCCTCGGATTCAGAATACTCCGTGGCCTCCAGGAACTCTGCTTTAGCTATTGCCGCTGCTGCCTCCTTTTTTGCAATAAGTTTGTCCAGAGAGGCCTGCAGGTGTGCTTTTTCAGCTTCTTGTTCAGCTGGCAAGCGTGTTCTTTCTGCATCTTGGTCTGCTTGTCTTAGCTTTAGTTGCATCTCTTGTGCAGCAAAGGTGGATTTTACTTTTGCAGCCTCAGCTTCTGCACGAGCGAGAGCAGCGAACTCTTTCACTGAAGACTTGTTGGAGCAGCTTGCTCGGGACCTTATCCTGACTGAGGGTGCTCAAGACGCAGACATTGTGCACTCAGCTGTGGATTGATGATAACTTGGGCGGAAAAGCTGGGTCTACACGTGAACGGGTTCCGCGTGGCGGGAAAGCTGTTGTGCTTGCTGGGGAGGGCTGCGGTCTTGATCTCTGCGGCTGTATGGTGACTGCTGTAGTACCCGTATGTGGTGCAGTGTGGGTGATAGCGGTCCCATGCAGTCTATTCAACTACCGCCTGCGGTCAGTGTCCGTTTTTACAGTTCTGCCTTCTTTCATTTCATTTCACGCTGTGAATCTCCGGCATACAGCTAAACCCTCGTTCACATTTCAAATAAACAGACTGGAATTCAGTAGCCTTGATTTATTAGCTGGTAACGTGAACTTGATTGCAGTATACGTGGAATATACAGTGAATATAGGAATATCCAAGATGCAGTTGAATACGGTATACGGTATATCCAAGATGCAGTTGAATACGGGTAAAAACTATGACAAGAAAATGATTACAGTCAGTACAGTGTTAATACAGAGTTAACATAGCATAACAGTATATGAGATGCAGTTATAATGAGGATGTAAGTGAAAGGTCACTGCAGTTGCAACACATAGAAAATCTTATCTATACAAACAAGGCAGGGACTAAGATGTAGGATTACAATGTACAATGCATTTACTTCAGTCTTCCATCGAAGATTCTATCACTAACACATGTAATTTGATTTGCTCACCGGATTACACTAGGCAGGGGTGAATGTACAGAGAGGCGAGTCAGCAGGTCCTTTCCTACCAAATCCAAACAGAAAATGGCTGCAAGCTTCTTCTCAGCTCAGAAGGGCGTTCCTTACACAGAATACATTTAGCTTAAAGAGAAACTGAGGAATTCAAAAGAATAACAACGACCTCTAGGCATTGTAACGGAAATTGCAATGAATGACTATTAGCAGGCTGCCAAGGCAGAACACATACACATACATATTTAAAGAGAAATTCTGAAAAACACATATAAATAGACAAATCCATACACAGTCATATACACTGACATACATAGACACTTGTCATACATACCCACACAGACACATTAGCAGCAGCCTCTCTCACCTCCTCCGCTTGTATCCTGTCCAGCTCCTCCAAGGCGTGTGGCTGTGCTCAGCTGATTGGTGGCCGTCACTAAGAGATATGACTGCACACAGAGCACACTGACACTGCTGTATATACATCACAGGAGAGGCTTGGGACATTCACATTACTGGGGGGGCATACACATTAGTGAGGAGGGGGGCATACAGCAATGGAGGGGCATATGTGACACCCTGGCTGGGCCAGGTAGTCGCAGATAGGCCCCTGCATAACACCTTTCCCTCACAGGTGACATCAGCCAACCTTAAAACACTAGTCACGCCCCTCAGGGCTAGATGGACACACCAGAGGGTGGAACCAGGCGGTTGGAAGACGCCCACCAAGGAGTCTAGACAGCCCGGGGGCGGGAAAGTAAATAGTTCAGTTTTAGAGTTCAGTGAGAGTGGAGGTCAGACCTGTGTGTCAGGCCTGAAGCAAACTGACAGGTGCCAGGGTAGGAGCCCTGGTACCTTTGTCTAGGAGGCAGACGGCGGTCTCCGTCTGCAGGAGCCAGGAAGACGGCTCGGTGGAATCGAGGTGGACCAGGACAGGGTAGTGGCCCGCAGGTACCGACCCCGGGAACCGACCCGGAAACCAGAGCACACGGGGGGTACTCAGACCCTGAAGCTAGGTCCAGAAGCGACTGGAACTGGTTAATTAACTGATTGAGGCCAGGACAAGAGGTCCTGTCCCACCCAAAGTCCCGATTGAGGCAACAGTCCACTGAGGCGGGATAACAGGCCACCGCCAGGGCTCAGAGATCCCATGGGCCAGCGTCTGTGGGCATGGGCTCCTTAGGCTACATCCAGCCGGGAGCAGACTCCTGAAGTTGCAAACACTGGCAGTCCACCATCACACAAAAGTGCAGGAGAAAGACAGAGACCACCAGCCGGGTGGGGGACCAGAACGCAGCCGGCTGCGGGCACCGACCACCATCACCTTGGTTTACCAGAGACTCGTGTGTTTCCTTCATGGTGAGTACACCAGCACCCTGCGGTCGCCCATCTCCCTGCACCAGCGAATCCCAATGGGTCCCGGGGCCACCATCCCTGCCCACGGAGGGGTTAACAACTAGAGATGAGCGAACCGGTCCCGGTTCAGCTCGAGGCCGGTTCGCCGAACGGGGGTCCCGTTCGAGTTCGGTTCGTCGAACGTTCGACGAACCGAACTCGAACGTATAGGCTATAATGGGAGGCAATCACAAACACATAAAAATGCATTATAAATGTACACAAACAGTTAATAAACATTGCCATAACACTTACCGGTCCTCGCGATCCCTTCTGCACTCTGGCTCCTGCCGCTATTCCATCCGATGATCGCTGAATCCTCCCGGTGACCTGCACTGCCAGCAGAGAAGCAGGACCTATCGTGACGTCAAAATAGCCATGTGACCAGTCACGTGGCTATTATCTCATTGGCTACAGACTGGTCACATGACTATGACACGTCATGTAGGACCTGCGAGTGCATCTCTCCGGTACACGGTGCACATATGTGTATCGCCGTGTACCGGCGACATGCTCTAGCACACGGTCGACTCCCCGTTCCGTTAGGGACCGGCTGACACAGCCGGTCATTAACGGAGATCACCGTTGCCATAGCAACGCAGTTAGCGGTGACGTCACCGCTAACCGCGGCTCCGGGAGCACCGTTGCTATGGTAACGCGTCTGTCAGCGTTACCGCTAGCAGCCAGCAGTGATCACTCACGGAGTGAAGGCTGCACGCTGCTTCCCGATTGTAGTGAGCATTGTAGTTAGGATGGAGGTTCCCCAGCCCCAAGTGATGCCCCTCACTACAATCGTCACTACTACTACACTAGAAAGAAAGAAGACAGAAGAGCAGGATCGTGGAGGGCTGACAGGGGTAATAAAGATGGAGTCTCTAATGTGTCTGTGTATTTATTTCTATTAAAGTATTTTTTCTCTGTGTGGTGTCTTTTTTTAACCCTTTATTGGAGATTCTTAATGGCCGGGTCAAACGTGCCTGACATTAAGAATCTCTGGCTTAATACTGGCTGGTAAAACAAAGCCAGTACTAACTCATGATTACCCAACAAGCCACCCGGCTCCAGGGCTGTTGGAAGAGTTGGATACAGCGCCAGATGATGGCGCTTCTATGAGAGCGCCATTTTCTGGGACGGCTGCGGACTGAAATCCGCAGCAGAGGCGCCCACAAACCTCGGGCTAACCTGTGCTGCGGATTCCAATCCCCAGCTGCCTAGTTGTACCCGGCTGGACACAAAAATAGGGCGAAGCCCACGTCATTTGTTTTTTAATTATTTCATGAAATAAATGAAATAATTAAAAAAAAACGGGCTTCCCTATATTTTTGGTTCCCAGCCGGGTACAAATAGGCAACTGGGGGTTGGAGGCAGCCCGTGGCTGCCAGCTGTACCTGGCTAGCATACAAAAATATGGCAAAGCCCACGTCATTTTTTTGGTGGGCAAAAAACTTCTGCATACAGTCCTGGATGGAGTATGCTGAGCCTTGTAGTTCTGCAGCTGCTGTCTGCTCTTCTCCATACAGACAGACAGCAGCTGCAGAACTACAAGGCTCAGCATACTCCATCCAGGACTGTATGCAGAAGTTTTTTGCCCCCTGAAAAAATTATGTGGCTTCGCCATATTTTTGTATGCTAGCCAGGTACAGCAGGCAGGTACGGCTGCCCCCAACCCCCAGTTGCCTATTTGTACCCGGCTGGGAACCAAAAATAAAGGGAAGCCCTTTTTTTATTATTTCATGAATTTCATGAAATAATTAGAAAACAAATGACGTAGGCTTTGCCCCATTTTTGTGTCCAGCCAGGTACAACTAGGCAGCTGGGATTGGAATCCGCACCACCGGTTGGCCTGAGCTTTCTGGGCCCCACTGCTGCGAATTGCAGTCTGCAGCCACCTCAGAAAATGGCATTTTCATAGAAGCGCCATCTTCTGGCGCTGTATCCAACTCTTCCAGCACCTGCCTGCTATACCTGGGCTAGCATACAAAAATATGGCGAAGCTCACGTCCTTTTTTTGTAGCTTTTTGGCAAAAAAAAAAAAAATGCTTCCCTGGATTTTCCATTGCCAGTGAAGGTAACACCAAGCAGTGGGGGTTAGCAGCCAGTAGCTGCTTGGATTACCCTTAGCTAGCAATACAAAAAATGCAGTGGGAGCTAACATATATTTTTTTTAATTATTTATTTAAATAACTAAAAATAAAATGGGCTTCCCTGTATTTTGATTGCTGGACATCACAGTGCTGTAAAAATAAATCTTTAAAAAAATGACGTAGCGCTCCGCGGTATTTTTGATTCTCAGCGCAGATAAAGCAGACAGCTATGGGTTGCCACCCCCATCTGCCTGCCGTTACCTTGGTTGGCAATCAAAATACAGGGAAGCCCATTAATTTTTTCTATTTAAAAAATAGTTAAAAAAAAAAAATTACGTTGGGTCCCCCCATTTTTGATAGCCAGCTAGGGTAAAGCAGACGGCTGTAGCCTGAAAACCACAGCTGGCAGCTTTACCGTGGTTGGGGATCCAATGTGGAGGTCCCCTCAGGCTCTTTTTTATAATTATTTTATAAATATTAATAATTACACAATAAAAGTAGGGGACCCCCCAAATTGGATCACCAGCCAAGGTAAAGCGGACAGCTGTGGTCTGGTATTCTCAGGGTGGGAAGGTCCATAGTTATTGGGCCTTCACAGCCTAAAAATAGCAGGCCGCAGGCACCCCAGACGTGGCGCATCCACTAGATGCGCCAATCCTGGCGCTTCACCCCAGCTCATCCCGTGCCCTGGTGCAGTGGCAAACGGGGTAATAAATCGGGTTGATACTAGCTGTAAAGTCACCTGAGATCAAGCCCAGCAGTTTGTGATGTCATGGCGTCTATTAGATACCCAACATCATAAACTGTCAGTACTAACAAAAACAAAAAATCGACAAAAGAAATTTATTTGAAAAAACAGTCCCCAAAACATTTCCTCTTTCACCAATTTATTGTAAGAAAAAAAATAAAGGGGTCCCACGACGACTCTGGACCGTCTAGAATATGGGGGGGAGACACTCAGGGAACGTATCCCCCATTTTCTAGGAGTGCGGACCCTTCATGTGAGGAGTGTGGGTGCAATGAATCTGCACTCACTCTCCCCGGGTCCACAGCAGCAGAGTCCATGTCGTAATGGTTGCTACCAAAGCTGCAATGCCCTGCTCATGAGGTAAGGGCATGCCTAATCAGGAGAACTACTGTAGAGGAAGCTCTGCTCACTGGTATATAGGTGCTCAGAGGTAATAATAGATAAAATTAGTGAGTAACCTCGGCACTCTATATCTCCCAGACTAAGTCAGTAAGTCACAACGGATAGTAATGCAAAATCACTCTTTATTGGTCCGTATTAAGAAATTTTTTTTTTCATAAGCATATATGTTTTTGTCCAAAACAAGTTACAAATGACGTTTCGGCCTGAGCCTTCGTCAGATTGGACTTATCTGCATGTAATCATGAAAAATGACAATAATCAGTATCACATAAGAGTGAGAGAACAATAACATAAACTCGAACAATGTAGAGGTACAATTGGGATGCAGCAAAAAAATTGCAACACAGCAAGAAATGAAACACATGATACAAATGTCATAATACAGTACAAGGACAATATAGTAATGACAAATATGGGGTCAGAGTAGACTTAGACAGCTCTGGTACGAAAGAGATGTCAATCATAAAGTAACATGTGCAGTAGGTGTAGAGCTACACTATGCATGGCAGAGCTAATGGGTAGACCGACCATAGAAAAAGTAGAGAAAAAGTGGAGAAAAAGTGGAGAATAAGTGGAACATAAGAGGAGAAAAAGTGGAGAAAAAGTGGAGAAAAAAGTGGAGAAAAAGTGGAGAAAAAGTGGAGAAAAAGTGGAGAAAAAGTGGAGAAAAAGTGGAGATTAAGAGGAGAAAAAGTGGAGAAAAAAGTGGAGAAAAAGTGGAGAAAAAGTGGAGCATAAGTGGAGAAAAAGTGGAGAAAAAGTGGAGCATAAGAGGAGAAAAAGTGGAGAAAAAAGTGGAGAAAAAGTGGAGAAAAAGTGGAGCATAAGAGGAGAAAAAGTGGAGAAAAAGTGGAGCATAAGAGGAGAAAAAGTGGAGAAAAAGTGGAGAAAAAGTGGAGCATAAGAGGAGAAAAAGTGGAGATTAAGAGGAGAAAAAGTGGAGAAAAAGTGGAGCATAAGAGGAGAAAAAGTGGAGAAAAAGTGGAGAAAAAGTGGAGAAAAAGTGGAGAAAAAGTGGAGCATAAGAGGAGAAAAAGTGGAGATTAAGAGGAGAAAAAGTGGAGAAAAAGTGGAGAAAAAGTGGAGAAAAAGTGGAGAAAAAGTGGAGCATAAGAGGAGAAAAAGTGGAGAAAAAAGTGGAGAAAAAGTGGAGAAAAAGTGGAGAAAAAGTGGAGATTAAGAGGAGAAAAAGTGGAGCATAAGAGGAGAAAAAGTGGAGAAAAAAGTGGAGAAAAAGTGGAGAAAGTGGAGAAAAAAATGGAGAAAAAGTGGAGAAAAAGTGGAGAAAAAGTGGAGAATAAGAGGAGAAAAAGTGGAGAAAAAGTGGAGAAAAAGTGGAGAATAAGAGGAGAAAAAGTGGAGAATAAGTGGAGAAAAAAATGGAGAAAAAGTGGAGAAAAAGTGGAGAAAAAGTGGAGCATAAGAGGAGAAAAAGTGGAGAAAAAGTGGAGAAAAAGTGGAGAAAAAGTGGAGCATAAGAGGAGAAAAAGTGGAGAAAAAAGTGGAGAAAAAGTGGAGAAAAAGTGGAGCATAAGAGGAGAAAAAGTGGAGAAAAAGTGGAGAAAAAGTGGAGCATAAGAGGAGAAAAAGTGGAGAAAAAGTGGAGAAAAAGTGGAGAAAAAGTGGAGCATAAGAGGAGAAAAAGTGGAGAAAAAGTGGAGAAAAAAGTGGAGAAAAAGTGGAGAAAAAGTGGAGAAAAAGTGGAGAAAAAGTGGAGATTAAGAGGAGAAAAAGTGGAGAAAAAGTGGAGAAAAAGTGGAGCATAAGAGGAGAAAAAGTGGAGAAAAAAGTGGAGAAAATGTGGAGAAAACGTGGAGAAAAAGTGGAGAAAAAGTGGAGAAAAAGTGGAGCATAAGAGGAGAAAAAGTGGAGAAAAAGTGGAGAAAAAAGTGGAGAAAAAGTGGAGAAAAAGTGGAGAAAAAGTGGAGAAAAAGTGGAGATTAAGAGGAGAAAAAGTGGAGAAAAAGTGGAGCATAAGAGGAGAAAAAGTGGAGAAAAAAGTGGAGAAAACGTGGAGAAAACGTGGAGAAAAAGTGGAGAAAAAGTGGAGAAAAAGTGGAGAAAAAGTGGAGCATAAGAGGAGAAAAAGTGGAGAAAAAAGTGGAGAAAACGTGGAGAAAAAGTGGAGAAAAAGTGGAGAAAAAGTGGAGCATAAGAGGAGAAAAAGTGGAGATTAAGAGGAGAAAAAGTGGAGAAAAAGTGGAGAAAAAGTGGAGAAAAAGTGGAGAAAAAGTGGAGCATAAGAGGAGAAAAAGTGGAGAAAAAAGTGGAGAAAAAGTGGAGAAAAAGTGGAGAAAAAGTGGAGATTAAGAGGAGAAAAAGTGGAGCATAAGAGGAGAAAAAGTGGAGAAAAAAGTGGAGAAAAAGTGGAGAAAGTGGAGAAAAAAATGGAGAAAAAGTGGAGAAAAAGTGGAGAAAAAGTGGAGAATAAGAGGAGAAAAAGTGGAGAAAAAGTGGAGAAAAAGTGGAGAATAAGAGGAGAAAAAGTGGAGAATAAGTGGAGAAAAAAATGGAGAAAAAGTGGAGAAAAAGTGGAGAAAAAGTGGAGCATAAGAGGAGAAAAAGTGGAGAAAAAGTGGAGAAAAAGTGGAGAAAAAGTGGAGAATAAGAGGAGAAAAAGTGGAGAAAAAAGTGGAGAAAACGTGGAGAAAACGTGGAGAAAAAGTGGAGAAAAAGTGGAGAAAAAGTGGAGAAAAAGTGGAGCATAAGAGGAGAAAAAGTGGAGAAAAAAGTGGAGAAAACGTGGAGAAAAAGTGGAGAAAAAGTGGAGAAAAAGTGGAGCATAAGAGGAGAAAAAGTGGAGATTAAGAGGAGAAAAAGTGGAGAAAAAGTGGAGAAAAAGTGGAGAAAAAGTGGAGAAAAAGTGGAGCATAAGAGGAGAAAAAGTGGAGAAAAAAGTGGAGAAAAAGTGGAGAAAAAGTGGAGAAAAAGTGGAGATTAAGAGGAGAAAAAGTGGAGCATAAGAGGAGAAAAAGTGGAGAAAAAAGTGGAGAAAAAGTGGAGAAAGTGGAGAAAAAAATGGAGAAAAAGTGGAGAAAAAGTGGAGAAAAAGTGGAGAATAAGAGGAGAAAAAGTGGAGAAAAAGTGGAGAAAAAGTGGAGAATAAGAGGAGAAAAAGTGGAGAATAAGTGGAGAAAAAAATGGAGAAAAAGTGGAGAAAAAGTGGAGAAAAAGTGGAGCATAAGAGGAGAAAAAGTGGAGAAAAAGTGGAGAAAAAGTGGAGAAAAAGTGGAGAATAAGAGGAGAAAAAGTGGAGAAAAAAGTGGAGAAAACGTGGAGAAAACGTGGAGAAAAAGTGGAGAAAAAGTGGAGAAAAAGTGGAGAAAAAGTGGAGCATAAGAGGAGAAAAAGTGGAGAAAAAAGTGGAGAAAACGTGGAGAAAAAGTGGAGAAAAAGTGGAGAAAAAGTGGAGCATAAGAGGAGAAAAAGTGGAGATTAAGAGGAGAAAAAGTGGAGAAAAAGTGGAGAAAAAGTGGAGAAAAAGTGGAGAAAAAGTGGAGCATAAGAGGAGAAAAAGTGGAGAAAAAAGTGGAGAAAAAGTGGAGAAAAAGTGGAGAAAAAGTGGAGATTAAGAGGAGAAAAAGTGGAGCATAAGAGGAGAAAAAGTGGAGAAAAAAGTGGAGAGAAAGTGGAGAAAAAAATGGAGAAAAAGTGGAGAAAAAGTGGAGAAAAAGTGGAGAATAAGAGGAGAAAAAGTGGAGAAAAAGTGGAGAAAAAGTGGAGAATAAGAGGAGAAAAAGTGGAGAATAAGTGGAGAAAAAAATGGAGAAAAAGTGGAGAAAAAGTGGAGAGAAAGTGGAGAAAAAAATGGAGAAAAAGTGGAACACCCTTTGGTACCTTTCATGTGGCACTAAGGGGTGCTTAGCTTTGTATTTAGCCAAAAAAATGAAAAAACAAATGACATAGGGTTCCCCCTAGTTTTGTAGCCAGCTAGGGTAAAGCAGACGGCTGCAGCCTGCAGACCACAGCTGGCAACCTCACCTTGGCTGGTAATCCAAAACTGAGGGCACCCCACGCTGTTATTTTAAATTAAATAAATAATTAAAAAAAAAAACACGTAGGGGTCCCCCAAAATTGGATCACCAGCCAAGGTAAAGCAGACAGCTGGGGCCTGATATTCTCAGACTACGGAGGTCCATGGTTATTGGAATCTCCCCAGCCTAAAAATAGCAGGCCGCAGCCGCCCCAGAAGTGGCGCATCCATTAGATGCGCCAATCCTGGTGCTTCGCCCCAGCTCATCCCGCGCCCTGGTGCGGTGGCAAACGGGGTAATATTTGGGGTTAATACCAGATGTGTAATGTCACCTGGCATCAAGCCCTGGGGTTGGTGAGGTCAGGCGTCTATCAGATACCCGACATCACCAACCCAGTCAGTAATAAAAAAAAAATAGACGACAAACACATTTTTATTTGAAAAAACACTCCCCAAAACATTCCCTCTTTAACCAATTTATTAGATTGAAAAACAAATCCAGGTCTGGTGTAATCCAAGGGGTTGCCATGACGATGCACACTGTCCCAGTCAATGAAGAGCAGGATGTTCCCCATTGGCTGGGAGAGCAGTGCAGTGACCTGAGCTAACATCAATGGGTCAGCCCAGGTCACTGCAGGGGGGTGACAAGTGCTGCTGTCAGTGAGGTACATTACCTGCGCTGATCTCCAGCACACTGACAGCCCCTGTCACTGAGGTCAATGACCGGCGCCTTCACATCAAGTATCGCGAGAGGTCCGTGACGTCACCGCCAGTGTCAGTCTCGGGTCGGAAGCGATAGGTGATGTGACAAGCGGCGGCCATGGAGGACAGTGAGTGACAGCGCTGAGGTCGGGATGGCGGGACTTCATCACCGCAGGTAAGCCGAGCGAGCGAGCGAGCGGGCGGGCGGGCGGGGGGGGGGGGTGGATGTGTGTGTGTGTGTGTGTGTTTGTGTATGTGTATGTATGTGTACATGCCGCGGGCAGGAGGGGGTGGAGCGAGCTGAGCGGGAAAGTGTGGGCTTCCTGCACGTAACTAAGATAAACATCGGGTTACTAACCAAAGCGCTTTGCTTGGATACCCGATGTTTATCTTGGTTACCAGCTTGTGGCAGGCTGCCAGCGATGGCTCCTGCTCACTGTAGCTGTAAAAAGCCCTGCTTTTTGCTGCTAGAACCGTTCTCGAACGTATCTAGAACTATCGAGCTTTTAGCAAAAAGCTCGAGTTCTAGTTCGATCTCGAACAGCCCAAAAATCACTCGAGCCTAGAACTGGAGAACCACGAACCACGAACCGCGCTCAACTCTATTAACAACTTGTTGCACAACATCTGCCCCCGGGTGCCCTGTAACTGCAGCGGTGGTGTCCAAACTCACCACATACCCTGGGTGGCGTCACAAACCTAGTACTGCCCAGCCCGTACATATACGTCCTACATCCACCACCCCCAAACCCTTTTCATTCGGAGTGTCCGCAGGATCCCCCGGGTCCGGCATGGGGGCGGCACAGTTCTGAGGGGTATACAGCACTGGGGTGGAAGGGGATATACAGCTCTAGGGGGTATATAGCACTGGGGTGGAAGGGACATAGAGCTCTGGGAGGTATACAGCACTGGGGTGGAGGACACATACAGGTCTGGGGGTATAGAAGTATGCAGCCCCCACAATCTACCATATAACATAATGCACCCATATTGCTCCACATAATTAAATTCAGCCTTATATTACTCCATATAATGCACCCGCATATTCCTCCATGTAGTGATATGCAGTCCCCATAGTCTTCCATATAGAGTAACGCACCAAATATTCCTCCATATCATATAATGCACCCCAGATTGCTTCACATAATATAACACAGCCTTTATGCAGCCCCCATGTAGCAGCATTATGTAGTCCCCATGTAGCAGCATTATGCAGCCCCCAGATCGTTTAATGCAGCCCCATAGTTGTGTCACCACCGTGAATAATACATACTCACTTTTCTTCATTGCCCCGCTGCTTTGGTCTCCTCCGCGTGTCCACTAATCTGACACTTTGAGAGCAATGCTCACAGGAGCTCACAGGAGCGCACAGTAATGACGTCATCGTGCTATGCTGTACTGAACTGTCAGAGACAGAGCGCAGACAAACTCTGCAGGAGAATGATGAGATAGGCAAAATGGAGGAACTTGGACAGACAGAGGATTGACGCCCAAGTCGTGGGGACGGCAAGACTTGTGCAGCAGACCCTTCACCATCTATCACCATAGTTACCCAGTGCCCAGTCAGCGACATGTAACGTCCCTGTCCATGCTTACTGGTCCAAGTATCGTGGTGAAATGCAACCATTCACACACAGAGTTTCTCAAGGAAGCGGTGATGTTGTGTGCGACATGCTGTTGTAGTGCAGGCACACCTTTCTTAAAGAAGTAATGGCGACTGGGCATCTGGTACTGGGGCACAGCGACAGACATAAGGTCTCTAAAATCCTGTGTGTCCACCAGGCGGAAAGGCAGTATTTCGGTAGCCAAGAGCTTACAGAGGGATTAAGTCAACCTCTTAGCTTTGTCATAGGTCGCAGGAAATGGCCTTTTATTTGTCCACATCTGAGGGACAGAGATCTGGCTGCTGTGTGTAGACAGTGGTGAGTAGGGTGTCCCTGAAAAAATGCAGGTTTGTGAGGAAAGTGCAGGCATAGACATGATGTTGCCTTCATCCAACGTTGATGCTATCGATGTCTGAGAGAGCTGTACACACGCACTTGTTTCCCCTTCAAAACCAACTGATGCCCTACCAAGCAAACTGCCTGTTGCGGTAACAGTGGTGGAAGTTGTGCATGGAAAACCAGGTGTGACAGCTGTCCCCACAGTCCTAGAAGATGAAGAGCGCGCTGATGCACTGGAAGGGGCAGGCGGTGGATGGTCCGCTCCGCTAGGCCGCATTGCAGCACAGTGAGCTTCCCACTGGGACATATGATATTTATTCATGTGACAATTCATGGAAGAAGTTGTCAAACTGCTGAGGTTTTTGCCTCTACTAACAGATTCCCGACAAATTTTACAGATCACATGATTTGGGCGATCCTTTGCAAGGTCAAAAAAGGACCAGGCTAGGCAAGGCTTAGAGGGCATGCGACCTGCTGAGCCACCCCGACTACTGCTCAGAGGCAGAGTGGTGGCTGAGGATGCAGTTGTAGATGTGCTACCAGTACTCCTCCTCTGTCCAGGAAGGCGCAAGGTAACTTCGTCGTCAGTAGCATCCTCCTCCACCGCCTCTGTTGACCTCCTCAAGTGCTATGAGACTGTGGGTTGACAGTAGGTGGGATCTAGAACTTTCTCATCAAGCGTTGTGTTTGCACTCCCCTCACCCTCAGACCGAGCCTCTTCCTGCCCTGAACGAATATTTAAGTTGTCATCCCAATCTGGTATCTGCTTCTCATCGTCATCAGTATTTTCATCATTGTCTATTACAACAGGTGTTTCAGTTTGTGAATAAGGGTCAACATTATCCTCAGAAACTTGGTCATCACGGCCTGAATCTGAGTCACAAAGGTTCTGGGCATCACTGCAGACAATTTCCTGGTCTGTACTCACTGTAGCTTGGGAGCAGACCTCTGATTCCCAGGCTATAGTGTGACTGAACAGCTCTGCAGACTCAGCCATCTCTGTTCCACCATACTGTGCAGGGCGGATGGAGACTTGAGAGCTGGGAGAAAGCAAGTGTGATTGGGATGACAACTCCGAGGACTGGTGTTTTTTGGATGCGGTAGTTGAGGGGGCGGAGAGGGCACTTGTTGGACCACTTGAGATCCATTCAAGCATTTTCTTTTTTTGGCCATCATCTACCTTTGTTCCAGTTGTTCGTGTTTGTAAAAAAGGGAGCACATCTGATTGTCCACGGAAAGTAGTAGACATCTTACTTTTGCTGGAAGATGGCCTATCTTCAGCAGATGTTAATGGAGCTTTGCCACCTTCCCCACGGACAAACCCTTTTTATTTCCTTTTCCAACACGCCTGTTCTCCTTTCCACCAGCATCTGTCATTTTGCCACTTATTTATATTGCGACAAGATTGTGCACTTAAAATGTGTTAGTAAAAATTGAGAGGTGGTGTACCTTTATTGATAGCAGAATAAACAACAATAACTATCCAATGCAACTATGGCCCTTAAACTGGCAGCACAGTTTGCTATTCTAATAGCTTAGTAAAAATGAGTTTGAGTGTGCAATGCAGAGGTGCTGCAAATAGCTTTGCACCAGTGGGACACTAATGAAGTCCAACAGCCACTTTTAGGATGCCACTAACTGGCAGCACTCAGCAATTAAAATGGCTTTGCTAAAAAGGGCAGGAGGGTACAGTGGCCGGGTTGTGGGTCAGTGTAGAGGAAAGGAAGCCTCACTTTCTATCCCTCTTAATGGTGAAATGCAGCAAGGAAGTCCCTAAGCTTAGCTACACAGACGCTGTTATCTGTAGCTGTTAAAAACTATTTCCACGGACCTGACTGTCACCTATGGCTCGGAGCCTGCTGTAATTAGCCCTTACAAGGGCTGAAAGAAACTTCTATCCCTATTCTGTATAGCGCTGTGTCTAGAGCGTACACAACAGGATCGGTGACAGGAGCTGCGCCAGCGGTGACTGACACCCAGACGCAGAAGGCAGATAATGGCGTCCAGACGGGCAGATACCCGTTTTTATAATGCAGGGACATGTGACATGGACAGCCTATGACACATGCCCTTGCTTGTCTGGCAAAAAGTCCACTTAGCTGTGTGTGTGTCTGGGATTGGCTGACATGCTGGCCCGCCCCACTACTCGCGCGCTTAGGGAATGAAGACAGAAAAAAAAAAATTGTGATCGCCATTATCCCAGCAGCAGTGATCTGAACGCGCAGTCCCCGCAGACTATACGCTGAAATTTCATAACAGTGTGAGTCACAGAGTGACTTACACTATTACAACGAAAAGCCAGCTTGGCTTTTTGCTGCTAGAACCGTTCTCGAACGTAACTCGAGCTATAGAGCTTTTAGCAAAAAGCTTGAGTTCTAGTTCGATCTAGAAGACCCCCCAAAATCACTCGAACCGCGAACTGGAGAACCACGAACCGCGCTCAACTCTAGTCCTGACTGACCGGAACAATAAAGCTGAAGGAGAGGATGAGAAGCTTAGGGACCCCAACAGGAGCCTGAGTATCACAGAAGCGATCGACAAAAAAAATGTATGAATTATCTGTTGCTAATGGTAACCCCTTCGGGGAACAAAAATGTGCCCTCCTCTGGCGAGATAAAAGACTGTTTTTGAAGTTGACAAGTAAAGAAGTTTGGTTGAAAGAACCTGTGACAGTGTCAGTGCTTGTAGAAAAAGTATGCTTATTACTGTATTGTACTAAAGTGGCAGTTGGGATGCAGAGGAAGAACACTGGGCTGCGCTGCAGCCGAACAGCAGGCTCTGCTATGACTAACAAGGCCCCCAACCGCCACTTTAATATTTGCCATAGTCAGCAGGATCACTTTGCGTGCCCTGGAAAACAAGGCCCTGCTTGCAAACCGAAAGTAAAGTGGAGCGCCATCGCGAAAGTGCAGCTGAAGAGAACTGAAATGGCTGCCTCAGTGTGGGAAAAGAAGCAGGCCCATCAAGGGCGTCTCCACAGTGCTGCCAGCCCCCGTGTGCATCAGAGAGAGTTGTGCAGATGAGGAAGCAGACCCACCCGTTGCTGTACAGAGAGGTGTGGCGGGCGGAGGCTGGAAGAAAATGGGTGTGGTGGCCGGAAGAGATCCCACCCTGGAGGTCTACTGGCAAAATGTATGAATTATCCGTTGCTAATGGTAACCCCTTCGGGGAACAAAAATGTGCACTCCTCTGGCGAGATAAAAGACTGTTTTTGAAGTTGACAAGTAAAGAACTTTGAAAGAATCTGTAACAGTGTCAGTGCTTGTGGTGCATGAATAAAATGTATTACTGTATTGCCCTACAATGGCAGTTGGGATGCAGAGGAAGAACACTGGGCTGCGCTGCAGCCGAACAGCAGGCTCTGCTATGACTAACAAGGCCCCCGACCGCCCCTTTAACAACATCTGCGGGCGGCAAGTTATTGACAATGGGGATGTAGTGGACGTCACATCTGCTCACGAGACTGAATGTGACACCAATGGTTGACAGTTTCTGCCCAGGATATTGTGTACTAATGTACGGCATGACATCCAGCCAGGCGGCCAGAAGGGATGTTATTGGTTGGCAGAAGGATAGCAAGAACAATGTGAAAGTGTGATTGGCCTTAGATAATAGACCATTCACACTAAATGAGAACATAGATGTGAATGTTGAAAAACTCTTAAAGGGGTTATCCGGCTTATTTTGACTTTTTTTTTATTATTACCCTATTGGGCTACATTGGGGCAGGTAAGTAGATAGTGACCACTTACCTGCACTACTGTCAGCCCCTCTCCCCCAGCTCAGAGTGGTCATGTGACCGCTCCTGCCACGATTTTGCTGCTTCCGGTCATTTCATGTCAACATGGGCAGGACCATGTTGACATGCAAATCTGGGAACAGCTTGTTGCCGCCCTGCTGGGCGGGTACAGTGCATGGAGTCACCGCTCCCTTTCCTGCACCCTCCCACACATTCCCCCGCACCCCGTACTCTCTCCGCCCACGGTGTCACCGCCAGCACTGGGCCCCTTGCTTACAGTGCTTAGGATAGCAGGAGTGGCTGTGCAGTCTGTGTCCCGCTCCCTGCTAGCCTCGCGGCTGCTCGCACTGCAGTGTATCAGCAGCTTCTCACAGTGCGTGCAGCCGCGGGGATCACGAGCGCTGCTGGCAGGAGGTTAGATGAGATCATTACCTCCTGTGATGATCTTTTCCTCTGCCGACTTCACCGCTGTCACTGCCGCCTATGCCCGCGGCGTTCTCTTGTCACGTCTTGCGGGCGGCCCGAGACTGTCACTAGCGGTGACGTCACGGGCTCTCGCGATACTGCTGAGAACGTGGCGGGCATAGAAGTCAGTGACGGCGCTGACGTCAGTAAAGCAGGAGATTGTCACTGCAGGTAATGATCTCATCTAACCTCCTGACAGCACCGCTCGCCATCACCTGCAGTGACCTGGGCTGACCTATTGATGTTAGCTCAGGTCACTGCACTACTCTCCCAGCCAATGGGGAACATTCTGTTCTTCATTGACTGGGACAGTGACTATGGTACGGATCGTCATGGGACCCCCTTATTGGATTACGCCGGACCCGGATTTTATTGTTCTTTTCAATAAATTGGTGAAAGAGGGAATGTTTTGGGGAGTGTTTTTTCAAATAAATCTTTTTTTGTTGTCTATTTATTTTTTTTATTACTGACTGGGTTGGTGATGTCGGGTATCTGATAGACGCGTGACATCACTAACCCCAGGGCTTGATGCCTGGTGACATTACACATCTGGCATCAACCCGTATATTACCCCATTTGCCACCGCACCAGGGCAACGGGATGAGTTGGGGCGAAGCGCCAGGATTGGCACATCTAATGGATGCGCCACTTCTGGGGCGGCTGTAGCCTGCTATTTTTAGGCTGGGGAGTGTCCAATAACAGTGGACCTCCCTAGTCTGAGAATACCAGACCACAGCTGTCCGCTTTACCTTGGCTGGTGATCCAATTTGGGGGGGAGCCCACGTTTTTTGTTTTAAATTATTTATATAATTTAAAATAACAGCGTGAGGTGCCCTCTGTTTTGGATTACCAGCCAAAGTTAAGCTGCCAGCTGTGGTTTGTAGGCTGCAGCCGTCTGCTTTACTCTAGCTGGCTACAAAAGATAGGGGGGACCCCACGTCGTTTTTTTAATTATTTATTTTTTGGCTAAATACAAGACTAAGCACCCTTTAGTGCCACATGAAAGTCACTAAAGGGTGCCAGCTTAGAATATGCAGGGGGGAGGGACAATATGTAGGTCTTTCTCATCTATTATCTATCTGTCTATCTATCCCATTCATTTATCCCTCTATCTCTGTCTCTATATCTATCTATCTATCCATCTCTATATCTACTCATCTATTTATCTTTCTTGCTGCTTCCGTTTTTTGTGGTCTGTAAAAAAACGGAAGGCACACAGATGACACGGATGCATCCGTGAAAAATGAACCTTTTTTTTGCGGACCGCAAAAACGGAACGATCATGTGAATGTAGCCTACACGTGTTCCCTATGAGGGTAGGGGTCGGTACAGAATGATTGGGGGGGGTCGGTACAGAGCGCTGTTTGTGTGTGTGTGTGTGTGGGGGGGGTGTTGCAGAGCCCGATGTGTGTGGGGGGCGCAGAGCTCGATGTGTGTGGGGGGCGCAGAGCCCGATGTGTGTGGGGGGCACAGAGCCCGATGTGTGTGGAGGGCGCAGAGCCTGATGTGGGGCTGTTATTTCCAATGCTAGAGTGATAACAGGTCAGGTGCTGGGGCAGAATACTGACAGGGAATGTGTGTGCAGGGGGCGGGCAGGGGGCGAGGCTGGACAGTGAGGGCGGGCAGGCGGCGAGCCTGGACACTGAGGCGGGCGGTGCCAGCTCTATCTGTGAGGTTTGGCACAGGAAGAGGTCAATTTGCTGGAGCTAAATGTAAACAAGGAGCTGCAGAGAATAAAGGGATAATTCAAGAGGAACAAAAGTTAGAAAACAAAAAATAACAATGTAGGGGTGTTTTATATGACAATACAGCACAGATAAACTCAAAAATGTTTGGTAAGCTAATGTCGGACAACTGCTTTAATGAGGAAAATAGGACTATGAGACACATACATCCGGGTCTAAGCATGTAGATCAGCATGCATACAAGTCTCGCGCCAGTATTTAGCCTTAAGGCCGCTTTACACGCTACGCCATCGCTAAAGCGATGTCGTTGGGGTCACGGAATTTGCGACGCACATCCGGCCGCGTTAGCAATGTCATTGCATGTGACACCTATGAGCGATTTTAAATCGTCACAAAAACGTGCAAAATCGCTAATCGTTGACATGCTCCCCTATTCCCAATTATCGTTGCTGCTGCAGGTACGATGTAGTTCGTCGTTCCTGCGGCAGCACACATCGCTATCTGTGACACCGCAGGAACGAGGAACCTCACCTTACCTGCGGCTGCCGTCAATGCGGAAGGAAGGAGGTGGGTGGAATGTTCGGCCCGCTCATCTCCGCCCCTCCGCTTCGATTGGGTGGCCGCTTAGTGATGTTGCTGTGAAGCCGAACGAACCGCCCCCTTAGAAAGGAGGCGGTTTGCCGGTCACAGCGACGTCGCTAGGCAGGTAAGTAGTGTGATGGGTCCGTGCGATTTTGTATGCCACGGGCAGCAATTTCCCCGTGGCGCACAAATGATGGGGGCGGGTACGCACGCTAGCGATCTCGCTAGCGAGATCGCAGAGTGTAAAGCGGCCTTTAGACGGAGTTTACCAGCTGCTTTGGGCTGCATTCACAAACAACCTGACTCCTATGAGATCGAGTTCTGAGTCCCGTCACGCCGGGGGCCGCTACTGGCTTACCACCGTCCAAGGGCTGGGGCCACTATTAGAAGAACTCGGGCCCCCGAGTGACACCGGGGTGGTCTGGTCTGGTCGTACGCCACATTTCCCGACGCCCACCGGGCGGACGAGGATTCATCTCTGGACATGCATATACAGTTAGGTCCAGAAATATTTGGACAGTCACACAATTTTCGCGAGTTGGGCTCTGCATGCCACCACATTGGATTTGAAATGAAACCTCTACAACAGAATTCAAGTGCAGATTGTAACGCTTAATTTGAAGGTTTGAACAAAAATATCTGATAGAAATTGTAGGAATTGTACACATTTCTTTACAAACACTCCACATTTTAGGAGGTCAAAAGTAATTGGACAAATAAACCAAACCCAAACAAAATATTTTTATTTTCAATATTTTGTTGCAAATCCTTTGGAGGCAATCACTGCCTTAAGTCTGGAACCCATGGACATCACCAAACGCTGGGTTTTCTCCTTCTTAATGCTTTGCCAGGCCTTTACAGCCGCAGCCTTCAGGTCTTGCTTGTTTGTGGGTCTTTCCGTCTTAAGTCTGGATTTGAGCAAGTGAAATGCATGCTCAATTGGGTTAAGATCTGGTGATTGACTTGGTCATTGCAGAATGTTCCACGTTTTTGCACTCATGAACTCCTGGGTAGCTTTGGCTGTATGCTTGGGGTCATTGTCCATCTGTACTATGAAGCGCCGTCCGATCAACTTTGCGGCATTTGGCTGAAACTGGGCTGAAAGTATATCCCGGTACACTTCAGAATTCATCTGGCTACTCTTGTCTGCTGTTATGTCATCAATAAACACAAGTGACCCAGTGCCATTGAAAGCCATGCATGCCCATGCCATCACGTTGCCTCCACCATGTTTTACAGAGGATGTGGTGTGCCTTGGATCATGTGCCGTTCCCTTTCTTCTCCAAACTTTTTTCTTCCCATCATTCTGGTACAGGTTGATCTTTGTCTCATCTGTCCATAGAATACTTTTCCAGAACTGAGCTGGCTTCATGAGGTGTTTTTCAGCAAATTTAACTCTGGCCTGTCTATTTTTGGAATTGATGAATGGTTTGCATCTAGATGTGAACCCTTTGTATTTACTTTCATGGAGTTTTCTCTTTACTGTTGACTTAGAGACAGATACACCTACTTCACTGAGAGTGTTCTGGACTTCAGTTGATGTTGTGAACGGGTTCTTCTTCACCAAAGAAAGTATGCGGCGATCATCCACCACTGTTGTCATCCGTGGACGCCCAGGCCTTTTTGAGTTCCCAAGCTCACCAGTCAATTCCTTTTTTCTCAGAATGTACCCGACTGTTGATTTTGCTACTCCAAGCATGTCTGCTATCTCTCTGATGGATTTTTTCTTTTTTTCAGCCTCAGGATGTTCTGCTTCACCTCAATTGAGAGTTCCTTAGACCGCATGTTGTCTGGTCACAGCAACAGCTTCCAAAAGCAAAACCACACACCTGTAATCAACCCCAGACCTTTTAACTACTTCATTGATTACAGGTTAACGAGGGAGACGCCTTCAGAGTTAATTGCAGCCCTTAGAGTCCCTTGTCCAATTACTTTTGGTCCCTTTAAAAAGAGGAGGCTATGCATTACAGAGCTATGATTCCTAAACCCTTTCTCCGATTTGGATGTGAAAACTCTCATATTGCAGCTGGGAGTGTGCACTTTCAGCCCATATTATATATATATAATTATATTTCTGAACATGTTTTTGTAAACAGCTATAATAACAAAACTTTTGTCACTGTCCAAATATTTCTGGACCTAACTGTATGTTAATAGAAAACATTAAGGCACAGTGCGACTTTTGTAACCACAAAGATGCAGCGTTTTTGACTTGTTTTTTCCGCATTTTGCCCAATGTGTTTTTTAAGCCAAATTATTGACTGGAAGGGCTCAAAAATGTTGGAAAAACGCAAAAAGAATTGACATGCTGCCTCTTGGCTGCATCTTCAAAAGCGCAGCCAAGATGCAGACAAGAAAAGATGCACTGTGTAGACAGCAACAGGGCCGGCTCCAGGTCTTTGGGCACCATAAGTGAAAGAGGCTCAGTGGGCCCCATGCACAAGCAGCCACGCACATACAGATACATACACATACAAGCATACATACACATACAGAAAAACACATATAAATAGACAAATCCATACACAGTCATATGCACTGACATACATAGACACACATCATGCATACACACAGAGATATATTAGCAGCAGCCTCTCTCACCTCCCCCGCTTGTCTCCCGTCCAGCTCCTCCAGGGCGTGTGGCTGTGCTGAGCTTATTGGTGGCCGTCACTAAGAGATATGACTGCACACAGAGCACACTGACACTGCTGTATATACAGCACAGGAGAGGCTTGGGACATACACATTACTGGGGGGCATACACATTAGTGAGGAGGGGGGCATACAGCAATGGAGGGGCATACAGCTGCGGGGGGGGAGACAAAGTTCTGAGGGGTATACAGCACTGGGGTGGAAGAAGATATACAGCTCTGGGGGGTATACAGCACTGGGGTGGAAGGGACATAGAGCTCTTGGAGGTATACAGCACTGGGGTGGAAGGGACATAGAGCTCTTGGAGGTATACAGCCCTGGGGTGGAGGAGACATACAGTTCTGGGGGTATAGAAGTATGCAGCCCCCACATTTTACCATATAACATAAAGCACCCATATTGCTCCACATAATTAAATGCAGCCTCATATTACTCCATGTAGTAATATGCAGTCCCCATAGTCCTCCATATAGAAAACGCACTAAATATTGCTCCATATAATATAATGCACCCTAGATTGCTCCACATAATATAACGCAGCCTTATATTCCACCATATAGGGTTATGACGCCCCCATATTCCTCCATATAGTATTATGCAGCCCGCATGTAGCAGCATTATGTAGCCCCCATGTAGCAGCTTTATGCAGCCCCCATGTAGCAGCATTATGTAGCCCCCATGAAACAACATTATGCAGCCCCCAGATCGTTTAATGCAGCCCCATAGTTGTGTGGCCACCATGAATAATACATACTCACTTTTCCTCATTGCCCCGCTGCTTTGGTCTTCTCAGTGTGTCCACTAATCTGACGCACTGACAGCAATGCTCACTGGAGTGCACAGTAATGACGTCATCGCGCTGTACTGAGCTGTTGGAGATAGAGCGCAGACAAACCCTGCAGGAGAATGATGAGAGAGGCAGCGCACCGCTCCCTCTATCATAATTGCTTTCAATTGTATCAGCATCACACTCAACATGGACCAGAGGAAGCAAAGGAAAGAGTTGTCTCAGGAGAGTGGAAAGAAAATTATAGACAAGCATGTTAAAGGTAAAGGTTATAAGACCATCTCCAAGTAGCTTGATGTTCCTGTGACTACAGTTTCAGATATTATTCAGAAATTTAAGATCCATGGGACTGTAGCCAACCTCCCTGGATATGGTCGCAGGAGGAAAATTGATGACAAATCAAAGAGACGGATAATACGAATGGCAACAAAAGAGCCTTCTAACTTCTAAAGAGATTAAAGGTGAACTTCAAGCTCAAGGAACATCAGGGTCAGATCGCAGCATCCATCATTGTTTGAGCCAAGGTGGACTACATGGAAGATGACCAAGGAGGACACCATTGTTGAAAATAATCATAAAAAAGCCAGACTGGAATTTGCCAAAATACATGTTGACAAGTCACAAAGCTTTTTGGGAGAATGTCCTATGAACAGATGAGACAAAAATAGAACTTTTTAGCAAGGCATATCAGCTTTATGTTCAAAGATGGAAAAATGAAGCATATCAAGAAAAGAACACTGTCCCTAATGTGAAACATAGAGGAGGCTCTGTTATGTTCTGGGGCTGCTTTGCTGTATCTGGCATAGGATGTCTTGAATCTGTGCAGGGTACAATGAAATCTCAAAACTATCAGGGGATTCTAGAGAGAAATGTGTTGCCCAGTGTCTCAAAGCTTGGTCTCAGTCGCAGGTCATGGGTCTTGCAACAGGATAATAACCAAAACACACCTGCTAAAAACACCCAAGAATGGCTAAGAGGAAAACATTGGACTATTCTGAAGTGGCCTTGTATGAGCCCTGATCTAAATCCTACTGAGCATCTTTGGAAAGAGCTGAAACATGTGTGGCGCCCCTGAGGCTTCAGTCACCACAGAAGTACTGCATCTCAGCCTTAGGTGTAGTATCCCATTCCCGGGTAAGGAGGGGGTCACAAACCAGTATACACAAAACACAGACACTCTCACTCAGCAACACCTCATCAGACCATGGTAAGGGCCTAGTGACAGTCCAAGGCCAAGCTGGGGGGTGGAGTCTATTTAGTGGGAGCAGCCTGTAGAAAGTTAGTCAGTCGATAAGGAGCAGTAGAGGAGTCAAGACCTGTGGTCTGGAGCTTCAGCAGCTCAGCCCAGGCACACAACAAAAAGGGTCCTAGAGGCCACAGGAAGTGACCATACTGCCGTGGCCTCATTCCACATACAACATACCGGAGTAGAGGGACTTTGCCGCAGAAGGGACCAGCCCCTCAACTAGTGGAGAACTTCAAGACTCAGCCTAACTGGAGACTGAGGTTACTTCAAGTGCCGAAGCCAAATCCACACACATCCAGAGAAAAGGTGACCACATAGGATGAAAGGGATAGAGCTTCAAGCCACACGAGAGGGCGCGCGGACACTGGCTTGGGGCTCTGTGTGTGCAGGCGCGAGACAGGCGGGAGAGGTCAGCACAGAAAGACGACCAGGAAAGTGACACAGAAGGGTGTACCGGGTTGTGCCTCCGAACTATCTGGGATCAGCTGGAGCCCATCACAGCAGGACCTGGCACTGCAAAGGCAGCATTTGTATGGATGTGCTAACCTAGAACTCTGAACTGTGAGTAAAGACCTTGTGACTGCATCCCTGTGTCGTCCAGTTATTCCCTGCGCCTCCGGCCCTGCGCCCTGCCATTATAGACATATACCCCCAACAGCTGTGGGGCCCAGCTCTACCTAAGGAGAGCTATTCCATCTCTGCTGCGTCACCACCAACCCCAGGGAGAACTGAACAGCAGCGGCTCCTACCTTGCCTCATACCACAGGTGGCGTCATGACATCTCAATGTAAATATTACCCCACAACCACCATCTTTATTAAAACGACATTGCCAGGGTCACGGAACCGGACCCAGCCACCGCAGTATCCCAGGACAGAACCACGGCCTGATAACAAGTAGCCGCCAGGCCCCGGTGGGGATGTGCTACATGCCGTCTGGAAATGGCAACCTTCAAACATTAAACAACTGGAGCAGTTTGCTCTTGTAGACTGGGCCAAAATACCTGTGGAGAGGTGCAGAAGTCTCACTGACAGTTACAGGAATCGTTTGATTGTAGTGATTGCCTCAAAAGGTTGTGCACCAAAATATTAAGTTACGGGTACTATCATTTCTGTCCAGGCCGATTTCATGCGTTTTATTTTTTTTAAAAATTCTGTGGAAGCAGAAAAGCAGCAATGTCTGACTTTCATTTGTTCATTTTCATAGATTTTTTATTTATTACTTTTGTCAGATTTAAGTTATTTCTGTGACCATTGTGTGTTTTTCTTTCATTAAACGAGGGGCACCAGCTATTTTGACCACGTGTGTACATGAGCATAAAAAGTGTTTTTTTTAATTATAAATACAGGGAACTTTTGTTTGAAAATATCATGTTAAGCCAGCTTTACACCTTACAATTAGGTATGCGATCTCGTATGCGATGTGACACGCCCAGGTTGCATACGGGATCTATGAGATTTCACGTTGGTCGTTCATTTGCTGTCACACGTGCGTTAGTAGTCTATGTTAAATTGATCAATTTTGTGTGCGATCCTTTGGATCATGTGTTCTGTGACGTATGCATTGGGCACCTTTTTTTTTTTTTATTTATTGACTTGCCAAGCGTGTGTAATGTGTAGGGATGCGTTTTTACTATGTCATCTGCCATTCAGCCCTGCTACATGGCCGCTGACAGCAGACACAGACAGCCATGTAGCAGAGCTGAATGGCAGATGACAGCAGACACAGACAGAGCCGCACTGTCAGAATGAACTCGGGTGAACCTCACCCGACTTCATTGTCATGCTGCGGCTCTGTCTGTGTCACGTCCTGATTAGCGGTCACCAGTGAAGGATTCACCGGTGACCGCTAATCTCCTGAGTAACTGAATTGAGCAGCCCTCTCTCATATACTCACCGATCCCCGATCCCCGGCGCTGCACGGCATTCACACTGGTCTGGCGGCTTTTACTGTTTTGAAAATGCCGGCCGCCCATTAAACAATTTCGTATTCCCTGCTTACCCCGCCCACCGGCGCCTATGATTGGTTACAGTGAGACACGCCCCCCACGCTGAGTGACAGGTGTCACACTGCACCCAATCACAGCAGCCGGTGGGGGTGTCTATACTGTGCATTGAAATAAATAATTAAATAATTAAAAAAAACGGCGTGCGGTCCCCCCCAATTTTAATACCAGCCAGATAAAGCCATACGGCTGAAGGCTGGTATTCTCAGGATGGGGAGCTCCACGTTATGGGGAGCCCCCCACCCTAACAATATCAGCCAACAGCCGCCCAGAATTGCCGCATACATTATATGCGACAGTTCTGGGACTGTACCCGGCTCTTCCCGATTTGCCCTGGTGCGTTGGCAAATCGGGGTAATAAGGAGTTATTGGCAGCCCATAGCTGCCAATAAGTCCTAGATTAATCATGTCAGGCGTCTATGAGACACCTTCCATGATTAATCTGTAAGTTACAGTAAATAAACACACACACCCGAAAAATCCTTTATTAGAAATGAAAACACAAACATACACCCTGGTTATCCACTTTAATCAGCCCCAAAAAGCCCTCCTTGTCCGGCGTAATCCAGGATGATCCAGCGTCGCTTCCACCGCAGCTGAATGGAGGTGACCGGAGCTGCAGCAGTCACAGCCGCTCCGGTCACCTCCACGCAGGTAATGAAGACAGCAGCGCGATCAGCTGACCTGTCACTGAGGTTACCCGCTGTCACCGCTGGATCCACCGCTGGATCCAGTGACAGCGGGTAACCTCAGTGACAGCAGCTGATCGCGCGGCTGTCTTCATTACCTGCGTGGAGGTGACCGGAGCGGCTGTGTCTGCTGCAGCTCCGGTCACCTCCATGCTGCTGCGGTGGAAGCGACGCTGGATCATCCTGGATTACGCCGGACAAGGAGGGCTTTTTGGGGCTGATTAAAGTGGATAACCAGGGTGTATGTTTGTGTTTTCATTTCTAATAAAGGATTTTTCGGGTGTGTGTGTTTATTTACTGTAACTTACAGATTAATCATGGAAGGTGTCTCATAGACGCCTGACATGATTAATCTAGGACTTATTGGCAGCTATGGGCTGCCAATAACTCCTTATTACCTTGATTTGCCAACGCACCAGGGCAAATCGGGAAGAGCCGGGTACAGTCCCAGAACTGTCGCATATAATGTATGCGGCAATTCTGGGCGGCTGTTGGCTGATATTGTTAGGGTGGGGGGCTCCCCATAACGTGGAGCTCCCCATCCTGAGAATACCAGCCTTCAGCCGTATGGCTTTATCTGGCTGGTATTAAAATTGATGGGGACCGCACGCCGTTTTTTTTAATTATTTAATTATTTATTTCAATGCACAGTATAGACACGCCCACCGGCTGCTGTGATTGGGTGCAGTGTGACACCTGTCACTCAGCGTGGGGGGCGTGTCTCACTGTAACCAATCATAGGCGACGGTGGGCGGGGTAAGCAGGGAATACGAAATTGTTTAATGGGCGGCCGGCTTTTTCAAAACAGTAAAAGCCGCCAGAGCAGTGTGAATGCCGTGCAGCGCCGGGGATCGGGGATCGGTGAGTATATGAGAGAGGGGGATAGACTGACATGGACAGAGAGAGAGGGACAGAGATAGTGACGGACTGACAGAGATTAGTGAATGACAGACATTGTGAGGCGCTTCAGAACGCAGCTTTTCAGCTGCGCTCTGAAGCAGACCTTTGTTAAGCTGCGGTGCAGAGCGCACACCTGCGCACATAGCCTCAGACACCAAAATCGTATGAGGGATGTCACACGTTACAATTCACTAGTTTCGTACAACAAAACGTCCAATGTATGAGGAATAAACGACGTGTATGCGATCACCGTATTTTCGTTCAATCTTGATCGCATGTAGGTTTCACACGCAAATACGTCACGAACGATGCCGGATGTGCGTCACTTACAACTTGACCCCGACGACGGATTGAAAGATCTATTGAAGTGTGTAAAGCAGGCTCTAGTGGTGCACATTGCATCACTAATAAGAGATTGGGGGCAGTTTAATATTGAAAGAGGACAGGCTCCATTTAAAGTCATTATTGTTATTTCATATTAGGTAATTTTCCTATATTATTACAGATATTATTTCCCGTTTACTAATATTTACCACATTTACTCCATGATACAACCTGCACCTCTTTATGTCCCATGTAAATCAAGCTGTGTGGCACCTTTTAACTCCCATTATTTAGACCAGAAAGAAAACTTGACACAGAGAGGACATATTGTCTAAAAACTGAATTTCACGCACGACTATACTCCAAACTCATTCACATCAGCAGGATCCTTTTTACCACTTAGAGAAGAAAAAGTTAATTAAAAATCTCCCACAGACTTTAAAAAGCCGGATCATTTTATAAGAAGAAAAATAGAGAAAAAAGAAGATATTAGAGATGAAAAGAAAGACTAATCGAAATATTGTTTCTGAAACATCAACCTACAGGAGCAGCCAAGCATGAAACATGAGTGACTTTTAGCAGCTGGAAAAGGCTTTCTAATCCCAGGTAATTGCTTCATTAAATTGCATCAATATTTTCACACCTTCACTTATTGGCAACTAGTCCAGATCCTGTTTATAAACATTTTAATCCATTTTTGCACCTCCTTATCTCCTTTTTTTTTCTTTTGTAATTGATGAGATGTACACAGGATTTGGCTGGATATTTTCCCATATAGAGAATATTATACACCTTATTGAGGGCATGCTTATATTATTGTTAGTGGTGTAGAGAGTTTGGTTGGATCCTAATAGGATTTTTCTTATAATTTACAGTAATTTTGATTCTCCTGAATCCGATTTTTTTGTGATTAGCTTTTTGCAAATTAGTCTGCCATTTTGCTGGTTTGTAGGGGGGTCTGAAAAGTGGTGAAAAAATAAATAATGCACCCTTCGTTGCTAACCTGTGTCGTGTCCAGTCCCCATCGTGACTCCCTCTGATCTTTTCTTTACTTCTCCACTGCACACTTCCACTGTCCTCTTCCTCCAGAGCCATTGCTAGCATCAAAGATCCGGGGCTCCGGTCCCAAACGTCTTGCCCAGTCATTGCATTGAACCATGTGGGCTTCAACATGACACTGACACTGTGAAGTCCCGTGATAGAGCACACAGCGTGCCCACATATAAGAAGAGGTGGAGGCTGCATTGCCAGGAATCAAGATTAGGTAAGTAAAAATTAATACATTTTAATTTATTTATTTATTTATTTTTTTAAATCATTATTATATTATATGTTTGTGGGGAAATAATAAAGCATATAAGAGGTTGTGGGGGCCATCATACTATAAAGAGAGAAGTGGAGGCCATAATGAATAATATAGGAGGCTGTAGGGGTCATCATACTATATATAGGAAGCTGTATGGAGCCAAAACCCGTTCACAGCATTTGACATACTGGTACAGTCAAAGTAGTGTCCTTGTATTTGATGCGTGCTCGCATGCCAAGCTCAAATCACATCTTTCCTGGCAGATGACAGCTGATTTAATCAGCTATCATGTGCCTCTAACAGCTACAGGCGGATCAGAGATCCACCCATGTCTGTTAACTAGTTAAATCCCACTGTAAATCTATGAAATTGGCATCTAACAAGCACCAGCAGGGAATCGAGTCATTCTTCCTCCGTGACGTGATCACAGTACACTGAAGGGTTGCCATGACACCCAGTGGTCTGCTGATGACCACCATGTCTGTCATTACGATGGCCATCTTCAGGGTATACCAAATGCTGTAATTTTGTATGTACAGTGTATACTGTAGCATATTGTGAAACTTGCTGACAGGCAGAGGGTTAAGCTGCACCTGTGCAGTCAGCCAATGACTGCAGCTGTATGAGTCACATGTGAGTGGGAGGAGGTAGCTTCGGCAACGCTATAAAAGATTGAGTCGGTTGGGAGACGGCAGTTGAGAGAAAAGAAGGGAACGACGTCTTCCATATGTTGGGAGGATTTCTAACGCATCACTAGAAGGATACGTTAACTCAGAGGTGAATCAAAACTCTAAATAAGGAGAACTGAGTAAGCGTCACCAGGGAGACAGTCCAACCGATCTGATAAGAAAAGTTTTCTGAGGTCTGCCTGCCTGTACAGTCATGGCCAAATTTTTGAGAATGACACCAAAATTATATTTTCACATGATCTGTTGCCCTCTGGTTTTTAATTGTGTTTGTCTGATGTTTACATCACATACAGAAATATAATTGCAATCATATTATGAGTACCAAAAGGTTATATTGACAGTTAGAATGAGTTAATGCAGCAAGTCAATATTTGCAGTGTTGACCCTTCTTCTTCAGGACCTCTGCAATTCTCCCTGGCATGCTCTCAATCAATTCCGGGCCAAATCCTGACTGATAGCTGTCCATTCTTGCATAAGAAATGCTTGCATTTTGCCAGAATTTGTTGGTTTCTGTTTGTCCACCCGTCTCTTGATGATTGCCCACAAGTTCTCAATGGGATTAAGATCTGGGCAGTTTCCAGGCCTTGGACCCAAAATCTCCATGTTTTGTTCCATGAGCCATTTAGTGATCACCTTTGCTGTATGGCAAGGTGCTCCATCATGCTGGAAAAGGCATTGTTGGACGCCAAAGTGCTCTTGGACAGTTGGGAGAAGTTGCTCTTGGAGGACATTCTGGTACCATTCTTTATTCATGGCTGTGTTTTTAGGCAAGACTGTGAGTGAGCCGATTCCCTTGGCTGAGAAGCAACCCCACACATGAATCGTTTCAGGATGCTTAACAGTTGGCATGAGACAAGACTGGTGGTAGCGCTCACCTCTTCTTCTCCTAATAAGTAGAGATGAGCGAACCGGTCCCGGTTCAGCTCGAGGATGGTTCGCCGAACGGACGTCCCGTTCGAGTTCGGTTCGTCGAACGTTCGACGAACCGAACTCGAACTGCATAGGAAACAATGGCAGGCAATCAGAAACACAGAAAAACACCTAGAAAACACCCTCAAAGGTGTCCAAAAGGTGACAAACAACTCACAACACAACACAAACACATGGGAAAGTGACAAGGACATATACTCATGCGAAAACAAAACAGCTGGACAAGGAAAAAGAGGAGGACACACAGATATATGAGTATATGCAAGGAAACATCGATTCCATTATTGTGCAACTTGAGCCCTGCTCATTTTAGGCTTCCAATCTTGATAAATTGCCTGAGCTCGCCACGTACACCTTGGGGATCTTGTCGTGTCCTGCAGCCAGCGTTCTCTCGGAACCTGTCTTCAGTGCTGCTGGGGGTCTGCTGGCAGATAAGCACATGTGTCTGTCCACTGACAATGTGGACATGGCTCTCAGAGGACTTTTCTTCCCCTGGGTCAGCCAGGGGACAGGAAAGGCACGCGTATTTTTGAGAGTGCTTCATGCCAAGCATCTTTTTCTTTTTCAAAAGGGGGGTCAACTGATGCCAGTCAAGTGGGGTGTGTGTGGCCCAGTTAGTGGCAACGAGGGAGACTGTGGTTGGAGTCCCCTCGCTGTGTTTCTAAAAGAACCAAGATGAACAAGTCATGGCTCTCAGAGGACTTTTCTTCCCCTGGGTCAGCCAGGGAACGGGAAAGGCACGCGTATTTTTGAGAGTGCTTCATGCCAAGCATCTTTTTCTTTTTCAAAAGGGGGGGGTCAACTGATGCCAGTCAAGTGGGGTGTGTGTGGCCCAGTTAGTGGCAACGAGGGAGACTGTGGTTGGAGTTCCCTCGCTGTGTTTCTAAAAGAACCAAGATGAACAAGTCATGGCTCTCAGAGGACTTTTCTTCCCCTGGGTCAGCCAGGGGATGGGAAAGGCACGCGTATTTTTGAGAGTGCTTCATGCCAAGCATCTTTTTCTTTTTCAAAAGGGGGGGTCAACTGATGCCAGTCAAGTGGGGTGTGTGTGGCCCAGTTAATGGCAACGAGGGAGACTGTGGTTGGAGTCCCCTCGCTGTGTTTCTAAAAGAACCAAGATGAACAAGTCATGGCTCTCAGAGGACTTTTCTTCCCCTGGGTCAGCCAGGGGACGGGAAAGGCACGCGTATTTTTGAGAGTGCTTCATGCCAAGCATCTTTTTCTTTTTCAAAAGGGGGGGTCAACCGATGCCAGTCAAGTGGGGTGTGTGTGGCCCAATTAGTGGCAACGAGGGAGACTGTGGTTGGAGTCCCCTCGCTGTGTTTCTAAAAGAACCAAGATGAACAAGTCATGGCTCTCAGAGGACTTTTCTTCCCCTGGGTCAGCCAGGGAACGGGAAAGGCACGCGTATTTTTGAGAGTGCTTCATGCCAAGCATTTTTTTCTTTTTCAAAAGGGAAGGTCAACTGATGCCAGTCAAGTGGGGTGTGTGTGGCCCAGTTAGTGGCAACGAGGGACACTGTGGTTGGAGTCCCCTCGCTGTGTTTCTAAAAGAACCAAGATGAACAAGTCATGGCTCTCAGAGGACTTTTCTTCCCCTGGGTCAGCCAGGGGACGGGAAAGGCACGCGTATTTTTGAGAGTGCTTCATGCCAAGCATCTTTTTCTTTTTCAAAAGGGGGGGTCAACTGATGCCAGTCAAGTGGGGTGTGTGTGGCCCAATTAGTGGCAACGAGGGAGACTGTGGTTGGAGTCCCCTCGCTGTGTTTCTAAAAGAACCAAGATGAACAAGTCATGGCTCTCAGAGGACTTTTCTTCCCCTGGGTCAGCCAGGGAACGGGAAAGGCACGCGTATTTTTGAGAGTGCTTCATGCCAAGCATCTTTTTCTTTTTCAAAAGGGAAGGTCAACTGATGCCAGTCAAGTGGGGTGTGTGTGGCCCAGTTAGTGGCAACGAGGTAGACTGTGGTTGGAGTCCCCTCGCTGTGTTTCTAAAAGAACCAAGATGAACAAGTCATGGCTCTCAGAGGACTTTTCTTCCCCTGGGTCAGCCAGGGGACGGGAAAGGCACGCGTATTTTTGAGAGTGCTTCATGCCAAGCATCTTTTTCTTTTTCAAAAGGGGGGGTCAACTGATGCCAGTCAAGTGGGGTGTGTGTGGCCCAGTTAGTGGCAACGAGGGAGACTGTGGTTGGAGTCCCCTCGCTGTGTTTCTAAAAGAACCAAGATGAACAAGTCATGGCTCTCAGAGGACTTTTCTTCCCCTGGGTCAGCCAGGGAACGGGAAAGGCACGCGTATTTTTGAGAGTGCTTCATGCCAAGCATCTTTTTCTTTTTCAAAAGGGAAGGTCAACTGATGCCAGTCAAGTGGGGTGTGTGTGGCCCAGTTAGTGGCAACGAGGGAGACTGTGGTTGGAGTCCCCTCGCTGTGTTTCTAAAAGAACCAAGATGAACAAGTCATGGCTCTCAGAGGACTTTTCTTCCCCTGGGTCAGCCAGGGGACGGGAAAGGCACGCGTATTTTTGAGAGTGCTTCATGCCAAGCATCTTTTTCTTTTTCAAAAGGGGGGGTCAACTGATGCCAGTAAAGTGGGGTGTGTGTGGCCCAGTTAGTGGCAACGAGGGAGACTGTGGTTGGAGTCCCCTCGCTGTGTTTCTAAAAGAACCAAGATGAACAAGTCATGGCTCTCAGAGGACTTTTCTTCCCCTGGGTCAGCCAGGGGACGGGAAAGGCACGCGTATTTTTGAGAGTGCTTCATGCCAAGCATCTTTTTCTTTTTCAAAAGGGGGGGTCAACTGATGCCAGTCAAGTGGGGTGTGTGTGGCCCAATTAGTGGCAACGAGGGAGACTGTGGTTGGAGTCCCCTCGCTGTGTTTCTAAAAGAACCAAGATGAACAAGTCATGGCTCTCAGAGGACTTTTCTTCCCCTGGGTCAGCCAGGGAACGGGAAAGGCACGCGTATTTTTAAGAGTGCTTCATGCCAAGCATCTTTTTCTTTTTCAAAAGGGAAGGTCAACTGATGCCAGTCAAGTGGGGTGTGTGTGGCCCAGTTAGTGGCAACGAGGGAGACTGTGGTTGGAGTCCCCTCGCTGTGTTTCTAAAAGAACCAAGATGAACAAGTCATGGCTCTCAGAGGACTTTTCTTCCCCTGGGTCAGCCAGGGAACGGGAAAGGCACGCGTATTTTTGAGAGTGCTTCATGCCAAGCATCTTTTTCTTTTTAAAAAGGGGGGGTCAACTGATGCCAGTCAAGTGGGGTGTGTGTGGCCCAGTTAGTGGCAACGAGGGAGACTGTGGTTGGAGTCCCCTCGCTGTGTTTCTAAAAGAACAAAGATGAACAAGTCATGGCTCTCAGAGGACTTTTCTTCCCCTGGGTCAGCCAGGGGACGGGAAAGGCACGAGTATTTTTGAGAGTGCTTCATGCCAAGCATCTTTTTCTTTTTCAAAAGGGGGGGTCAACTGATGCCAGTCAAGTGGGGTGTGTGTGGCCCAGTTAGTGGCAACGAGGGAGACTGTGGTTGGAGTCCCCTTACTGTGTTTTACATGCTTTTAGAAGGGCATGACATGGCTTAGAGGTTGACTTTCAGCATCTGGAAACTGTTGGCTACCAAAATGCTGCCTTTCCAACCTTTTTAACCGAGGATTTTTGAGACCTTATGCCCATCGCAGTGCCCCAAGAGCCGATGCCCAGGCGCCACTCCTTCTCCAACAAAGGCGTGCACGCGCTACACCAGCATGTCGCACTAAACATCACTGATTCCTTGAGAAACTCTGTGTGACAGGGTGCATTTCACCACAGATAATTGGCCCAGTAAGCATGGACAGGGGCGTTACATGTCGCTGACTGGGCAATGGGTTACTGTGGGGAGAGATGGAGAAGGGTCTGCTGTACAAGTCTTGCCGTCCCCACGAGTTGTGTCAATCCTTCTTCTGTATGTAGAAGTTAATACACTGCTTCTGCCTCTTCAACCTCGTGTGGGTCCTCCACCTTGGCGCAAACCCTGTGTGGTCAGGCCACCCTTCCTGGTAACTGCGCACAAGGACTACCACACACCTCCTTACTATGCTGGCAGCAGAGCTCAATGCCATCAGGCGGTCAAAGGTTTACTTTGAAATGTATGGGAAATGTGAGTCACACCGCTGAGAAGTTGTGGACGGTTAGCTCTGGAGACCAAGTTTCATCAATGGTTGTCTCCACTCAACCAGCAGCCAGGGAAGGCCGGGTGCGACAATGATGCAAACATGGGTGCGGCCCTTCGCTGTGACAATGTGACACACGTGCCTTGTGTGGTTCACGTGTTGAACCTGGTTGTCCAGCAATTTTTAAAGCACTATCCTGGCCCACATGGCCTTCTGCAGAGAGCACGGTGTAACGCCTTCCTTGATCCACACACTCAGATGGGCTGTAAATGATAGGCTAGAGGGAAGCCAGTCACCAAGCAGGACCCCTAGAACCCTGAAACCCTTTAACCCCTATACAGGGATTAGTAATTACACAGGGCCCAAGGTGATTAATACCTGTGGAAGGCTGCAGTTCCAGAGAATAGTAGTCAGGCAGGGTCAAAACATTAATTGAGGAACAGGAACAGAATGGGACGGCCAGGACTTAATCAGAAAACAAGCAGAGGTGAAATGCGGATCGGCCAACAAGGTACATAAACAGCAAGCAGGAAAAGTAGTCAGGTAACAAGCACACAAAATCATAAAACTGAACTGGGGGTAAAATTAACCAGAGGTTCATAGCTATGTCTGGCAGTGGTCTGCAGACAGGATGGGCATAAAAAAGGGTGTGGTGTCTTCCCATTGGTTGTAGCTGAATGATGGTATTTCATCTGTGAGATACCCACCAGCTACATTCAGCCAGAGATTCTGCATCTGTCAAGGTAATGCAGCCCAGTGGGTGAGCATAACCTGCGTCCACCTGCGCCGCTGGCATCGACTCCTCTCCCATCATCAGCACTATGCATGAAAGGAACACGTTGTCACTTGGCGACCGGAGTACAAATTGACGGAGCGTACTCCGTTGGTGACTTAACAGCCGTGTGCGGCAATGATGCAAACCTGGCTGCGGGCCATCGTCAGGGCAATGTGACACACGTGCCTTGTATGGCTCACGTGTTGAACCTAATTCTCCAGCAATTTTTAAAACACCATCCCGGCCTACCTGGCCTTGTGCAGCGGGCATGCTCGCTATGTGCTCACTTCCAACGTGCGCACACAGCAGCTCAACAACTTTCATCACTCCGGAAGTCTTAGGGTCTGGCAGTTAAACGCCGGAAATGCGATGTTCCGACACGCAGGAATTGGAATCTGCACATGTTGCAGCGTGTGTGGCAGCACCGCAGAGCCCTGCTGAAATACGTTATGACATATAGCCTGGGATAACTTGATCCAGAGGTGGTGCAGATCACGCTGCTGGAGTGGTGTCAGATCAAGGACCTATGCACCCTGCTACACAGTTTACAAATGTCGACGAAGATGTTTAGCACTGGCAATGTCATTCTCAGCGTGACAATTCTGGTCATCTACATGATGGAGCACACTGTAATTATTATTCGGAGTCAGGTGTTGGGACAAGAGGAAGGGGAGGAAGTACAGGAGGAGTCATATGCGGAAGGGATAACAAGATCTACGAGGTCCAGATGGTCAGCGACACCTATGCGGCAGTCATGGTGAGGGAGAGGGATTAACAAGGGCGCATAGTATCAGCAAAAAGTGTTGAGGAAAGTGCAGGAGCCCATGAAGAAATGGAGGACGAACTGGCGATGGGCATGGAAGACTCAGCAGATGAGTGAGAGCTTGCTCACATTTCGGTTGTGCGAGGTTGTGGGGAGAGGGCAGAGGAAGGAGGCACGATTCTCACCTCTCGGCCACCAACACACCAAGGACTTGGTCCTCCTGGATGCACAAGACACATGAGCGCCTTCTTGCTGCACTACCTACATGACCCTCGGATTGTACGAATTCAAAGTAATCCTGAATACTGGGTTGCCACACTGTTAGATCCCCGGTACAAGACAAAATTTGGCAAAATAATTCCTGCCATAGAAATGGACGCACGTATACAGGAGTATCTGCAGAATGTGGTACGCAATCTTAGATCTGCTTTTCCACTAAACACCAGTGCTGCACAGAGTGAATCTCAACGCTTTGTCATGGATAGGAGGAAATGGTCTTTTCCTTGTCCACATCGGAGGGACCGAGGGATGGCTGCTGTGCTGAGATGGCGTTGAGTACGGTGTCCCTGCAGAGTTGCACTTTTGGTCATATACCAAAATGAGTTGAAAAAGGACAGATGCTGGTGGAAAGGGGAACAGGTGTGTTGGAAAGGGGAAAAAAGTTTTGGTCCGTGGATTTGGTGGTTAAGCAAAAGTAACATTTGATGAAGAAACACCATCTGTTACAGTGGGACTGGCAGATTTGGATAAGGTGGTATATACTATGTTACCGCTATATAACGAAAATTAATAAGAAAAGAAAGAGAAAGGTATATATCCCCATCAGCAGTCAGTGTCCACCGTGCTCCCAGTTGGAAAAGGAGAGGTTGGCAGCTGGAAGATTTGGTGGAGGATACAGAGCTGTGTGGCTATGAAACTAATAGTAGCCTGAACCGAGTTAGACGCCATTCGGATCTGGAGACTGGGAGCCCTGTTAGCGTCACAGGGTCCACATGCCCACCCAGCCCAGGAACTCTCTGTTAACAACACAGGAGCCATTGAGTACGCTGACCGTGTGCGTAGGGGCCACACCTGTGGACAGCAGGCGCATCAGCAGCAGCAGGCCTGTTAATGCCACTGGGCTGCACAAGCAGGACTGGTAGGACAGGAGCTGGTCTTAACCGTTCTGCGTTACCAACTGTGGTGGTGGCCTGCATCGACACCCTATCCCTGCCTACCTCTGGCCTAAAGCCGCAATGGGTTCAACACATGGAGGTGTGCTCTTTCGGAGCATAATAGAAGAATGCGCACCTCCTTGTTGGCTCCAGCCCCTTTTATAACCTGGGTCCGCCCCAAACCAGGGTGAACCACAATGAACCTCCTGGAGACAAAAGTAGAGTGACACGTCATGAGTGGCATAACTAGCGTCCTATTTGGAACCGCAACTTCAATGATGACCTCATGGCTGCCATGACCCAAACACCTCACCAGTCATCGTCTGACCATCAATAATGTGGTGACAAGTCATAGGGGTGGGCCTCTGCAAGCCATTTGGGAGGACACCTGATGCCCTGTGGTCTATATGGGACCCCCACATCAGGGGCAGGGCCAAAGAGTTCATTACCGGACCTAGTCTCTGATGCAGTAAGTGCCTGAGCATGCTCAGTAGCATGAAATACAGTCTCTGAAAAAAGACTATCAGCTTTAGCATGGTGTCTAGGCACAAAACAGGACTTAGACCCGGCACGGAATGCAAGTACCTGTGCAAAGAGGCTTTTGACACTTAGTGTGGGAGCATGCGCTGTATCCAGAAATGAAGACTTAGCGTCAGGAATGGCACAGTCAGGCTGAGCATACTCACTAGGCGAAACACTGGAGTTAGGCTGCAGCTGGGGTAAATCGGCACACGCATGCGCACTAGCTGCCTCTCCACACTTAGACGTGGAGGAGAAATTGCTCTTCGGGTGTGAACTTGGAGATGCTGTCTATGAACAGAAGGAAAAGCTAAAGGAAGCCTCACTTTCTATCCCTCTGAATTATCAAATGCAGCAATGAATTCCCTGAGTTTGCTATAACATTAGCGTAGCAAAATGTGCATGAGGGTGTCATGTAGAGGTGCTAGAAATAGCTTGGCACCAGTGGGGCACTAATGGAATACAACAGCCAGTTCTATGATGCCACTAAATGGCAGTATTTTTTGCTATCATTATAGCTTATTAAAAACAGAGCAGGAGGGTGTCATGCACAGGTGCTAGAAATAGCTTGGCACCAGTGGGGCACTAATGGAATACAACAGCCAGTTTTATGATGCCACTAAATGGCAGTATTTTTTGCTATCATTATAGCTTATTAAAAACAGAGCAGGAGGGTGTCATGCACAGGTGCTGCACATAGATTTGCACTAGTGTGACTAGACAAAAGTCCAATAGCCACGTTTAGGATGCCACTAGGTTCACTGACTGTTTGCTAGTATAATGGCTTAGTTAAAAAGAGTTGGAGTGTGCAATGCAGGCAGACGTGCTGCAAATATCTTTCCACTAGTGTGACTACACAAAAGTCCAATAGCCACGTTTAGGATGCCACTAGGTACACTGACTGTTTGCTAGTATAATGGCTTAGTTAAAAAAAGTTTGAGTGTGCAATGCAGGCAGACGTGCTGCAAATATCTTTGCACTAGTGTGACTACACAAAAGTCCAATAGCCACGTTTAGGATGCCACTAGGTACACTGACTGTTTGCTAGTATAATGGCTTAGTTAAAAAGAGTTGGAGTGTGCAATGCAGGCAGACGTGCTGCAAATATCTTTCCACTAGTGTGACTACACAAAAGTCCAATAGCCACGTTTAGGATGCCACTAGGTACACTGACTGTTTGCAAGTATAATGGCTTAGTTAAAAAGAGTTGGAGTGTGCAATGCAGGCAGACGTGCTGCAAATATCTTTCCACTAGTGTGACTACACAAAAGTCCAATAGCCACGTTTAGGATGCCACTAGATACACTGACTGTTTGCTAGTATAATGGCTTAGTTAAAAAAAGTTTGAGTGTGCAATGCAGGCAGACGTGCTGCAAATATCTTTGCACTAGTGTGACTACACAAAAGTCCAATAGCCACGTTTAGGATGCCACTAGGTACACTGACTGTTTGCTAGTATAATGGCTTAGTTAAAAAGAGTTGGAGTGTGCAATGCAGGCAGACGTGCTGCAAATATCTTTCCACTAGTGTGACTACACAAAAGTACAATAGGCACGTTTAGGATGCCACTAGGTACACTGACTGTTTGCTAGTATAATGGCTTAGTTAAAAAAAGTTTGAGTGTGCAATGCAGGCAGACGTGCTGCAAATATCTTTCCACTAGTGTGACTACACAAAAGTCCAATAGCCACGTTTAGGATGCCACTAGGTACACTGACTGTTTGCTAGTATAATGGCTTAGTTAAAAAGAGTTGGAGTGTGCAATGCAGGCAGACGTGCTGCAAATATCTTTCCACTAGTGTGACTACACAAAAGTACAATAGTCACGTTTAGGATGCCACTAGGTACACTGAGTGTTTGCTAGTATAATGGCTTAGTTAAAAAGAGTTGGAGTGTGCAATGCAGGCAGACGTGCTGCAAATATCTTTCCACTAGTGTGACTACACAAAAGTACAATAGCCACGTTTAGGATGCCACTAGGTACACTGACTGTTTGCTAGTATAATGGCTTAGTTAAAAAGAGTTTGAGTGTGCAATGCAGGCAGACGTGCTGCAAATATCTTTCCACTAGTGTGACTACACAAAAGTCCAATAGCCACGTTTAGGATGCCACTAGGTACACTGACTGTTTGCTAGTATAATGGCTTAGTTAAAAAAAGTTTGAGTGTGCAATGCAGGCAGACGTGCTGCAAATATCTTTGCACTAGTGGGACTACACAAAAGTACAATAGTCACGTTTAGGATGCCACTAGGTACACTGACTGTTTGCTAGTATAATGGCTTAGTTATAATGAGTTGGAGTGTGCAATGCAGGCAGACATGCTGCAAATATCATTCCACTAGTTTGACTACACAAAAGTACAATAGCCACGTTTAGGATGCCACTAGGTACACTGACTGTTTGCTAGTATAATGGCTTAGTTATAATGAGTTTGAGTGTGCAATGCAGGCAGACGTGCTGCAAATATCTTTCCACTAGTGTGACTACACAAAAGTACAATAGTCACGTTTAGGATGCCACTAGGTACACTGACTGTTTGCTAGTATAATGGCTTAGTTAAAAAAAGTTTGAGTGTGCAATGCAGGCAGACGTGCTGCAAATATCTTTCCACTAGTGTGACTACACAAAAGTCCAATAGCCACGTTTAGGATGCCACTAGGTACACTGACTGTTTGCTAGTATAATGGCTTAGTTAAAAAGAGTTGGAGTGTGCAATGCAGGCAGACGTGCTGCAAATATCTTTCCACTAGTGTGACTACACAAAAGTCCAATAGCCACGTTTAGGATGCCACTAGGTACACTGACTGTTTGCAAGTATAATGGCTTAGTTAAAAAGAGTTGGAGTGTGCAATGCAGGCAGACGTGCTGCAAATATCTTTCCACTAGTGTGACTACACAAAAGTCCAATAGCCACGTTTAGGATGCCACTAGATACACTGACTGTTTGCTAGTATAATGGCTTAGTTAAAAAAAGTTTGAGTGTGCAATGCAGGCAGACGTGCTGCAAATATCTTTGCACTAGTGTGACTACACAAAAGTCCAATAGCCACGTTTAGGATGCCACTAGGTACACTGACTGTTTGCTAGTATAATGGCTTAGTTAAAAAGAGTTGGAGTGTGCAATGCAGGCAGACGTGCTGCAAATATCTTTCCACTAGTGTGACTACACAAAAGTACAATAGGCACGTTTAGGATGCCACTAGGTACACTGACTGTTTGCTAGTATAATGGCTTAGTTAAAAAAAGTTTGAGTGTGCAATGCAGGCAGACGTGCTGCAAATATCTTTCCACTAGTGTGACTACACAAAAGTCCAATAGCCACGGTTAGGATGCCACTAGGTACACTGACTGTTTGCTAGTATAATGGCTTAGTTAAAAAGAGTTGGAGTGTGCAATGCAGGCAGACGTGCTGCAAATATCTTTCCACTAGTGTGACTACACAAAAGTACAATAGTCACGTTTAGGATGCCACTAGGTACACTGAGTGTTTGCTAGTATAATGGCTTAGTTAAAAAGAGTTGGAGTGTGCAATGCAGGCAGACGTGCTGCAAATATCTTTCCACTAGTGTGACTACACAAAAGTACAATAGCCACGTTTAGGATGCCACTAGGTACACTGACTGTTTGCTAGTATAATGGCTTAGTTAAAAAGAGTTTGAGTGTGCAATGCAGGCAGACGTGCTGCAAATATCTTTCCACTAGTGTGACTACACAAAAGTCCAATAGCCACGTTTAGGATGCCACTAGGTACACTGACTGTTTGCTAGTATAATGGCTTAGTTAAAAAAAGTTTGAGTGTGCAATGCAGGCAGACGTGCTGCAAATATCTTTGCACTAGTGGGACTACACAAAAGTACAATAGTCACGTTTAGGATGCCACTAGGTACACTGACTGTTTGCTAGTATAATGGCTTAGTTATAATGAGTTGGAGTGTGCAATGCAGGCAGACATGCTGCAAATATCATTCCACTAGTTTGACTACACAAAAGTACAATAGCCACGTTTAGGATGCCACTAGGTACACTGACTGTTTGCTAGTATAATGGCTTAGTTATAATGAGTTTGAGTGTGCAATGCAGGCAGACGTGCTGCAAATATCTTTCCACTAGTGTGACTACACAAAAGTACAATAGTCACGTTTAGGATGCCACTAGGTACACTGACTGTTTGCTAGTATAATGGCTTAGTTAAAAAAAGTTTGAGTGTGCAATGCAGGCAGACGTGCTGCAAATATCTTTCCACTAGTGTGACTACACAAAAGTCCAATAGCCACGTTTAGGATGCCACTAGGTACACTGACTGTTTGCTAGTATAATGGCTTAGTTAAAAAAAGTTTGAGTGTGCAATGCAGGCAGACGTGCTGCAAATATCTTTCCACTAGTGTGACTACACAAAAGTACAATAGCCACGTTTAGGATGCCACTAGGTACACTGACTGTTTGCTAGTATAATGGCTTAGTTATAATGAGTTGGAGTGTGCAATGCAGGTAGAGGTGCTGCAAATATCTTTGCACTAGTGTGACTACACAAAAGTCCAATAGCCACGTTTAGGATGCCACTAGGTACACTGACTGTTTGCTAGTATAATGGCTTAGTTAAAAAGAGTTGGAGTGTGCAGAGGACAGGAGGGTACAGTGCCAGGATTGTGGGGCTCTGGGTAGAGGAATGGAAGCCTGCCTTTCTATTCCCTCCTAATGGGGAAATGCAGCGACGAAATCCCTGACCTTTGCTACACAGACGCTGTCTCTGTTTTCAGGACCTGTCACCTATGGCTCTGACCCTGCCGGTTTGAGCCCTTAAAAGGACTGCTAGAAAGTGCTCTCCCTAAGCTGTCCAGCGCTGTGTATGCAGCGCATACAGCTGTATCGGCGATAGGACTCAGGAGGACGGAGCTGCCCAAGTGATGTCTGACACCCATGACGCAGAAGAGATAATGGCGTCCTGGAGGAAAATGTCCGGTTTTATAATGCAGGGACATGTGACATGGACATCCTATCACACATGCCGTTGCTTCTCTGGCTAAAAGTCCACTTAGCTGTGTGTGTGTCTGGGATTGGCTGACATGCTGGCCCGCCCCACTACACGCTCGCGCTTAGGGAAGGAAGACAAGGAAAAAAAAAAAATGGCGATCGCCATTATACAAACAGCAGTGATCTGAAGGCGCTGTTCCCGCACACTATACACTGAAATGTCATAATAGTGTGAGTCACAGAGTGACTTACACTATTACAGCAGAAAGCCAGCTAGGAATTAGCTGTTTTTTTGCTGCTAGAACCGTTCTCGAACGTTTCTAGAACTATCGAGCTTTTGCAAAAAGCTGGAGTTCTAGTTCGATCTAGAACAGGCCCCAAAATCACTCGAGCTTAGAACTGGAGAACCTCGAACCACGCTCAACTCTACTAATAAGCTGTTTTCCAGATGTCCCAAACAATCGAAAAGGGGATTCATCTGAGAAAATGACTTTACCCCAATCCTCAGCAGTCCACTCCCTGTACCTTTTGCAGAATATCAGTCGGTCCCTGATGTTTTTTTCTGGAGAGAAGTAGCTTCTTTGCTGCCCTCCTTGAAACCAGGCCTTGCTCAAAGAGTCTCCGCCTCACAGTGCGTGCAGAAGCACTCACACCAGCCTGCTGCCATTGCTGAGCTAGCTCGGCACTGCTGGTAGTCCAATCCATCAGCTGAAACAGTTTTAAGATACGGTCCTGGCGTTTGCTGGTCCTTCTTGGACGCCCTGGAGCCTTTTTGGCAACAATGGAAGCTCTCTCCTTGAAGTTCTTGATGATGCGATAGATTGTTGACTGAGGTGCAATCTTTGTAGCTGCGATACTCTTCCCTGTTAGGCCATTTTTGTGCAGAGCAATGATGGCTGCACGTGTTTCTTTAGAGATAACCATGGTTAACTGAAGAGAAACAATGAAACCAAGCACCAGCCTCCTTTTAAAGTGTCCAGTGGTGTCATTCTTACTTAATCATGACTGATTGATCGCCAGCCCTGTCCTCATCAACATCCACACCTGTGTTAATGGAACAGTCACTAAAACAATGTTAGATGCTCCTTTTAAGGCAGGAATGCAATGATGTTGAAATGTGTTTTGGGGGTTAAAGTTCATTTTCTTAGCCAATATTGACTTTGCAAGTAATTGCTGTTAAGCTGATCACTTTTTATGACATTCTGGAGTATATGCAAATTGCCATTATAAAAACTTAAGCAGTAGAATTTGTAAAAATTTATATTTGTAGCATTCTCAAAACTTTTGGCCTTGGCTGTATGTGTGGGTACACCTTCAACTATAAGTGTGGAAAACACTGACCAGCTATCGCTACCTGTAAATAGTTATCGATCCTGTTGTCCCCAGTAAAAATTAACTTCACCAACAACTGTAACCATCATCAGACTCTATCGTGCACCACACGGGGTTACAACAATAGGAGATTGTGATTTCTGCTGTACAGAGCAGTGCTGATGCTAATGCCCTGCTCTGTATAGCACAAGTGATCAGATGATGCAGCTCAAGTCCCCTAAGGGGACTACCCGTATTTAGTACAATCAAAGGTGGGGGAAAAAGGTATTAAAAATATGAAGAAGAAAAAAAAAAAGAAAACCCACAAATGTTCAAATCACCCCCTTTTTTTATCACATTAAGGCCCCCTTCACACGTCAGTGAAAAACACTGACGTTCTTCACTGACGTGTAAAACACGCACATGTTCCTTCGTGTTCCGTGATTCACGGCACACGTGGGTTGTCCATGTGCAATCCGTGATTGCAAATGGACATTACTCACCTGTCTTCGCTCCTGCTGTCCATGGTGCTGAACTCCTTGGCTCTACAGCGTCCGCCCACTGCTCTCTGCAGCTACTTCTGGGTCGGCTGTTCCTGCTTTCATGAATATGCATGAGCCAGGCAGGAGCTGCAGAGAGCGGAGGCTGCACAGCAAATCGCAGGAAAGTTTAGTTGAAAATGTTTATTATTTAATATGTCAGTGTTTTTCTGGTACGTGTTTCATGGATCACACACGGATCACACCATAGTGTGGTCCGTGGGTTATCAGTGGTGCCAGAAAAAAACGGACTTGTCTCCCTACTAGAGCACCATAGCTCTATTACAAGTGAAGTGACGTATTTATTGTTCCTTCAATCTTTTTAATAACACTCTTTATTTTTTTTGTACTTTAGTAACAGTTAAATGCATTTCAGTAATTAGGTATTGGTTGGTGTATGCTAATAATATTGGTCTTTGTATAATGTGTGTTGTTTTGTAAAGGCAATGGTCACATTATAATATAATGTACTCCCTATTTAGTGGTAATGGTAGTGGACATTGTGTAGCAGTATTATTTTGTCCTTGTATACTGAACTATATATCTATAGATCATCTTTTAAGTGGCGGGGTCATTGTGTGGGGAGACATGTACTCCTTACATACGCCCCTGATATTTTAGGACCCTAGCTACGCCCTCTGTCTTTCTCTATTTTCACTACGCATAAGGACTTCTACCGCTGAGTAGGCCTTTGGAGTCACAATATACATTGTCACATCACAATGTCACAACATATTTAACCTGAGGCCTAGTCAGTCCATTACAGTGCATCAGGCATTACATGTTATAAATTCATGATGTGAGCCTTGACGGCCAAGGCCTACTAGAGACCCCAGTGCAGAGGGCACTGTAGGCACCAATGCAGAGTGAAGACGGAGGAAGATCACTTTGTGGTGGAGAAGTAAAGACAAAGCTGCAATGTGGACCAAAAATGGGTTGTAGTAGTGGGACAGGTGAGCAGTGTGGCATTCTTTTATTTTTTTTTTAACCTACATTTATTATGCTCTGGTTTCTGTAGAGTTTCCAGAGCATATTAGTCCGTTGAATAGCATCAATTTAATTTGATGCAAATCAAAGTTGATCCCAAATACAAATGTTCTGCCAAAGTTGTATTTCATCAACTTCACTCACCGCTAAAATTTTGTCAAAGGGCATAGACTAAGACTCCATGAGGGTGACATGAAGACCCGACATTCTGTAGTAGGACCTCTGCTCACATCCCCACATCGTGCAGGACTATTAACATTCACCAGAGAATAATTGAATTGGCAGGTCTACCAATATTCTGCCAATCTCTTCGTAGATGAGAACAGCTTTATACTGATCACGTGACAAAGGTGAAAGAGACTGGAGGTGCCATGATGAATGTTATGCTGCCTGTAACATAATGCTTCATGCCTGGTTTGTCATTGGATCCATGGTGGTCTGGGAAAGCATATCATTTCAGGTTTGCACAAACCATCATGTGATAGCCAATGGTACCTTAAGTTCTGATAGGCATGAGGAGGAACTCCTCAGAATCAGTGTCGGATCTTACGTGATGCAGTGAACGCAGGGCTCCTCCTGGTATAGAATAAAGGCAGGCCTCAGGTGGCCAGAGTGGGTAGACCGTTTCTAGATGACAAAAGCATTGATGCCAGTGCCGGGTCCTCATGTTCCTTCGACTTGAATCGAAATGAGAATCTTTTGAACATTTTGTATCAGTGCGTCCAACACTGCTAAGAAGTGCTCCAAATTATCCTGCAGCTCATTATTCCTTGATGAAGGTCTGAACAGAGAACCCCTAGGGCACAATCTGCCATTTCATTAGCAGCATGCCCAGATGTTGCCAATAATGCATGTGGGGGAATACACACTACATATTATGAGTTTGGTGATTAAATTCCTGCAAATTCAATCAGACTATGGTTTCCAGTTTTTACTTTAGTTTTCAGGTAATTTGGAATCCAGCCCTTAGTTGATTGATCATTTTGTTTTCTAGTGACCATAAATGCATTATTTTGTTCTCAACAAGATAAACAATATAGATCATGCAATATTTTCCAAAAAGACTTTGGACAGTGTATATATAGATCCAGTTTTTTTAGAGATCCGATAAAAAAAAACGCTGAATGCAGTTCAGTAGTGGACACTGAAGGGTTAAACCAGTGGTTCCCAAACTCCAGTCCTCACGACCCCCAACAGGTCATGTTTTCAGGATTTCCTTAATATAGCACAGTTGATGCCGTGATAATGATTCCATCACCTGTTCAATAGTAAAGAAATCCTGAAACGATGACTTGTTGAGGGCCATGAGGACTGGAGTTTGGGAAACACTGGGTTAAACTATAGTTGTCACATCTTTTTAAGTGTCCATTTTTTTTTATTTTTCGCTTATTTTATTTTAACCATGTTTGGCAGCAGTTCAGACTCTAATAGCTTCAGTCTCCTCTTTCTTCCGACAGGTCAAAGCGAGAGAGAAGGAGTGTGGGAGGGAGAGAGGAGTGGAAGGTGCATTTGGAAATGAAAAACAAGCCTCAATTATTCTCCGACCGCCCTCCTATTGTATGACAGATTGAATCATGCTAATTAAAACAAGCAGTGTTAGGTCTAGAAGATTGTGGGACAAATTGCTGGAGATCATTAAGGTTAACACAAACCGTAAATGTCTCAGACCAAAAATAAATAAGGGGCTGTCATTTTTAGCTGCTCCCAAGTTTCATATATGGGTGTGTGTACCACGGGGAAATTCACATGACTTGCCCACCCCAGGGCTATGGGACACCCGGTGCCGGGCCGGACTAGTCCGGAGGTAGTCAGTGGTGGCTGGGCCCGGCTCCGTGGCCCTGGTGGGTGTCAGTAGACTATGTGGCTGGTGAATAAAGTTTGTGTTCGTGACGCCACCTGTGGTATGCGGCTAATAGGCCGCCGCTGCTGTATGAGGCCTCCGGGGGATGTTATAGCAGCAATGGTGGTACTGCTCCCCACAGGTGGAGCAATGCCCGGGGCACTGTTGGTGCTTGTGAATGTCTATGCAGCTGAAATAATGGAGACCACTCCAAGGGTGCAGTTCAAGTTCTTTACTCACAATTCTTGTCGGGTCCCGGGAACCCTTGGACTGCTGGGACCACTGTCAGGGACCTCCGCCGTTTGTGAGGGATTCTGAGAGTAAAAGCCGGTACCCTTCTCTTAGTGTCTCTATCTTCTGCTGTCTTCCTTAGCCTTGCCTTTGATAGGATAAACCTGGCTTGGCCTCCACTACAGCCTCCAGGCTGGGGGGTCACCTGTCGGCTGATTACCCCTTTTCTGGAAGTTCTGCTATGGGTTCTGGCCCGGGGAGCCTGCAACGTTCCCTGGCCCTTGCTTTTTACCGTTCGGGGATGATCTTTGCACTCCTCCAGTCTCTAGGGACCGTCCCCTGTAGCAGCTTAATCCCTCCACCGATGTTCTTGTGGACCAGGCCACCGCAGCTCTAAACTGCCCTGGACAGCTATACAGACTGCCCGTGGCCCTGCGACTCCTTCTGTTTTCTACGTGGTGTCACCTGGACCTCTGGGTCCCAGGGTCTTCACCAGGAAGCGTCTCTTTTCTTCTTTCTAGCCCCCGACTGACTTGGGGCTTTTCTCTCCTCTTTACTTCTTCTCCTCCTTGCCTGCCTCCAGCAGGCCTCCTCCTCCTTCCCCACTCTCTCTTCACTGACTAAACTTGACCTTCCTCTCTGTGTCTGCTCTCAGATGGCTCCTCCCACCTCCCCAATTGCCCTGTTCTACCCTATAGGAGCAGGGATGGGTCTTACGACCCCTCCCAGCATGCAGCATGGGAGGGTTGTCTGACACTTTCCCTGGTCCCAGTGTGTTCCTAGCAATGGGTGTAGTGTGGGTTTACCAGGGGACCGGAGTTCACTCTCTTCCTCTCCCAGAATGGGGCATCACACCGCTGGATGGGGTGCAATGACCTGTGGCGACGGAAGCCTCAGGGGCGCCACACTCCCTCACAGCAAATCCCAGCACGTCCTCGGGCTGAAAAACAACTAAAACATATGGAAGAACTGCAAAACATTTTTGTTATGAACAACAACAGTAAAACATTTCTTCCCTTTATGGGAGGCACATATAGGTAAACGTTGCAAACTTCTTATAAAGAAAAAACTCTAAGTGTGCACTTCCAGTCCATTGCACGGTTCGGGCACATCCCCCATAATTCTGGTAGGGGGCACAACGGGTGCAACTAATTACATTGTTGGCTACAACAAGTCCAGTAGCCTGGCAGTTCGTTCAGCTTCATTTTAAACGTAAGACACAGAAACAACATACCAGCCACTAAGTCCAGTGGCCTGGTAAGACATGACACCAAAACATTCACCGGGGACCACATTCCAGTTCCGTGGCCCGGTACACATAAACATGGGGGTGACATCTTCGAAAAGCAGGAGGGGCAGTACAGCAGGAAAGGGTGTTATCTTCGAAAAGAATATTAGGGCAGAACACAAGGGACATCTTCAAAAAGAATGAGGGGCAGACAGGGGCTATATACAGTTCAGCATCTCTTCATCCTTACTCACGAGGGTAGATGCGGGGGTCCCACTCCGGCATTGCTCCAGGCAGCAGGTATGCTGACGAGATTATCGTCTGGGTCCCCTGGGCGCTGGTCCCTGACCTTCTGCGCTGCTCTGCAACCTGGATTGGAGTGGGGCTGCTTGCAGGCACAATACAGCGTTGCTGCAGAGGGCTGCTCGTCTGCAGGGGGCTGTTACCGTGGTCTTTGGAGCCCTGCTTTGGCCATGCTCCTTGCATCACTCAAGTCATGGAGATTCGGGTCTGGGTTTCTTGCGTGGCTGTTGCAGGTCCGCTGCTTAGTTCTGCGGCCTGGGCCTGCCTTGAGGTAGTGCTGCTGCTAGGGGAGATACTGCGTGCTTGCATCGTGCGGCGCAACTCTGGTTCTTCTGGGGCCGCTTCTTCCCTTAGGATACGCACGTGCAGCGCATACCAGCCACGGCTCCCCATCAGCCGTGTGTATTCCACCACATCACCCGGTTTAGCATCTCTCCCTGGGTGGCCTCTGGGCAAGTGCTCCTCAATGTCGCGTCGGGCCACAAATACGTCTTTGCCCAGACCGGGCTCCCTGATGAAGCCCCAGCCGCCCTTTTGACGGAAATCGATGACTAGGCCCCGTCTCACTGGGCCCTCGGATCCCTTCAGGGCCTTCCTGACCTGTTCCTTGGAGGCCAGGTTAGCGGCTTCTTTGGCCTTCCGCTTCTCTTCCCGGACCTCCCGCTCCCTCTGGTACTCTGCCACCAGTCTCCGGCAAGTCAGCTCGCTTGCTAGGGGAGTCTCCTTGGGGCGCAGTGGCTGCTGAAGTCCCCCTCTTTCAATGGGTGCTGCGTCCCAGTTCACTCCCGGGGATGTCATTCCCAGGAGGCTCACAGGGGGACTCGGTAGGGGGCCCGCTAGCTGTTCGGGGTCCACCCCACCCCAGGCACCGTCTGCGGGGGTCTCCGGCAGGCCTCCGGTACCCCACCGGGCGTCAGCGGGGCTGGCCGGGAAGGCCAGTGGGTCGGTGAAGGGGCTAGGCGATGGCGTTTGGCGGGGCCATGGGTCCGGACGGGTCGGGTGTTCATTTTGCTCACCCTGCTGTTGCTCTGCAGCATCCATCCACTGACCCAGGCCCTCCGGCACCAGCGGTGTTTCTCTCCGCCGGTCCGCCTCTACTTCCACGCTGCTCAGCCTCCGCGCCAAGGTCCGCATCTCCTCCCGGAGCAGGTCCAGCTCAGGATCCATTCTTCCGGTCCCTGGTGCACCTTGCTGCAGCTCCTCCGCCATGCTGCCGACCTGGGGAATGCTGACTGGAACACTGCTCGGGTGCTCGACCACGCCACTCGGCTGCACCCTTTCCCTTCTTGGAGGCGGGGCCGGAGGCTGCACTAGTATCTGGCGCCACACTGGCGCCCAGCCCATCACGGCCGGCATCACTCCGCTGGCGATAAGGTACATTTTCATTATCTGCTGGTCTGGCATTTAGACTCTTTCTGCCAGCCAGCCAGCTTGTCTAGTCGCCATTTCTTCTTCTTCCTCCGCCTTCCATGGCGGGCACTGCTTTGCGCTCTTTTCTTGGACAAGGGGGCGGGGCTTCTCTTCGCGCCCTTTCTTCTTTCACGCCCCCCTTCTTCCCGCGCTCAGTGGCTTCAATGGCGGCAGTTTCTCACAGTAAACACAGGCTATTTCACGATTCTTCAGGCGCACAGTACCCGGTGAAACCGGGCACGAAATCCTGTTCGTGACGCCAAAGTGGACTCGCCCACCCCAGGGCTATGGGACACCCGGTGCCAGGCCGGACTAGTCCGGAGGTAGTCAGTGGTGGCTGGGCCCGGCTCCGTGGCCCTGGTGGGTGTCAGTAGACTATGTGGCTGGTGAATAAAGTTTGTGTTCATGACGCCACCTTTGGTATGCGGCTAATAGGCCGCCGCTGCTGTATGAGGCCTCCGGGGGATGTTATAGCAGCAATGGTGGTACTGCTCCCCACAGGTGGAGCAATGCCCGGGGCACTGTTGGTGCTTGTGAATGTCTATGCAGCTGAAATAATGGAGACCACTCCAAGGGTGCAGTTCAAGTTCTTTACTCACAATTCTTGTCGGGTCCCGGGAACCCTTGGACTGCTGCGACCACTGTCAGGGACCTCCGCCGTTTCTGAGTGATTCTGAGAGTAAAAGCTGGTACCCTTCTCTTAGTGCAGGGGTCTCAAACTCAGCTGGGTGTATGGGCCGCATATAGAAAAAAAAAATGAGGGGGGCCGCATTATTTGCAGGACAAAGTGAACATTTTTAATGAATCCATGTTTTTTTTCTATACATCTTGGATCAGTTTTGTAAACATTTTTCACTTGTTTATTATAACAAACGTGCACTTTCTTTGTTAAGTTTATATACAGAAAAGCATTTTTAATGTAAATAAAAAAAATGTCATGCTTTAGGATTTTTTTTTTTTACATTTTATCACCTTCTTGTAATTGTTTTACAATTAGCAGCATCATATAGTAATCTTAGCCAAAATCTTGTAGTAATGTGCCCATGCTGCAGTAATGTCCCCATCTGTGTGCCCTGTAGTAAGGTGCTCATCCTTGTGGTATTGTGCCCAGTAGTATAGTGCCCATCCTTGTGCCCTGTAGTATTGTGCCCAGTAATATTGTGCCCATCCTTGTAGTATTGTGCTCATCCTTGTAGTATTGTGCTCTGTAGTATTCTGCCAATTCCCGTAGTATTGTGGCCATCCCCGTAGTATTGTGGCCATCCCTGTAGTATTCTGCCCATCCCTGTAGTATTGTGGCCATCCCTGTAGTATTGTGGCCATCCCTGTAGTATTGTGGCCATCCCTTTAGTATTGTAGCCATCCCTGTAGTATTCTGCCCACCCTTGTAGTATTGTGGCCATCCCTGTAGTATTCTGCCCATCCCTGTAGTATTGTGGCCATCCCTGTAGTATTCTGCCCATCCCTGTAGTATTGTGGCCATCCCTGTAGTATTCTGCCCATCCCTGTAGTATTGTGGCCATCCCTGTAGTATTCTGCCCATCCCTGTAGTATTGTGGCCATCCCTGTAGTATTCTGCCCACCCTTGTAGTATTGTGGCCATCCTTGTAATATTCTGCCCATCCCTGTAGTATTGTGACCATCCCTGTAGTATTGTGGCCATCCCTGTAGTATTGTGGCCATCCCTTTAGTATTGTGGCCATCCCTGTAGTATTCTGCCCACCCTTGTAGTATTGTGGCCATCCCTGTAGTATTCTGCCCATCCCTGTAGTATTGTGGCCATCCCTGTAGTATTCTGCCCATCCCTGTAGTATTGTGGCCATCCCTGTAGTATTCTGCCCACCCTTGTAGTATTGTGGCCATCCTTGTAATATTCTGCCCATCCTTGTAGTATTGTGGCCATCCCTGTAGTATTGTGGCCATCCCTGTAGTATTGTGGCCATCCCTGTAGTATTCTGCCTATCCCTGTAGTATACTGCCCATCCTTGTAGTATTGTGGCCATCCCTGTAATATTCTGCCCATCCTTGTAGTATTGTGGCCATCCCTGTAGTATTCTGCCTATCCCTGTAGTATTCTGCCTATCCCTGTAGTATTCTGCCTATCCCTGTAGTATTCTGCCCATCCCTGTAGTATTGTGGCCATCCCTGTAGTATTCTGCCCACCCTTGTAGTATTGTGGCCATCCCTGTAATATTCTGCCCATCCTTGTAGTATTGTGGCCATCCCTGTAGTATTCTGCCCATCCCTGTAGTATTCTGCCCATCCCTGTAGTATTCTGCCCATCCCTGTAGTATTGTGGCCATCCCTGTAATATTCTGCCCATCCTTGTAGTATTGTGGCCATCCCTGTAGTATTCTGCCCATCCTTTAGTAATACGTAAACAAAAAAAAAATTCTCCTCACCTTTTCTTCGTTCCCTGTGTGCCCACGATCAGTACTTGCAGAGTTTTACTATGGATCTTTTGACCCCAATAGTGCCCTATGTGTACAGGAGCCAGGGTCACAGCTGATTGTTGGAGCATCTATATTTGGAGAAGGGGTTAACTATACTAAAATATTTTTGGTGCATTTCCTCTTAAAGGGAACCTGTCGTGAAAAAACATTGTTAAATTGTAGATGTGGGGTTAATCTGCAGGTTAATAGTGTTTGGAACCTGCCTGGTGCCTGCACATTGAACCCAGCTACTGGGAGGAAATTAACTTTTTTTTCTCCCAGCGTCTGGGTGGGTTCAGTCACCGCTCTGTGTATGGAGAGGGGCAGCTGTAACCGACCCCCACACTTACTGACAGCCACTGTGCATTAGGCCCTGCTGTGCAGTGCGGGGTGCGGTTACAGCTGCTGCTCTCCATACACAGAGCGCTGACTATACCAACATCAGCGTCGCCCCTCTGACTGAAACCCAAATTCTGCTGGGAGGAATAAAGTTAATTTCCTCCTGGCAGTGGGGTTCAATGTGCAGGCGCCGGGCAGGATCCAAACACTAATAAACTGCAGATTAACCCCATATCTGTAAGTCAATATTGGTTTTTCACATGACAAGTTTCATTTAAATGGGTTTTCCCTAATTTTACTAAAGGTAAGGAATGTTAGTGGAATATTAGTAACTTAAGCTGGTGTCACACATAACGACGACGACAACGACGTCGCTGCTACGTCACCATTTTCTGTGACGTTGCAGCGACGTCCCGTCGCTGTCGCTGTGTGTGACGTCCAGCAACGACCTGGCCCCTGCTGTGAGGTCGCCGGTCGTTGCTGAATGTCCAGCTTCATTTTTCGGTCGTCACTCTCCCGCTGTGACACACACATCGCTGTGTGTGACAGCGAGAGAGCGACGAAATGAAGCGAGCAGAGGGAGCAGGAGCCGGCACTGGCAGCTGCGGTAAGCTGTAACCAGCGTAAACATCGGGTAACCAAGGGAAGACCTTTCCCTGGTTACCCGATGTTTACGCTGGTTACCAGCCTCCGCTCTTGCTGCCAGTGCCGGCTCCTGCACTGTGACATGTGGCTGCAGTATGCATCGGGTAATTAACCCTATGTATACTGTAGCAAGGAGAGCAAGGAGCCAGCGCTAAGCAGTGCGCGCGGCTCCCTGCTCTCTGCACTGTGACATGTAGCTGCAGCACACATCGGGTTAATTAACCCGATGTGTACTGTACCTAGGAGAGCAAGGAGCCAGCGCTAAGCGCGGCTCCCTGCTCTCTGCACATGTAGCACAGCGACGTTATGATCGCTGCTTCTGCTGTGTTTGACAGCTAAGCAGCGATCATAACAGCGACTTACAAGGTCGCTGTTACGTCACCGAAAATGGTGACGTAACAGCGACGTCGTTGTCGCTGTCGCTTAGTGTGACACCAGCTTTACCCCTTGATTCTAAATCAGCTGCCGCTCTTGCGAGTGATAACGCACTGCCTGTCAATCTCCTGACCGCTGTAGCCAATCACTGGCATTAGTGGTAGCTGTGCAGTTCATGCCACCACACGCACAGCACACACGCTCCCCCCGGCTGCAGCCCTATTTCTGTGCACAGGGAGCAATGTCAGTCCGCAGCCAGGAAGCCTGAGAATTCTGAATCTATTGGACTCCTGATTCTCAGCGCTTTCACCATAATCACGCGTATCACACATGGCCTGTCACCATCATATACTGCTCTCAGAATATACAGCACAAACTAGGTGACACATTCCCTTTTAAATAAGGCTGAGCTGCAAAACCAGACATTGCCCAAGGACAAGACTGAAGATGTTTCAAGAAACAAGGCAGATTGTTATTCTAATCTCTGACATGAAATTTGATGGGGCATCTATTACCTCTAGAGAAGAGATATTGCCCATCCTTTAGTAATACGCAAACAAAAAAAAATTTCTCCTCACCTTTCCTTCGTTCCCTGTGTGCCCACGATCAGTACTTGCAGAGTTTTGGATGCAGCATGCTTCAGCTGCGTCCAAAACCCTGCTATGTATGGTAAAAGCACAGTGGGCATGGGATTTCTAAAAATCCCATGCCCACTGTGCGTGTACAGCCCGCAGTGAAAACGGAACTGCGGTGTGGCTTCCAGAGGCCGCAGCATGTGAATTTATGCTGCGGCGTCTGAAGCGTCCTCCCTAGGCAGAGCATAGCGAGGAGACCGCAGCGGCCCGAACCCCTGATCGCAGGCACGGGCAGCTGCGGTCTCCTAATGAGTAGACTTGCGGCCCCGCCGATCAGGACGCGCTGTGTCCAGCACGCAGCGGGTCCTGATCTTGAGCACGTACCTTACCTGCTTGTTGCGGCCCGTGACGATCGCGGCTCTGTGCTGAGGGTTGGCGCCGGCAGGAACTTCACGGCGGTGCAGCGCAGAGGAGCTGTGTCTGCACCAATGGCTGCTGCCTGCCAATCAGATGCAAGGAAGTGACGTCGCTGTATGACGTCACCTCCTTGCATCTGATTGGCAGACAGCAGCAGCAACTGGGATAGAACTGACAGCTCCTTGCGCGGCACCGCAAATGGATTGCAGTAAAGTTCCTGCCGGCGCCGACCCTCAGCATAGAGCCGCGATTTCTCACGGGGTCTGCGGGCCGCAACAAACAGCCTCAGGGGCCGCATGCGGCCCGCGGGCCGCGTGTTTGAGACCCCTGTCTTAGTGTCTCTATCTTCTGCTGTCTTCCTTAGCCTTGCCTTTGATAGGATAAACCTGGCTTGGCCTCCACTACAGCCTCCAGGCTGGGGGGGTCACCTGTCGGCTGATTACCCCTTTTCTGGAAGTTCTGCTATGGGTTCTGGCCCGGGGAGCCTGCAACGTTCCCTGGCCCTCGGTTTTTACCGTTTGGAGATGATCTTTGCACTCCTCCAGTCTCCAGGGACCGTCCCCTGTAGCAGCTTAATCCCTCCACCGATGTTCTTGTGGACCAGGCCACCGCAGCTCTAAACTGCCCTGGACAGCTATACAGACTGCCCGTGGCCCTGCGACTCCTTCTGTTTTCTACGTGGTGTCACCTGGACCTCTGGGTCCCAGGGTCTTCACCAGGAAGCGTCTCTTTTCTTCTTTCTAGCCCCTGACTGACTTGGGGCTTTTCTCTCCTCTTTACTTCTTCTCCTCCTTGCCTGCCTCCAGCAGGCCTCCTCCTCCTTCCCCACTCTCTCTTCACTGACTAAACTTGACCTTCCTCTCTGTGTCTGCTCTCAGATGGCTCCTCCCACCTCCCCAATTGCCCTGTTCTACCCTATAGGAGCAGGACCTATCTTACGACCCCTCCCAGCATGCAGCATGGGAGGGTTGTCTGCCACTTTCCCTGGTCCCAGTGTGTTCCTAGCAATGGGTGTAGTGTGGATTTACCAGGGGACCGGAGTTCACTCTCTTCCTCTCCCAGAATGGGGCATCACACCGCTGGATGGGGTGCAATGACCTGTGGCGACGGAAGCCTCAGGGGCGCCACACACACCTTACATTATCAGTATGTCAGACCTATATGTCAGCGTCTCCAAATAGGCACACAGACATATGCCCTGCAATTCCTCAAGGCTTCTATTATGCAGAATTACAGGTGTGCATATATTTCGCATACATATGGCAAGTTTTCACCTGACACCTGTTTTTCTCAGTACTGATGAGTGTAGGCCTATCTTAATCCTCCACATGCCTTGTCTTTTACCCAGCTGAAACAGTAAGAGAACTAATAGTATGGACCAAGACTCTGGGAACTGTGTATTTTGTGGAGTATACAGCCTCTGATGAGGCTCTATAAAGTGCCAAATGTTTGGGCAAGTTTTCACTGTGAATTGTGATAGATACAATGAATAACGATTATAGTCCATTTATACCAAGCCAACCACAGTCACTAAATGACCGCCAGTCGGCTATGTGCAAGTTGATTGTTTATGGGCATATTTAGAAAGGACGTCTTCGATTTTATAAGTTCTTTTACGATTCAGAATACATATAGCTTTTCCTTTCGCCACGACAGCACCCACGAGAGAGAGGGATCCGCCCCCTTCAGGACAGGAAACCTACAGATAAAAAAGGGGCAGTCCCCCTCCCTCATCAGTTGGTTTCCTGTCCTGAATGGAGAGGAACCTACAGTACCTGGGTCCGGTTGAGTCCGTGCGGTCTCCGTGGGAACGGCGGAGCTCTAGGTCCAGAAGCACGGTCGGTGGAGCTCCCCTCGTGGACTCCGTCCTCCGGTGCGTCTCGTCCTCTTCCCCTTGGTTCGGCTTTGCCTCCGGGGTAATGACGCCGGCACCTGCGCGCGCCTGGCTCTGTGGACGGCGGGGGGGACCCTGCCGTGTCAGCGCGCTCTCTGCTGCCGTGACCCGGAAGTACGCTGGAGCGCTTCCGGGGGAGTGAACCGGGCAGGTTCCTTGGAAGGCCGTGGCTCCCTCCTTCCTGTGCCGGACGCGGGGTAAGTGGCTGTGTGCTCGGCGGCAGGCACCTCTCTGTGGAACGGGCGGCGCCTCAGGTTGCACGGCGGGTGCGCTGTGTCCGGGGCCGCGTCCCCGCTCTGTCTCCCGGTAGTGCACGGAGGATCGTCCCGGAGTCCCTGCCTGCGCTCGTCCGGGGTCGGTGCCTCTATGCGGCTCCCTGCAGGGCTTCCTGATCACAGCTTGGGAGCTGTTTTTTTGCTGCATGGCCAGGGGCCCCTGTAGCCCCTGTGTTTGCCTGGCACCCTGTGCCTCCGTGGACTCTTGGCCCCTGTAAGACTTCTGTAGACTCTGGTAGCCTCTGTGGACTCCTGGCCCTCGTGGCCTCTGTGGTCTCCTGGCCCTCGTGACCTCTATGGACCCCGGGCTCTCGTGACCTCTGTGGCCTCGGGGCCCTCGTGGCCTCTGTGGACTCCTGGCCCTTGTGGCCTCTCTGAATCTCCTGGCCCTCGTGCCCTCTGTGGACTCCTGACCCCTGTGAGGCTGCTATGGACTCCGGGCCACTGTATATCTGTGGACTCCTGGCCCTCGGGCCTCTGTGGACTCCTGGCCCCCGTGGCCTCTGTGGACTCCTGGCCCTCGTGGCCTCTGTGGACTCCGGGCCCTCGTGGACTCCGGGCCCTCGTGGCCTCTGTGGACTCCGGGCCCTCGTGGCCTCTATGGACTCCTGGCCCTCGTGGCCTCTGTGGACTCCTGGCCCTCGTGCCCTCTATGGCCTCCTGGCCCTCGTGCCCTCTATGGCCTCCTGGCCCTCGTGGCCTCTATGGACTCCTGGCCCTCGGGCCTCTGTGGACTCCTGGCTCCTGTGGGCTCTGTGGACTCGTGATGGCCCCCTGTGGGTTCCTGACCTCTGTAGGTTCTTGGCCCATGGGGCCTATGTGCCCTCCTGGTCCCTGTGGCCTCCGGGCTCCTGTGGCACTGGGTCTCCTGGCCTCTGTGGCTCCTACGCCTCCTGGTCTCTGTGGCCTCTGTGTCCTCTGGACCTCCTGTCTTCTGTTCTCGGGTCCTCCGGGCCTCGGGCCCTCCCTGTCTCTGAGCCTCCTGGCCTTTGCGCCTTCGGTCGTAGTGGCCCGGGTCTTCTGGCCTCGGGGCTCTGTGTCTCTCGGCCTCATGTTTCCGGGCTGCGTGCTTCCTGGTTTGGTGCCTGCCCTTGGTCCCTTGTACCTCTTGGCCTTGGCCCTCTGTGTTGCCTGCCCTTGGGCCTCCTGGCCTGGAGCCGCTGTTCGTCTTTGCCTTTGCCCACTGTGCTTCCTGGCCTTGGGGCCGCTGTACCTTTTGACCTCGGGCCTCTGTGCCTTCTGGCCTCGGGCCTCTGTGCCTTCTGGCCTCGGGCCTCTGTGCCTTCTGGCCTCGGGCCTCTGTGGCTTCTGGCCTCGGGCCTCTGTGCCTTCTGGCCTCGGGCCTCTGTGCCTTCTAGACTCGGGCCTCTGTGCCTTCTTGGCCTGGGGTCTCTGTACCTCTGGGCCTCGGTGCCTCCTGCCTTCGGGCCTCTATGTGTACTGTCGCTGCACCTTGGGCTCCTGGTCACGCGCCTCGGTTGCCTCCTGTCTTCTGCCTTGGTGCCTCTGGCCTCTCGGGTTCCTGGTCTCTGTGGCTGCCTGGCCTCGATGTGGCTCCCTGGCCTCTGTGGGCTCCCTGGCCTCTGTGTGATTGCCTGGCCTCTGTGTGACTTCCGGGCCTCTGTGTAGCTTCCGGGCCTCTGTGTGGCTTCCGGGCCTCTGTGTGGCTTCTGGGCCTCTGTGTAGCTTCTGCCTCTCTGTGTAGCTTCTGCCTCTCTGTGTGGCTTCTGGGCCGCTGTGTGGCTTCCGGGCCTCTGTGTGGCTCCGGGCCTTTGTGTGGCTTCCAGGCCTCTGTGTGGCTTCCTGGCTTCTGTGTGGCTTCCTGGCTTCTGTGTGGCTTCCTGACCTCTGTGTGGCTTCCGGGCCTCTGTGTGGCTTCCTGGCCTCTGTGTGGCTCCTGGCCTCTGTGTGGCTTCCTGGCCTCTGTGTGGCTTCCTGGCCTCTGTGTGGCTTCCTGGCCTCTGTGTGGCTCCCGGGCCTCTGTGTGGCCCCGGGCCTCTGTGTGGCTTCCTGGCCTCTGTGTGGCTTCTGGCCTCTGTGTGGCTTCCTGGCCTCTGTGTGGCTTCCTGGCCTCTGTGTGGCTTCCTGGCCTCTGTGGGGCTTCCTGGCCTCTGTGTGGCTTCCTGGCCTCTGTGTGGCTTCCTGGCCTCTGTGTGGCTTCCTGGCCTCTGTGGGGCTTCCTGGCCTCTGTGTGGCTTCCTGGCCTCTGTGTGGCTTCCTGGCCTCTGTGAGCCTTCGGGCCTCTGTGTGCCTTCTGGGCCTCTGTGTGCCTTCTGGGCCTCTGGGCCTCCTGGGCCCGTGCTTCTGTGCCTTCTGGCTCGGGCCTCTGTGTCTCTTGGCCTCTGTGCCTCTTGACCTTCTGTGCCTCTTGGCTTCTTGGTCTCTGTGCCGTCTTGGCTTCTGTGCCTTTCTTGGCTTCGGGGCCTCCCGGCCCCGTGCCTCTGTGCCTGCTGTGCCCGGCCTCTGTGCCTCTTGGTCTCTTGGCCTTTGTGCCTCTTGGCTCCGACCTTGTGCCTCAGGGCCTCTGTACCTCTTGGCCCTTGTGCCTCTTGGCCTCTGTGCCTTCTTGGCCTCTGTGCCTTCTGGGCATCTGTGCCTTCTTGGCCTCTATGCCTTCTTGGCCTCTATGCCTTCTTGGCCTCTGGGCCTTCCTGGTCTCTGTCCCTGCTGGCTTGGGCCTCCTGGCCCTGTGCCTCCTGGCTCCGGCCTCTGTGCCTCTTGGCCTCTGTGCCTCTTGGCCTTTGTCTTTTTGGCCCTCGGGCCTCTGTGCCTCTTGGCCTCTGTACCCTTTGGCCTCTGTGCCGCTGGGCCTCTGTACCGCTGGGCCTCTGTGCCGCTGGGCCTTTGTGCCTCTTGGCCGCTGTGCCTCTTGGCCGCTGTGCCTCTTGGCCGCTGTGCCTCTTGGCCGCTGTGCCGTTTGGCCTCTGTTCCTCTTGGCCTCTGTTCCTCTGGGCCTCTGTGCCGGTTGGCCTCTGTGCCATTTGGCCTCTGTGCCTTTTGGCCTCTGTTCCTCTTGGCCTCTGTGCCTCTTGGCCCTTGTGCCGCATTGCCTCTTGCCTCTTGGCCTACGCTCCGTGCCTCTGTGCTTCTTGCCCTCTGTGCCTCTTCGCCTCTCGGCCTCTTGGTTTCGGGGCCTCTTGGCCTCTGGCGCTCTTGGACTCTGGGCCTTCGGGCCTTTGGGGCCTCTGGGCCTCTTGTCCTCCGTGACTCCGTGCCTCTATGCCTCTGGGCCTCTTGGCTTCGGGACCTCTGTATCGCTTGGTCTCTGTGCCGCTTACCTCTGTGCCGCTTACCTCTGTGCCGCTTGCCCTCGGTGCCTTTTGGTCTCTGTGCCTCTTGGTCTCTGTGTCTCTTGGGCTCTTTATCTCTTGGGCGCTGTGCCTCTTGGTCTCTGTGCCTCTTGACCTCTGTGCCTCTTGGTCTCTGGGCCTCTGTGCCTCTTGGGCTCGGGACCTCTAGGGGCCTGGGCCTCTTGGGCTCCGGCCTTGGGGCCTCTTGGCTTCTGTGCCTCTGTTCCTCTTTACCTCTTGGCCTCTGTGCCTTGGGGTCTCCTGGTCGTATGGGCTTGCTTCTTGCGGCGCTCCTGGTTGGTCCTTCCTGCCTTGGCCTTGCACCGCTGCCGTCTTGCGCCTCCCTGGCCTTCCGCCTGGCCTGGCGCCTTGGGCTTCCTGCTTCAACTCTGCCTCTCTTCTCCTCCTCAGGTTATACCTGAGGAAAGCATTGATGTATTGCTGAAACGCGTTGTATTATCTGAATAACAGGAGCTTCTGAAATATTTTAACAATAAAACAACTTTAATCTTAACGGAACCTGTGCATTGTCAGCGCTCGCCAGACCGATAATCCAATTACTTACCACATGCACACTCTCTTCTCCTCCTCGTCCGTTGCGGTGCTCTCTCTTGGTCGCCCTTGCTTCTGCGGGGCGTGTTCGCGCCTATCCGGCTCTGTCCGTTGTTCCTTCCTGCCTTGCGGTGTTCCGGTCCGATTGCTCTTCTGCCGAGCGGGTGTCTTCGGTGTTTTTTCTTCCCACACAGGCTGTCTTCTCCGTTCTTCGTTTCGCTGCCTGTTCATGGGGGGGGGGGCTCTGTCCTCGTCTGTGTCGCTAGGTCGGCCCCTTGGCGGAGGGGTTGGTCTTTGTTTTTGTTCTTTGTCTTTCAGGATTCCGGCGGTGATCCTCGCGTGGCGTGCCGTCCCTTGTCCCGATGGCTGTGGGCTGCTGTTCCCCTCTCGTCTGTGGTGCTGCGGGTTCCCCTGGCCTCCTCGGTGTTGGATCCTTCTCCTGGGCGGTTGCCTCCTGCTTGGATGGATATGGCCTGTGTCTCCTTCGGTGGTATTGTACGGCTGTATCCTGCCCTCTCCGTCCGGTTTCCGGTCTTTGCCGGCTGGCCTTTGTTCTTCCGCTGTCTTCCTTTGGAGGCTTGGCCCTTCGTGTGGTTTTTTCCCTCCCTGAGTGTGTTATCTCTCTAAGTCTCTCGTGGGTGCTGTCGTGGTGAAAGGAAAAGACTAAATTACTTACGGTAATGGGATTTTCCAGAGCCCACGACAGCACCCTTTACACCCCTACCCTTTTGTTTTCTTCACCCTTTGGGTTTGGTGGTTCTACTTTTGTCTTGTATTGTTACTAATTTGAGGCGGTTCCTCTCCCGGTTCTCTGCAACCAACTGATGAGGGAGGGGGACTGCCCCTTTTTTATCTGTAGGTTTCCTGTCCTGAAGGGGGCGGATCCCTCTCTCTCGTGGGTGCTGTCGTGGGCTCTGGAAAATCCCATTACCGTAAGTAATTTAGTCTTTTTGTCCCCAAACGTTCCTGCTGTTCAGTCATTAATTTTCCCCATTTAATCTCTGGTATTACGTGACTTGTCACTTCATTTTAGACCCACATTTCTTGCTGTTTATTGTACAAATTTCCCGATTGATTGCATGAAACCTTTATGTTCCTACACCAACATTTGTTACTGTGATTGGTGACATCTTACAAATCAAATATACTGTATATATAGAGTTGAAACCAGAAGTTTACATACATTATCTAAAAAGACACATATGCATTTTTTTTCTCACTATCTGACATGAAATCAGAAGAAACCTTTCCTGTTTTAGGTCAATTAGGAACCAAAATAATTTATATTTGACAAATGCCAGAATTATGAGAGAGAGAGAATGTTTTAAGGTGTTTTATTACTTTCTGCAAAGTCAAAAGTTTACATACACTAAGGGGTACATTGCACGCTGCGACATCGCTAGCCGATGGTAGCGATGCCGAGCGCGATAGTACCCGCCCCCGTCGCACATGCGATATCTTGTGATAGCTGCCGTAGCGAATATTATCGCTATGGCAGCTTCACACACACACTTACCTGCCCTGTGACGTCGCTCTGGCCGGCGACCCGCCTCCTTCCTAAGCGACGTCACACGGCAAGCGGCCAATAGAAGCGGAGGGGCGGAGATGAGCGGGACGTAAACTTCCCGCCCACCTCCTTCCTTCCGCATAGCCGGTGGACACAGGTAGATGTTCCTCGCTCCTGCGGCTTCACACACAGCGATGTGTGCTGCAGCAGGAACGAGGAACAACATCATACTGACATTATGGAAATGACCGACGCTACACAGATCACCGATTTACAATGCTTTTGCGATCATTTATCGGCGCATCTAGGCTTTACACGTTGCGACATCGTTACTGGAGCCGGATGTGCGTCACTTTCGATCTGACCCGACGATATCGCAGTAGCGATGTCGCAGCGTGCAAAGTACCCCTAAAAGTACTATGCCTTTAAACAATATGGAGCAGCCCATATGATGATGTCATGTCTTTGGAAGCTTCTGATAGGTTTATTCGTAACGTCTTAATTCGAGTTAATTACAGACACACCTGTGGATGTCTTTTAATGCACACCTGAAACACACTGCTTCTTTGTCATGGGAAAGTCAAAAGAAATCTGCCAAGATCTCTGGAAGAGAATTGTGGACTTGCACAAGTCTGTTTCATCGTTGGGTGCAATTTTTAGATACCTGAAAGTGTCAATCATCTGTACAAACAATTAAACACAAGTACAAACAAGATGGGAATGTCCAGCTACCATACCATTCAGGAACGAGGTGGGTTCTGTGTTCTAGAGATCAACGTGCTTTAGTCAGCCCAAGAACAAAATCAGAAGACCTTTTAAAGATGCTGGCGGAAGCTGGTAAGATTTTGTCACTATCCGCAGTGAACGTGCAATAGAAGGAAAGGGTTAATCCGCGCTGCCTTGTGGATGGAGGAAAACACTCGGGAGAAGTAGTCTTCATTTATTTATTAAAGGCGTTTCAGAGTCTATACAACTCCTTTAGGAATCAAAATCACTGATGTACATCTAGAGTCAATACAAAGGGAACCCTTATATACAGGACTTTGAAATTTGAAAAAAGACGCAGCAGGTAACAGTCACTTGATGTGCCTTAGGGTCCAGTTACACGTAGCAACATTCCAGCGATCACGACAACGATACGACCTGGTCAGGATCGCTGGTACGTCGCTACATGGTCGCTAGTGAGCTGTCAAACAGGCAGATCTAAGTAACGACGCAGCAACGATACGGCGATCCTCGGCGGTCATTGGGCCCCTGTCACACAGCAGCTATTCTGATGGGCATTGAAAAGACAAAGCAAAAACACAGCGATGCATGCTACCCAGCGAGACACCAACGATTAAAAAATGAACCAGGATATTCAGGTACGATCGGCGATATCGCAGCGGGGGGCCGATCTCTGGTATGTGTCACACATAGCGAGATCGCTAGCGACGTCGCTGTTGCGTCACAAAACCTGTGACGTTTCAGTGAAATCGCTAATGACATTGCTATGTGTGACGGGGGCTTTAAAAGAATGGTCTTTCCCTGGACGTGACAGCGTAGTTACAGTGCTTCATCTGTCCGCGGGTTTCCCTTGGCTGACATGCGCAGTGGCGATTGCACTCTCAAGACCTGACTGCTGCTTACCTCTGGGTGAGCTCTCCTTGTTTTTCCTGCCATTTATGTTCTATCACTATACTATTCTGCAGCCTTAATACTAATAAATGCCTAGAAACATTGAAAATTGAATAATATTTTTGAAAATATATATAACTGGATGGTGGCCCGATTCTAACGCATCGTGTATTCTAGAATTTATTGTGTAGTTAATGTATGATTTTTGTTATATATATATAGATGTTGTTGTGTGTAGTTGCCAAGTGCTTGTGTAGGGCGCTGTAAATGTTCTGGGTGTTGTCTGGGTGTGGAGGTGTGTGAGAGCGGTGTTGTTTGTGTGTTGCGTTGTGTGTGTTCCATTGTTTGTGGAGTGCTGTGTGTCTGCAGCATTGTGTGTGTCTGTTGTGCGGTTTGTGTGAGTGTGTGTGTGTGTGGGGTGGGTGTGTGCTTTGGGGAGGTATATTTTGTACAGCGTGTGTGTGTTGCGCGGTGTGTGTGTATATTTGTGTGTGCCGCGGTGTTTGTGTTGGGTGTTGTGTGTGTGCAGTGTTGTCTGTGTGTGTGGGTGTCTGTGTAAAGCGGTGTTTGTGGTTCCCAGTGTGTGTGTGGTGTGTTGTGCGGTGCATGTGTGGCGGTGTGTGTGTTTGGGGGGAGGTGTGCACCCCCATCATGCTCCATCCCCCATGCTGCGCAGCCCGCTTCGTGCTCCATCCCCCATGCTGTGCACCCCCCATCGTGCTCCCTCCCCCATGCTGCGCACCCCCATCGTGCTCCATCCCACATGCTGCGCACCCCCATCATGCTCTATCCTCCATGCTGTGCACGCCCATCATGCTCCATCCCCCATGCTGCACACCCCTATCGTGTTTCATCGCCCCATGCTGCGCACCCCCCATTGTGCTTCATCCCTCCATGCTGTGCACCCCCCATCGTGCTTCATCCCCCCCATCGTGCTGCATCCCCCCAATGCTGCGCACCCCCCATCATGCTTCATCCCCCCATGCTGCGCACCTCTCAGAGAGGAGTATAACAGGAGGACTATAATAGGAGGAGTATAATAGGAGTAGTAGTCCTGGGGAGAGAGGAGTATAATAGGAGGAGGAGTCCTGGGGGGAGAGGAGTATAATAGAAGGAGTAGTCCTGGGGGGAGAGGAGTATAATAGGAGGAGGAGTCCTGGGGGGAGGAGTATAATAGGAGTAGTAGTCCTGAGGAGAGAGGATCAAACACTTGCTTATTAAGACAGGTCAATGAAGGCTGTTAAGCCTAGACACAGTATTTGACCCTGTGTCAGCGCTAACCATTAGAACATCATAAAAAAATTGTGCAAACCGACGTAAAATAACAAAAATTCTTATTGGTGAGCATGAGATCAGCAGGGAATTGGAGACAAAAGACAATTGTTGCAATCAGGCAATTATGGTAGAACATACATAATCACTGTCAAAGTGTCAATTTATATTAAAGCCATGCACTGTACAAACAAAGTAGATTGGGGCAGAACCCACATTATATAATCCAGGCTGGACACAATAAAAATGGTGCCCCTACAATTGCAAAAAACAGTAGGCTTTAAGGATGCACAGAGCCAAACAATAATAGTAATAGTGCCCGATGATGGACATACTTATTTAAGGAAATAAGGCACCCCCCATGCGATGAAAAGCATATGCCAGAGGGAAATATAAAGTATAGCCCAATATTCAATTTTTGATCTAATAATAATCTCTAGCTATAGTAATGAACATAAAAGGCACTAGTCACCCAAACAGCCCATGTAAAAGGTTATCAAAAGTGCATGACCCAAAATGTAGTGAAACAATCAAACCTGAATCAGCATTCCCTGAAGAAACAAGTGTCTTGTCTGGAAAGCTCCTACGCGCATTTCGACATGCAGTCTTTTTCCAGGGAGAAACTAATGTGAATCTTTGAATTTACCACTCTTAAATAATGCGGACACACCGCTGATAGGACCTACGATCACGTGACTGTAGCTCAGATGTCACAAAAAAATGTTTTATTTATTTGGAGTCACTGGCCACTGTCGTTTCTTCTTTTTATCACACTATATATCCTAATACACTACTGACATACATTATATTGTGTATACCAGTGATGATCAATATATTTATTATGGCACTTCTGCACCTTTTAGCATAAAATGTTTTATATTCACCTTTTTTATAACATTGCTATCATTGTATCAATATTCATATGTATTTATTATTGTAATATCTTTGTCAATTCAGTGTTAATTCTGTATTTTATATTATTTATTGTAATATCTAATGATTTGGAGATGAATATAGTGTCCAATATGTAGATAAGGCTATTATTTTTCTCTTAATGCATTATTAGTATTTTTGCATTCCTTTGCCCCCTTGTTTTGCCTTATTTGATAAGCAGCTTCTTCCCCTTTTCTGTTAATATGTACGACTGGAGGCCTGTTTACCTTTAATATGGTAGCTTTCCAGTTGACACTTGTGCGCATGCACGCTGATGTTTCCCTCGTCTATGCTGGGGGCGTCTTTACTGGGTGAGTGACGTAGCATTGGTCCAATGCGCGTTGCTCACTACCTGGAGACGCCTTCACCTGCAGTGACGATGGTGGCATCGACGTTGCCATGCGCCAACAGGAAGTGACATCTGAACTACAGTCACGTGATCGTAGGTCCTATCAGCGGTGTGTCTGCATTATTTAAGAGCAGTAAATTCAAAGATTCACATTACTTTCTCCCTGGAAAAAGACTGCACGTCGAAACGCGCGTAGAGGCTTTCCAGACAAGACACATGTTTCTTCAGGGAATGCTGATTCAAGTCTGATTATTTCACTACATTTTGGGTCATGCACTTTTGATAACCTTTTACATGGGCTGTTTGGGTGAGTAGTGCCTTTTATGTTCATTACTATCGCTAGAGATTATTATTAGATCAAAAATTGAATATTGGTCTATACTTTATATTTCCCTCTGGCATATGCTTTTCATCGCCTGGGGGGCCCTTATTTCCTTGAATAAGTATGTCCATCATTGGGCACTATTACTATTATTGTTTGGCTCTGTGCATCCTTAAAGCCTACTGTTTTTTGCAATTGTAGGGGCATCATTTTTATTGTGTCCAACCTGGATTATATAATGTGGGTTCTGCCCCAATCTACTTTGTTTGTACAGTGCATGGCTTTAATATAAATTGACACTTTGACAGTGATTATGTATGTTCTACCATAATTGCCTGATTGCAACAATTGTCTTTTGTCTCCAATTCCCTGCTGATCTCATGCTCACCAATAAGAATTTTTGTTTATATACCTTATTAATAAAATTTGAATTATTTTACGTCGGTTTGCGCAATTTTTTTCTGGAGAGAGAGGAGTATCATAGGAGGAGTAGTCCTGGTGAGAGAGGAGTATAATAGGAGGAGTAGTCCTGGGGGGAGAGGAGGATAATAGGAGTAGTAGTCCTGGGGGGAGAGGAGTATAATAGGAGGAGTAGTCCTGGGGGAGAGGAGTATAATAGGAGGAGTAGTCCTGGGGAGAGAGGAGTATAATAGGAGCAGTAGTCCTGGGGAGAGAGGAGTATAATAGGAGGAGTAGTCCTGGGGAGAAAGTAGCATAATAGGAGGAGTAATCCTGGGGGGAGAGGAGTATAATAGGAGAAGTAGTCCTGGGGAGAGAGGAGTATAATAGGAGGAGTAGTCCTGGGGAGAGAGGAGTATAATAGGAGGAGTAGTCCTGGGGGGAGAGGAGGATAATAGGTGGAGTAGTCCTGGGGAGAGAGCAGTATAATAGGAGGAGTCGTCCTGGGGGGAGAGGAGTATAATAGGAGTAGTAGTCCTGGGGGGAGAGGAGTATAATAGGAGGAGTAGTTCTGGGGGAGAGGAGTATAATAGGAGGAGTAGTCCTGGGGAGAGAGGAGTATAATAGGAGCAGTAGTCCTGGGGAGAGAGAAGTATAATAGGAGGAGTAGTCCTGGGGAGAGAGGAGTATAATAGGAGGAGTAGTCCTGGGGAGAGAGGAGTATAATAGGAGGAGTAGTCCTGGGGGGAGAGGAGTATAATAGGAGGAGTAGTCCTGGGGGGAGAGGAGGATAATAGGTGGAGTAGTCCTGGGGAGAGAGCAGTATAATAGGAGGAGTAGTCCTGGGGGGAGAGGAGTATAATAGGAGGAGTAGTCCTGGGGAGAGAGGAGTATAATAGGAGGAGTAGTCCTCGGGGGTGAGGAGTATAATAGGAGTAGTAGTCCTGGGGGATAGGAGTATAATAGGTGAAGTAGTCCTGGGGGAGGTGTATGCCCAATGTGTGCGTGGGGCGGGGCCGAGCGGCCAATGTGTGCGGTTGGCGGGGCCAAGCGGCCAATGTGTGCGGGGGTGGGGCCGAGCCGAGCGGCCAGTGCAACGGTTGTCACTGTAATGACGTCATTTTGGAGAAAGACAGACAGAATAAGGCAATTATATATATAGATAATATATTAGTTTATTTGCTTTCATAAAGAAATACATTTACAACAAATGATTTTACAAAAAAGAGACTAACTTCATGGGCTATGGTGATGCAGATTTTTATCAACATATGGTGGTGTACGGTAATTGGAAGTACCGCCGCTGCCGTTGGGAGTACCCAGGGTGATGAAGTGGGGCAGCAAGGTGTCGTAGCCCTCCACGGGTAAGGGGATGCCCCGGGACTCGATGTGGGATGCCGTGGGATGCAGGGGTCACTCTCATACTCACTCAGTCCATAAGCAGACGCTGACAATCGGGTAAACCAATTCTCTGGGTACCACTGCTGCTGAGGGGAGCTCGTCCTATAGTGTTGCCTGGTGATCCATGACCTGCCTCCTGGCACTAAGTTAGACTTCAACGTGGTGGCCCAGTAGTCTGAAACTTGCTGGGCCCCGCTCCCCACTGTAGCTAAATGTAGGAGATTGCTCTCAGGGCTCACGCTTGGGATTTTCTGGACTGTTTTGGATTGGAAAGTCCTATCCCCTTTGTTACGCTAATGCCCCGATTCTGGAGCGGGTGGAAACAGATCATAAAGGCTCCGTTCTCCTCAGGTGAATTGTCAGGTTGCCTGAAGCTACTCACCGACCTAGGATCCGTGTACCCCGTCGTGCCTTCGGTCCCGGACCAATGACGGTGCAAGGCTGCCGGGTGTCCTCCTTGACAGGTCCAGGCCCCTTGCCACAATCCCCTGCGACCGGGGGTCTGACTCCTCTAGATCCAAAGCACCGTCTGCAAGCTAGACAGCTTCTCTTGGGAGCCACCGCTCCCGACCTCCTCTCACTCTCTTCACTCTTTGACTACTCTTTTCTGACTACACTCCTCGCCTCTCCTCCCTGACCCCCCAGGTGGGCGACTCTATTCCACTCAAGTCGTCCACTGGTGTGCCTGGAGGGTGTGGTGCAGGGTGTATCTAGGATTTGATTTGCTGTTGGAGGCAACACTATTTAGATAGGGACCCAGAACCCTGAGGGACTTGGAATACTGCACGGAAGGGCAGCTTGTGCAGTACCCTGTGACGACCTGATAGTCCAGGCGCGTCACATAATCACTGTAGTTTTTATATTAAAGCTTAAAACTTTAATAAGTTTGATCCTTGTATGCTCTAAAGAATGCATAGCCTTACAGAGAGTGTGTGATCCTTGTGATTGTCAAACAGTAGTACTGTATATTTCAGGGACTCATCACCCCGTGTGGTGGTAGCGTGATGTGTGGACTGTATCAGGGTGTGATTTATGCTGGACTGAGTGACGGGAAATAAATTAACCCTTGCAAGTGCACCCTACGTAAATAGGTACGTGAGACATTATTTAGCACAAGGGAACTGTTAAAAAAACTGAGACATGACAGATATTTGATATCTGTTTTCACAGATGCCAGATTTCCACCCGTGTTCTGGTATTTTTCACAGTGATGCAGAAGGGGAATACATGTAATAGCAGAAACTGCTGTGTGAATACTGACATGAAAAATTCAATAGCTATATGTAAGAATGAAATGTGAAAAATGGAACCTGCATTACTGCCATGAATATATGAATAAAGAGAAATTTAGCTACTGAATTGATCAATGCAATAGAGCCCCAACACTACGCCAAAGTATTTCTCTACGTTGGGGTCCCTAGCTTGTGTGTGTCCTCTCATGCAGTTAAAAAACTTACCGTGTATGGGAAGCTGAGACCCAGGCTATATATACGATGTGGATTGGCAATAGGTGTGTATGGGGAGGGTTCACAAACGAAAAACTACTAACAAATAAGAAATAACGTTTGGAACTCCATTCTATGTCTGAACTTGGTACAAAAACCTAAAAAAACATCACTATGGGGAGACAAGGTATGCACACCAGTGACTATGTAAGGGGAATACATGGAATAGCAGAAACTGCTGTGTGAATACTGACATGAAAAATTCAATAGCTATATGTAAGAATGAAATGTGAAAAATGGAACCTGCATTACTGCCATGAATATATGAATAAAGAGAAATTTAGCTACTGAATTGATCAATGCAATAGAGCCCCAACACTACACCAAAGTATTTCTCTACGTTGGGGTCCCTAGCTTCTTATTTCTTATTTGTTAGTAGTTTTTCGTTTGGGAACCCTCCCCATACACACCTATTGCCAATCCACATCGTATATATAGCCTGGGTCTCAGCTTCCCATACACGGTAAGTTTTTTAACTGCATGAGAGCACACACACAAGCTAGGGACCCCAACGTAGAGAAATACTTTGGCGTAGTGTTGGGGCTCTATTGCATTGATCAATTCAGTAGCTAAATTTCTCTTTATTCATATATTCATGGCAGTAATGCAGGTTCCATTTTTCACATTTCATTCTTACATATAGCTATTGAATTTTTCATGTCAGTATTCACACAGCAGTTTCTGCTATTACATGTATTCCCCTTACATAGTCACTGGTGTGCATACCTTGTCTCCCCATAGTGATGTTTTTTTAGGTTTTTGCACCCAGTTCAGACATAGAATGGAGTTCCAAACGTTATTTCTTATTTGTTAGTAGTTTTTCGTTTGTGAACCCTCCCCATACACACCTATTGCCAATCCACATCGTATATATAGCCTGGGTCTCAGCTTCCCATACACGGTAAGTTTTTTAACTGCATGAGAGGACACACACAAGCTAGGGACCCCAACGTAGAGAAATACTTTGGCGTAGTGTTGGGGCTCTATTGCATTGATCAATTCAGTAGCTAAATTTCTCTTTATTCATATATTCATGGCAGTAATGCAGGTTCCATTTTTCACATTTCATTCTTACATATAGCTATTGAATTTTTCATGTCAGTATTCACACAGCAGTTTCTGCTATTACATGTATTCCCCTTACATAGTCACTGGTGTGCATACCTTGTCTCCCCATAGTGATGTTTTTTTAGGTTTTTGCACCCAGTTCAGACATAGAATGGAGTTCCAAACGTTATTTCTTATTTGTTAGTAGTTTTTCGTTTGTGAACCCTCCCCATACACACCTATTGCCAATCCACATCGTATATATAGCCTGGGTCTCAGCTTCCCATACACGGTAAGTTTTTTAACTGCATGAGAGCACACACACAAGCTAGGGACCCCAACGTAGAGAAATACTTTGGCGTAGTGTTGGGGCTCTATTGCATTGATCAATTCAGTAGCTAAATTTCTCTTTATTCATATATTCATGGCAGTAATGCAGGTTCCATTTTTCACATTTCATTCTTACATATAGCTATTGAATTTTTCATGTCAGTATTCACACAGCAGTTTCTGCTATTACATGTATTCCCCTTACATAGTCACTGGTGTGCATACCTTGTCTCCCCATAGTGATGTTTTTTTAGGTTTTTGCACCCAGTTCAGACATAGAATGGAGTTCCAAACGTTATTTCTTATTTGTTAGTAGTTTTTCGTTTGTGAACCCTCCCCATACACACCTATTGCCAATCCACATCGTATATATAGCCTGGGTCTCAGCTTCCCATACACGGTAAGTTTTTTAACTGCATGAGAGGACACACACAAGCTAGGGACCCCAACGTAGAGAAATACTTTGGCGTAGTGTTGGGGCTCTATTGCATTGATCAATTCAGTAGCTAAATTTCTCTTTATTCATATGTTCATGGCAGTAATGCAGGTTCCATTTTTCACATTTCATTCTTACATATAGCTATTGAATTTTTCATGTCAGTATTCACACAGCAGTTTCTGCTATTACATGTATTCCCCTTACATAGTCACTGGTGTGCATACCTTATCTCCCCATAGTGATGCTTTTTTAGGTTTTTGCACCCAGTTCAGACATAGAATGGAGTTCCAAACGTTATTTCTTATTTGTTAGTAGTGATGCAGAAGGGTCCATAAATTGTAGTGTAACCCAAATCCTAGTGAAAATCTCATGTAAAGTATTTTTTTTTTGCTCGATTAAATCTACAAAGACAGAATATCTTTTTGGCTTCATTCATAATAGTTATGAGTTTGTGTCAGGAGTTGAAGGCCATAGGACAATGTAATTACTGTCAGACCATCTACAGGGCACAAGCATACAGTAGCAGGAATAAAGCCGCGATTTGGAAGGCTTCTCCGTGCTGGCAGTCTGCACCATAGATCCATAAGTGATTAGGCTGGATTTAATTGCAGCTTCCAGCCTGTACTTCCAATCCCTCATATGTTTTAGTATATGAACTCTTGTGGTCTAGACATTATTTTGTATTTTTATGGGGGCATTTTTTATTCTTGCCAACCTTTCTGCTGTTATCTATGCAACACAGCAAAATATTTTAGTGCTTTGTAAATAGAAGATAATAATGTTATACAGCGGTCTGTTAATGACTCCAAGGACAATAAATGAACAGATGCTAGACCATTGGGCTATGACATTCTGCATCCAATGTGGACAAACAGTTTTCATTTTCAGAATCCTTTAGGGATTTTTAGAGCATAAATCCTCCATACTTCCCCTCGCTGAACTGACATACCTGGCAATTTTGTTTTTCACTGGTATACCGGGTTTTATAAAATTGGAGCCTATTAGAAGTCGGTGATTGCAATGTGTCTTTTCTCATTGCACAGCAACAACTCCCAAGGGAGTGCACCACTTAGGGTCAGCTAGGGGAATATTACACTGGCTCATATTTAACCTGTATATGAAGGACACACAGCAAACCTTAGTATTGTCCGACACAAGAAAATCACCAGTGATGGTAAATCAATCAGAGTTAAACTGAAAGACAAAGTGAGCCAAGAAATGTGTATTAAAAAATAGTAGAATGATAGGAATTAACATTTGTCTATCAAACAAATGGATTATAATAATTTATTAAATAATGCATGCACATTGTATAATAATAATAATAAATAATAATAATAATAATAATAACAACAACAACAGCAACAAGATAACTTATTCTGAAATGAAATTACAGATATCAAGTATTTCTTTATATGACTTGTACCCTGCATTTTTTACAACTTTTTCCCTCCAAGCTATATCTCGAATTTAGACTGAGCTACTGAGTAGTAAAGAGTGGCTGCTATGATGTCTGTATAAACAGACATACCGTATTTTTTGGTTTAAAAGATGCGCAGGATTATAAGACGCACCCCAAATTTAGAGAAAACAAGGGTGAGGCACATCTTATAATCCGGCGGTGTCTTATGAGAGGGAGTGGCAACGGTGGAGGAGTGGGGTCACAGGAGGCAGGGCGGTGGTGGAGCAGGGCGGTGCTGCAGGTTGTGCAGCCGGTGGGTGTCCCAGATGCTGTCCCAGAAACTGTCGGGGGTGGCGGCTGTGCTGGTGCTGGGGCGGCTGTGCTCATGTTGGGGCAGCTGTGCTCATGCTGGGGTGGCTGTGCTCGTGCTGGGGCGACTGTGCTCGTGCTGGGGAGACTGTGCTCGTGCTGGGGCGACTGTGCTCGTGCTGGGGTGACTGTGCTCGTCCTGGGGCGGCTATGCTAGGGCAGCTGTGCTGGGGCTGATGCGGCAGGGCTAGGGCTGCGGCAGCTGTGCTGGGACTTTGGCGGCTGGGGCTGCGGGTGGTGAGAGCTTCAAGTAATGGCACCCGGAGCCAGGGCATGCGCAGATTGAGCTCTTGGCTCAATGACAAGCCAAGATCTCATCTGCCTGCACACTTGCCACCTCTGTGCGCCATTTTCCTTAAGTCCGCTGCTGGGAGATCAATGGACTGGAGGCTGCTCATGTGCAGATGAGATCTTGAGCCGAGAGCTCCACCTGTGCCCACGCAGGCTCCAGGTGCCATTATGTGAAGCCCTCACCACCCACAGCCACCGCAGACCCGGCACAGCCGCCGCAGACCAAAGACAGCGGCCACAGACCCTGCGCACAGCCACCACAGCATTGCCCCTGACTCCTGCTACCCCTTTCCACCACCACCTCGGTAAGCTACATTTGGATTTTAAGATGTACTCCTCACTTTTCTCCCAAATTGTTTGAGAGGAAAAGTGTGTCTTATAATTAAAAAAATATGGTAATTGATTCATACTCTCCTGTTTCTATATAGCACATGTACAGAAGCAGAAACCATATGGAAGACATTACATATTAGTGCTATGCAGTGTAGCTGTGATTCTACCATTGGGATGAGATCAGTGTATAGCGATACTATGTAGTGTAGCTGTGAATCCAGCACTGGAGTGAGATCAGTGTTCCCTCTAAGCTGAGTAATCTGGAGAGAAAAGAGTTAAATCACATACAAATATTATCAAGAAGCCCAATTACAGATATACCTGTCTGCAAAATGTGGTATTTTAAATGTCATAGTTTCTATAGTGCCCAGCTTAGAGGAAGCAGTCGATTACATACACACTTACTAGAAAGCAGCAGCATAGTTTCTCATTTTTCTCCTCCTCACATTCCCTAAAGGCCCCCCTTCATTTGTGCATGTAAAACATAAAACATCAGTTTCCCATCAGTGCAGTAGAGTATTTTGTCATCGGTGTGTCATCAGTGTTTTTCACGGATGTCTAAAGAAATAAAAATAATACAAAGCTTCTCCTATACTTTGCATTGTACAGCACATGGAATAGCACCTGATGGCACACAGATGGTGTGCTGTTTGTGTTTTTACCGGACCCATAGACTTGTATTGGCCCTTGTCATCCGTGCAGCAAGAAAATAACAGACATATCTCCATGTGGTTCACACGGACACAAAGCTCGTGTGAAAACAGAGGCATGTGAAGAGCACCATAGGTTATAATGGGTACGTGGGGTATCCATGAAAAAAATGGATGCCATATGTACCGGAAACACATGCATGGCATGTGAACGATGCCATATACATAGACTTTAATAGGCAGCTGTAATGTGATACCAGTGTGAGCTGACACTCCATCTAGTTTTGAAAAAGGATGAATAAGGCTCTGTGCGCACTGGGAAATGAAATTTCTTTGCGTAAATTCCGCATGCTCTCAAAGATTACCGCACCCGCGGTAAAAAACCGCGGGAAACCGCACCCGAAAACCGCATGCGGTTTGCCGCGGTTTGCTGCGGTTTTGCCGCGGCATTGTTCGCGGTATTGCCGCGGTTTTGCCGCGTGCGGGTTGGGATGTGCTTTATTGCATTCAATGCAATAAAGCACATTGAAGAAAAAAAAAACAAAAAAAAAACATTTATTCTGATAGTGGATAGACAGAAGAATAGATAGAGGGATAGATAGACAGACAGATAGAGGGATAGATAGAGAGATAGATGACAGATCGCTGCATTTCCCATGGTCGGCAGTGAGTTCACATTACCGGCCGTGGGAAATGACCGGTAATTACCTCTGCTGTCTGCTGCATTCAGCGCTGTGTGTTAGTCGCGGCTGGATGTCAGCAGTGCAGGACGCCGGAGCCGGAGCTGTGGATTACGCCGGAGCTTTGTTTGGGAGGGGTTAATAAAATGGTGAACGAGGCTTGTTTGTTTTATTTAAAATAAAGGATTTTTCTGTGTCTGTGTTTTTTTCACTTTACTTACGGGTTGATCATGTCAGCTGTCACATAGACGCTGCCATGATCAAGCCTGGAGTTAATGGCGGTGGTCCCCCATCACCATTAACCCCTTGTATTACCTTGCCACCACTGCTACACGGTGGCAAGAAGAGCCGAGGACACGCCGGTATTGCCGCATAATGCATGCGACAGTGCCGGGGCTGCTGCGGCTGATATTCTCGGCTGCCGGAGGGGGAGTGAGGCGGGGGACATTAACCCCGCCCCTCTCCCTCCCCAGCCTGAGAATACCGGGCCGCCGCTGTGTGCTTACCTCGGCTGGAAGGTAAATATGCAGCGGAGCCCACGTTCTTTTTTTTCTATATTTCCGTTTTCTTTCTATGTGTGTTCTATGTGTCTGTGTTCTATGTGTCTGTGATGTCTGTATGTGTCTGATATGTGTGTTTGTTTACTCTCTGCACGGCTTCCTCTTCCTATAACGACATCACTTCCCTGCAAAACCGCAGCAAGTGATGTACATTACCGGAGGTAAACCGCGAAATACCGCAGGGAATAACGCAGGAAAATGCAGTGAACCGCACAGAATTTGCTGCCTGCGTTATTCCCTGCGGGATTTCATGATTAACATTGAGTCAATGGAGTGAAATCCCGCAGCGATGTGCGGAAAAGAAGTGACATGCACTTGTTTTTGCTGCGGGATTCCCGCAGCAAAACATGCAGCTGTCAAATTCCGCCCAGTGCGCACAGGATTTTTTTTCTCCAAAGGATTTGCTGGTGATTCACTGCAGAGATGTTATGAACATTTTCTGCAGCGAAACATGCAGCAAATCCGCGGCAAAATCCGGTAAGTGCGCACATAGCCTAATACATTCAGGAAGGAAAAGGGAAAAGAAATAGCTCATAAGTGGAGAAAGAAGCATATTTCTGCAACAAGATATATAGAAATATTTCCTATATTTTCTTGTATTATTGAAATAACAGTGACTGAGTGACTGTTTAAAGACTAACTACATATAAAACATGGAAATTCAGATGTAATGACTTTCAAAGTGCTCTTTCCTCACGTTTTACTAACACTGAACTAGGAAACAAACGATCTTATTACATAGGCAGATAAACTGCCTGCAATGAACTCCAATTGACAATATAGTAAGTTATCTAGTACGTTATCTGGTGCCATTTACATTCATGTATATCTTATGAGGTTTTTCATATGAACGGTCATTTGTTTTGTTCACACCACCATACAGTTTCTATAACAAGCAAAAGGCAGATGCCCGCTTACACGAGGGGATGTGGCGATAACAAACAATATATTTTATGTCAGAATCAGAGATGCTATCAGAGACAAATGAGTGATTTAATTGCTGGGCCAGTTTTAGACCAAGCAATGATTGTTTATATGAGAAATAGTTTGGTCGATTATCACCCTACATAAAAGATCCTTAATGTAAGAGAGATGTTTGGCAGGGTCGTTAGACCAGAGAGTTGGTTGTCAATAGTCATTTTGGTTCTATACCAAATAAAAGCTAAAGGGGTGGTTCACTACTGCGCATAATGGCCACACATCGATTTAAACCTCATAAAGAGGCTTTTTTCAAATACCTTGTTTAGTCAATTGTGCCTCTGAGCGGCACTATTGCAGTCCGCTCATCCCCATATAATGGCCCCCCGGCTCTTCCTGAGTGACTGGACTGTGGGCGGAGTTTCACCGCTCGTCACAGCCAGGCATCTCGTGTGCGCTCTCTTTTGCTGCAGAGTGTTGCAAGCAGGAGGGATGCTGGGCTGTGATGTGTAACTTCGCCCACAGTCCAATCACTCATGGAGACTGAGGCCCATCTCGGTGATGTCGGGTTAACTGAAAGTTGACGTGACATCACCGGATCTCAGAGGTCCCGTGATGGAGATGAGTGGACCGCAATAGCACTGCACAGAGGCACAACTTACTACTTAAGGAATTTGAAAAAAAGCTTTCTTTATGAGCTTTACATCGATGTGTGACACTATGTTGAGTAGTGAACTACCTCTTTAAGCTATTTTAAAGGTTCTAACAAATTTGTTTCATACCCTATTTGTCATTTTGCTTTATTAACCACTTCCTGCTACATGACGCACATCACATGTATGGAGCAAGCTCAGGAGCTGATGTAATCTTAAAGTGGCAAAGGGTTCCTATGACAGCTGTGACCAGATGGTAGATGCGCATTAATTACACCACCAGGGCAACAAAGGAGTGGCTTTGTGAGAAGCATATGAAGGTCCTGGAGTGGCCTAGCAAGTCTCCAGATCTCAACCACATAGAAAACCTTTGGATGGAGTTGAAAGTCTGTGCTGCCCAGCGACAGGCCCAAAACATCACTGCTCTAGAGGAGATCTGCATGGAGGAATGGGCCAACATACCACCAACAGTGTGTGCCAACCTTATAAAGACTTACAGAAAACGTTTTACCTCTGTCATTGCCAACAAATAATATATGACAAAATATTAAGATGAACTTTTGTTATTGACCAAATACTTATTTTCCACCATAATTTGAAAAAAAAAATGTTGCCAAATCAGACAAGGTGATTTTCTGGATTTGTTTTCTCATTTTGTCTCTCACAGTTGTGGTCTACCTATGATGTCAAGTACAGGCCTCTCTCATCTTAAGTGGGAGAACTTGCACAATTGGTGGATGAGTAAATACTTTTTTCCCACTGTATGGGATTCCATGTCCCCAGTACGTGTCAAAATGGACATCACATGTCCTAAAGACTGGGATGTGTGAAGGAGGTCTAAATGCTACAGCTCAGCATGGAAAAAAACAACATCTCAATAGATAAAGAAATAATAATAAAAATGGTTATGCATCTCAAAAAAATGGAGACTCAAACCAATTTTTTTTTTTTTTACTTTTGAAGTTTTGTTTTGCGAGGGCATTTTTAACATACAGTGAACACTGTAAGAACGAAACCCAAAGAAACAATGGCAGAATTGAAGTTTTTTCACAATTTCACTTCAATTTTCTGTTTTCCACTACATTATATGACAAAGTCAAAAGTAAAATTATTCCAAAAAAACAAGACTCCATACCACAATGTCAATGAAAAAGTAAAAACCGTATGGCCCTTGAAAGAAGGGGAACACAAAATGCAAAATGATAATACAAAAATAAAACTTGATGATATAGACTCTTTTGAGAACTGGTGACTCTCAGAGGTCACACAGCAGCATATGAGGCCCATGGCTCTGTAATATCGATTCACAGGAATTCCATGGGAAGCATTAAAAAATCTGCGCATGACAATGAGCCCTTTGTCCCACTGATACTAACTTTTGAGTACAAAAAGCACATTACGATATATTTAGTAATTTTGCATAATTTCACCATAATAGCCGGTTCCTAGGATGAAGCATATTAGACTCAATTCTCCAGTTTCCCCCACACTCCGGAATATCCTGTGGTGGCACGCGGTGACTCTATTGAAAGCACCCTGCACATGGAGGATGCGTGTCATCTCTTTATGGCTAGGAGACTACTACTCCCACACTCCATAGTATCCTGTGGTGGGAGGCTGTGTGTTTTAATTAAAGTGTCCTGCATTTGGAGGATGTTGGGCATCTCCTTTGGGCTATGACCTGCCTGTGTCTAGGACAGCAAGTGATTAGTAAGATGGTGTAATTTTATGGGACCTATTTAAAAGTCTGACATCCCCTGATGAACCCCCCCAAAAAAGGGGGGAAAAGCGTCGGGATTTCTCTTAACCCCAGCAGATAAGTAAAACTATATGTGGGTGGGGTTATATTGGTATAGGCCTCAACTGTATGAGACTGTTTTGTTACCCAGGTAGTCTTGCATTTCCTGCTACCTGAGCAATTTTGCTATAGGTCACACTACATATTTATGTTGGAGTCATTATACTAACTTTATTTATGATTATGTTCAGATATAGTGCTCTCCTATATGTGACCTGGGACTTGAGACTGCTTCTTTGCACATTTAGCATTTTGTGGGTTGGTGATGGATGCCATTTAGAATGGCAAGAGGTTATCAGTAGGGACTTTTTAGAGCAAGCCGACATTGAGCATGGGCGCCCAAAAACGTAAGGTGTATTCACCGCCATGGTCAGGCAGGGTGAATTTAGGGGCAAATTAGCCTCCATTTATTTTGAGTGAGGCCTGCGTATCACAGTTAGGCTGACGCGGCTACACATCCGACTGGTTCTCACTATTACCCAAGGTGTGTACTCACTCTCACACAACATTTGTCTGCTCTGTAATTTGTAGTTTTAATTTTGTCTACAATTATTACTACCCATTTTAACCATATTTAATAAAGTAATTGTTTTAGAGGTGTTTTGATTTGTTAGTGGCTTACCCTCTTTTTGTTATATTATTCTGGTCAGTAGTGAAGCATATTAGACTTAGTTCTCCAATTTTTCCTATTTTTTATCTTAATTAAAAATAGTAACAGATCCCAGAAGAAGGACAAGGGAAAACATTACCTAAGGAGGAGATAATGGATCCCTCCGACACTAGTGACAACTGTTCAGACATAAATTCAGCACCCCATGGGCAGTTTGTTGTAACCAATCATTAAGCATTCCATAAATAAAGTTCGAAGGCTCTAAACATGTAGATCTCATTAGGTAAAAGTGTAAATTAGTCTCCCAATGCCTGATTTGACATTTTGTGATTAGCATGTCCTAAAGATTACAGTATTAGAGAATCTATTTCCCAGGAGAGAAGTCATGAAACTACTCACTAACACTTGGCCTGGGGAAGGATTTATATTCTGAGCTGTCAAAGTTTCTCTCATTCTTCATGATTAGGTCCAGAAAAAAGAATTAATCACAGTTGTGCTGGGTTGCGACAATTCGTCACCACTCTGACAACTGCGGCCGGTCCAATGATATTGGCATTATAAGCGTTTCTTCAGGGGAGAAGAGAATTCATTTCAATATCATTACCAGTCAAAAAGTAGCAAGCTACACTTAGAGTGACGTAATGTTTGTGGGGTGGTGAAGTTATCAAGAAAGCTGCATGAATTTCATGGCCACTCCAACTGTGCTCCATGTACAATGAAGGACTGCAAATACACACTGGACGTTGCATTAGAAGACCCAAAATCAGGGCTATTCTCAAAGTAAAGACATTAATGATTAACTCCCCCTTCAGCTCTAAGGGGTGCTTCACACACAGCGAGCTCGCTGCCGAGATCGCTGCTGAGTCACGCTTTTTGTGACGCAGCAGTGACCTCATTAGCGATCTCGCTGTGTGTGACAATGAGCAGCGATCTGGCCCCTGCTGCGAGATCGCTGCTCGTTACACACAGCCCTGGTTCGTTTTCTTCAAAGCCGCTCTCCTGCTGTGACACACAGATCGCTGTGTGTGACAGCGAGAGAGCGACAAATGAAGCGAGCAGGGAGCAGGAGCCGGCGTCTGACAGCTGAGGTAAGCTGTATCCAAGATAAACATCGGGTAACCAAGGTGGTTACCCGATATTTACCTTAGTTACCAGCCTCTGCAGCTCTCACGCTGCCAGTGCCGGCTCCGGCTCTCTGCACATGTAGCTGCTGTACACATCGGGTTAATTAACCCGATGTGTACAGCAGCTAGGAGAGCAAGGAGCCAGCGCTAAGCAGTGTGCGCGGCTCCCTGCTCCCTGCACATGTAGCTGCATTACACATCGGGTTAATTAACCCGATGTGTACTGTAGCTAGGAGAGCAAGGAGCCAGCGCTCAGTGTGCGCGGCTCCCTGCTCCCTGCTCACACTGGTAACTAATGTAAACATCGGGTAACCATACCCGATGTTTACCTTAGTTACCAGTCTCCGCAGCTTCCAGACGGCGGCTCCGTGCAAGCGCAGCGTCGCTTGCACGTCGCTGCTGGCTGGGGGCTGTTCACTGGTCGCTGGTGAGATCTGCCTGTTTGACAGCTCACCAGCGACCATGTAGCGATGCAGCAGCGATCCTGACCAGGTCAGATCGCTGGTCGGATCGCTGCTGCATCGCTAAGTGTGAAGGTACCCTAAGTTGCAGTTCAATGAGCCAGCTGAAACCATCTATCTTCCAAGGGCAGAGTGCATTACATGCAGGTCATTTAAGGGTAATTTCTCTAAGGAAAGCTGAACTTCAAATCCAGTCTTTTGTCAAGCTAAAATAGTGAGTCACATCTCCCAGTAAGGTTGTCAACTGGAATTGGTCTTAACAATACTTTGATTAATTAGTTCTACTATTTTCATCCATTTACTACTTTGTCACATGTATACATCTATCACACCATTCAAGACATGTATTGTTTAGATGCTGTTTCAAAATTTCTTATGGTTGGTGTTGTTTTGCTCACTGAAAGATTTTATAGATTTATAACTTAAAGAAATGTATAATAACTGATGAGCCAGAACTAAATTGCTCGGGTGCTCGGTACTTGAATCGCGCAAATTGGACTGCTTGGGTGCTCTTCTCGAGTAACGAGTATCACGGAAGTCAATGGAAAACTCACACATTTTCCCAGAAGAACCTTCCAGGACATCTGGGGGGGCATAAAAATCACTGAAATGGATGGAAACAGCGCTCAAATGGAATGAGGAAGGTTCCTGGATGCATCTATGACTCCCAGGTCGCTTCTGGGAACAATGTTGTGATTCAATTGTTTTTATTGATTTTTCAAGTTAAAATGGGGAGGTCTGAGTTGGGATAGCACGGGGTAACAGTAGCAAAAAAAATATGGAAAAATGTTGTTAGAGTATTACTTCACCTTTACGGACTGATAATAAAACATACAAATTTTACAGGAAAAAATGTTAGGAAACATTCTTTACTGTATAATAACTGGTATGTAAGGCAAATTAACAAAAAAAAATAAAAAAACCCACACCTCTTTCACCCCTTAATCGTTTTTTTAGCGTTTTTGAACTTTTTGATTGCTTTCAGTGGTGAAAAAAATATTCACCGGTAAATGCAATTTTAACATTTTACTACCTTATATCTGGGCATGTGATGTGTGTGACATGGTCAGAGACATTCTGTTTAATTTATGAAGTAAGGACTCTAAAACTCACAAAGCCATTGAGGTCAATGCAAGAACTGGCAAAAATTAGAGGGAAGAAGAACTCTGATAGACACTGCATTAGACATAAATGAGGGCCTCATACACATTCTGGTAAAATTGTTGGGTAGTGAGACTCCTACACTTATAAAGCCTATCACTAAGTGCAAGGGCTGCCAAAAATTAGAAGAAGGGACTGCAATACCCCCTGGAAGACACATAGAGAAGAGCCACAGACAAAAATGTTTTAACATTTTTAAGGAATGGGACTTCTAGATTTGAAAGCCTATCCACGGATTGCAATACAGCCAGCAAGAGACATAGAGGAGGGATTCAATTCTGGTACACCATGAGTGAAATAATAGGAGTCCAAAGAATAATATTTGCAATATAAGTTTACTTTTTATTTTTCAAGCAGAAAAAATGTAAAAAGAATAATACAGATGTCCAGAGACCGTTTTGGCCTTTTTGGGCCTTTATCAAGGTACTTATCTGGAGAGTCTGTGTGCACAGTGTCTTATAAAATCAGGCTTAAATGTTGGTCTGTACATCTGTATTATTCTTTTTTACATTTTTTCTGCTTGAAAAATAAAAAGTGGATTTATATTGCAAATATTATTCTTTGGACTCCTATTATTTCACCCATGGTGTGCCGAAAATAATCTACCTTTATTTCACTTCTTTTTTTCGAGCACCCATTTTTATCGAGTGAGCAGACATTACTCTACTAATTCAATTCTTGTACAATTATAAAAAGATTCTGACTCCAAAACTGTGAAAGCCTGTGCACTCAGTGCGAGGCCTAGTTAAAATTACAAGGTGGCATTGCAATACAGCTAGTATGACACATAGAGGAGGGACTGTGATTATATTCTGGTACAATTGTCAAAAGATTCTGACTCCAAAACTCAGAATTAAAACTATGCACTCAGTGAGAGGCCTAGCAAAAATTAGAAGGAGACACTCCGATACACTCTGGAAGACAAGAAAAGGTAGGCCTCAGAAATGTTTTTTTCCCCATTTTTAACCCCTTCACGACCATGGACGGAAAGATCCGTCCTTGTGCCCTGGGCCTTAACGACCAAGCATGGATCTTTCCGTCATGACGTAATCGCGGGCACTGTGGTCCCGGTAATAGCAATCGGTGGAATTTTCCACCGTTTTCTAGAAGGAGGGGACCTCTGCTTGACCTCCTGAGGAGTGATTTCTCCACCCCGGACCTACGGTGCCTGTGATTGGCTGATTTGTGACAATGAGCCAATCATAGGCATTGTAAAGTCTCAGCTAATAAAAATAGCTGAAACATTGCAATTCAGCCCTGATCGGTGTTTCTATAACACTGATCATTGTCTGACCTTTAGTTCAACCCCCCAGCTCTGATTGGAGGGATCGTCTCGTGATCGAACCCTCCAATCACTGTGAATCGGGGTACTGGTGAACTGCCCGTGACCGCTCACCTCGGGTTCACTTCATCCGTGGATTGAAGCTGCTGAGAGCGATCCTGCTGCCGTGATCCTGCTGCCGTGATCCTCGGTGAGTATTGCTGTTCCCCTCCCCATCGCCGCTCTCCCCATCGCCGCTCTCCCCATCGCCACACCGCTTCACCGCTACCCCCGCACTGCCCGATCGCCGCCCCACCGCTGCCTCCGCCACCCCCGCACTGCCCGATCGCCGCCCCACCGCTGCCTCCGCCACCCCCGCACTGCCCGATCGCCGCCCCACCGCTGTCTCCGCCACCCCCGCACTGCCCGATCGCCGCCCCACCGCTGCCTCCACACCATCGCCGCTCTGCCGCTGACCCATCGCCGCCCCGCCGCTGCCTCCGCACCATCGCCGCTGACCCATCGCTGCTCCGGCCCACCGCTTCTCCCGCACTGCTGCCACGCGCCACCATCGCCGCTGACCCATCGCTGCTCTGGCCCACCGCTGCTCCCGCACTGCTACGTGCCGCCCCGCCGCACGATCGCTGCTCCGCCGCTGCCTCCGCTCCGCCGTTGACCCATCGCCGCTGCCTCTGCACCATCGCCGCTGACCCATCGCTGCCCCTGCACCGCCCCACCGCTGCTCCCGCACCGCTGCCACACGCCCCATCGCTGCTGCCACCGCACCGTCGCTTCCCCGCACGCCCCACCATACCATCGCTGCCCCGCATGCCTCATCGCTGCCTGTAATCGCAGGCCAGTGTTTGCTTCCCCTCCCCCAGCCATCTCTGCTGCTGATCCACCGCTGCCCCCCTTGCTCCCTCCACCCCCCCCAATCCACCGCTGCCCCCCTTGCTCCCTCCACCCCCCCCAATCCACCGCTGCCCCCCATGCTCCCCCCCCAAATCCACCGCTGACCCCATGTCCTGACTCACCATCAGCTGCTTGGACAATGTGCTCCAATCTCTCCTGCTGCTGAGTGAGTATTGATCCTAGCTTCCTCCTTCACCCCCCTTTCCTCCTTCACCCCCCTTTCCTCCTTCACCCCCCTTTCCTCCTTCACCCCCCCTTTCCTCCTTCACCCCCCTTTCCTCCTTCACCCCCCTTTCCTCCTTCACCCCCATCGAATGTGACATACATAAATGTTTTTTTTGTTTTTTTATTACTGTAAAGGTCAGCCCAGTGCCAACATGGCAGTCTCGCATCACATAACTTGTCATGGCCGCCCGCTTCCCGGGCAGGAGCGTGCAGCCATGTACAAATACATGCTGCTGCACGCTTCTTACCAAGGAGCGGGCGGCTTTGCAAGGTGATGCGATGTGAAACTCTCACACGTGTGACTCTGGGCTTGGTGGCAGTTGCAGGTGCTTGTGTATATTTTTTTTTTTTTTTTGCAAAATTCTGATATATTCTCCTTTTTTGTTTTTGTTTTTTTTTTTAGGTTTTTCCTGTTCAAACACATACCCAAACATTTGAATAAAGTTTTTCTTTGCACACCTACACACACACACTCCACATACGATGTCCCGGTCTTCCCAATCTAGGAGGATGTATTCAGCCGAGGAGGCATATGCCATTGTTGCCTCCGAGACTGATAGCGAAGGAGATGACCCCACATTCCTTTGCTCCTCCCAGTCCTCTTCCTCCTCCAGTGCCGAGGAACCACCCAGAAGACGTCGTAGACTGATTCGTCCGGCGCCCAGTGGAGAAGACCCGGCGCCCAGTGGAGAAGACCCGGCGCCCAGTGGAGAAGACCCGGCGCCCAGTGGAGAAGACCCGGCGCAGAGCGTGAGTGATGCCCAGCCCAGCACTAGTGCTAGTGACCCTCAACCTAGCACTAGTGTCCGGGAGAGGACCCCAGCCCCCAAAAATTTTGCACCACGGATTCCTGATTTTACTCCCCAATCAGGAATCCAGTTTGATACTAACAACCTTAGAGAAATATAATTTTTCAAAGTCTATTTCTCTGAAGAGTTTGTTAGTCTCATGGTGGTGCAAACAAATCTTTATGCCCAACAATTTTTGGCCAAAAACCCTCGCTCATCATTTTCTAGCTGGACCCCAACGGATTCAGTAGAAATGATGAAGTACTGGGGTCTGACTCTTCACATGGGGTTAGTGAAGAAGCCAGAACTTCGCCAATATTGGAGTGTTGATGTTTTATACAACACTCCAGTATTTGGTATGATTATGCCCCGCAGACGGTTTGAGGCTATCCACAGATTTTTGCATTTTAGGGACAATTTGGAGTGTCTTCCCCAAGATGACCCGAATTTTGACAGACTGTTCAAAATTCGTCCGGTCATCGAACACTTTAGCAAAAAGTTTGCTGAAGTGTACGTTCCCCGGAGGGAAATTTGTGTGGATGAGTCCCTCATCCACTTCAAGGGGAGACTGAAGTTCCGCCAGTACTTGCCCAGTAAAAGGGCAAGGTATGGCATTAAACTCTACAAGCTGTGCGAGAGTACCTCAGGGTACACTCACAGCTTTAGTGTTTACGAAGGGAAGGACATGCAGACCCAACCCCCAGAATGCCCACCTACTCTGGGGGTGAGTGGGAAAATTGTGTGGAGTTTGATCCACCCACTGCTTGATAAAGGCTATCATCTGTACGTTGATAACTTTTATTCAAGCATCCCACTTTTCCAATCCCTCTCTTCCAGAGGTACCGCAGCTTGCGGTACGATCTGGAAGAACCAGAAGGGTCTTCCTGTGATGCTAATTGGGCAGCTGCTCCAAAAAGGTGAGAGCAGAGCCCAATGTAGCGACAACATGGTTGTAGTTAAGTTCAAGGACAAAAGGGATGTCTTTTTCTTGACCACAATACATGGTCCCGGCACCTCTGCAACCAATGTTCGAGGTACGTCAGCACAGGTTCGCAAACCGGACTGTGGCTTGGCGTACAACAAACATATGGGAGGAGTTGATCTTTCTGATCAAGTCCTCCAGCCCTATAATGCCATGCGGAAGGTTAAGGTGTGGTATAAAAAACTGCAGGCCAGACCAACACCTTCCTTCAGTTCCAGGAGGTAGTAATCAAGACCATGATTTTTGGAAGAGGAGAAGAAGAAGAAGCAGCAGCAGTTCCTACTACCTCTAGAACTGAAGGTTCCCGTGTGGTACCAGGGCAACATTTTCCTGGTGAGGTACCACAAACCACCGCACGAGGAAGAGCGCAGAAGAGGTGCCGGGTGTGCTATAAAAAAGGGCTGAGGCGGGAAACGAAGTATCAATGTGATACCTGTCCCGATAAACCCGGACTTTGTATGAGTGACTGCTTCAAAGTCTATCATTCGTCCGGGTACTAAATTAATATAGCCCACCTAAAATTCCTGAGGCACACGACAAAGACGGTGACGTGACGCGCACTACAAGACAAAGACGGTGACCAGACGCACTACACGACAAAGACGGTGACGTGACGCACACTACACGACAAAGACGGTGACCTGATACACTACACAACAAAGATGGTGACGTGACGCACACTACACGACAAAGACGGTGACCAGACGCACTACACGACAAAGACTGTGACCTGACGCACTACACGACAAAGACTGTGACCTGACGCACTACACGACAAAGACAATGACCAGATGCACTACACGACAAAGACGGTGACGTGACGCACACTACACGACAAAGACGGTGACCAGACGCACTACACGACAAAGACTGTGACATGACGCACTACACGACAAAGACTGTGACCTGACGCACTACACGACAAAGGCGGTGACCTGACGCACTACACGACAAAGATGGTGACGTGACGCACACTACACGACAAAGACGGTGACCTGACGCACTACACGACAAAAACGGTGACCTGACGCACAGTATACGAAAAAACGGTGACCTAACGCACACTACACGACAAAGACAGTGACTTGACAAACCCTACACAACACAAATATAAAAATGACATACTATGTCCCTGAGAATACATCGCTCATTCCCTTTGGAGCCCGGCTGTGAGCCTATACAGCGGTTTTTCACCATATGCGAAGTATCGGCTTACTCAGGACAAAATTCCCAACAAATTTTGGGGTCCATTTTATCCTGTTCCCCCTATAAAAATTAAAATATTGAGCCCAAAATAACATTTTTGTGCAAAAAAAAAAGTACTTTTTTGTTTTTTCGGCTCAATGTATGAAGCACATAAGGGTTATAAGTGCTCACTACCCATCTATATTTATGCCTTGGGGGGTCTAGTTTCCAAAATGGGGTCACATGTGGGGATTTTCCACTGTTTTGGCACATCAGGGGCTCTCAAAACACAACATGGTGCGTCTAACAATTTAATCTAATTTTCCGTTCAAAAAGTCAAATGACGCACCTTCCCTTCGGAGCCCTGCCATACGCCCAAAGAGTGGTTTTCCGCCACATATGATGTATTGGCTTACTCAGGACAAAGTTCCCAACAAATTTCGGGGTCCATTTTATCCTGTTTCCCCTGTAAAAATTAAAAAATTGAGCCCAAAATAACATTTTTGTGCAAAAAAAAGTACTTTTTTGTTTTTTCGGCTCAATGTATGAAGCACATAAGGGTTATAAGTGCTCACTACCCATCTATATTTATGCCTTGGGGGGTCTAGTTTCCAAAATGGGGTCACATGTGGGGATTGTCCACTGTTTCGGCACATCAGGGGCTCTCCAAACACAACATGGTGCGTCTAACAATTTCATCTAATTTTCCGTTCAAAAAGTCATATGACGCACCTTCCCTTCGGAGCCCTGCCATGCGCCCAAAGAGTGGTTTTCCACCACATATGATGTATTGGCTTACTCAGGACAAAATTCCCAACAAATTTTGGGGTCCATTTTATCCTGTTTCCCCTGTAAAAATTAAAAAATTGAGCCCAAAATAACATTTTTGTGCAAAAAAAAGTACTTTTTTGTTTTTTCGGCTCAATGTATGAAGCACATAAGGGTTATAAGTGCTCACTACCCATCTATATTTATGCCTTGGGGGGTCTAGTTTCCAAAATGGGGTCACATGTGGGGATTGTCCACTGTTTCGGCACATCAGGGGCTCTCCAAACACAACATGGTGCGTCTAACAATTTCATCTAATTTTCCGTTCAAAAAGTCAAATGACGCACCTTCCCTTCGGAGCCCTGCCATACGCCCAAAGAGTAGTTTTCCGCCACATATGATGTATTGGCTTACTCAGGACAAAATTCCCAACAAATTTCGGGGTCCATTTTATCCTGTTTCCCCTGTAAAAATTAAAAAATTGAGCCCAAAATAACATTTTTGTGCAAAAAAAGTACTTTTTTGTTTTTTCGGCTCAATGTATGAACCACATAAGGGTTATAAGTGCTCACTACCCATCTATATTTATGCCTTGGGGGGTCTAGTTTCCAAAATGGGGTCACATGTGGGGATTTTCCACTGTTTCGGCACATCAGGGGCTCTCCAAACACAACATGGTGCGTCTAACAATTTCATCTAATTTTCCGTTCAAAAAGTCATATGACGCACCTTCCCTTCGGAGCCCTGCCATGCGCCCAAAGAGTGGTTTTCTGCCACATATGAGGTATCTGTGTGCTCGGAAGAAATTGCACAACAAATGTCAGGGTCCATTTCATCCTCCTCCCATTGGGAAAATGCAATATTTGAGTCTAAATTTGCATTTTTGTAGCAAAAACTAAAATGTTCATTTTTTCCTTTCACATTGCTTTAGTTCCTGTGAAGCACCTGAAGGGTTAATGACCTTATGGAATGTGGTTTTGAGTAGCCTGAGGGGTGCCGTTTTTGGAATGGTGTCACTTTTGGGTGTTTTCTTTCATGTAGGCCCCTCAAAATCAAATCAAATGTGATGTGGTCCCTAAAAAAAGTGGCTTTGTAAATTTTGTTGTAAAAATGAGAAATTTCTCATAAACTTTGAACCCCTATAACTTCCTTATGAAAATTTTTTTTTCCCCAAAATTGTTCTGATGTAAAGTAGACATGTGGGAAATGTTATTTATTAATTATTTTGTGTCATATGTCTCGTTGGTTTCAGAGCATAAAAATTAAAAGTTTGAAAATTACAAAATTTTCAAAATTTTCGCGAAATTTCCGTTTTTTTCACAAAGAAACGCAAAAAATAACGGCCTAAATTTACCACTAACATGAAGCCCAATATGTCACGAGAAAACAATCTCAGAATCACCAGAATCCATTGAAGCGTTCCAGAGTTATAACCTCATAAAGTGACACTGGTCAAAATTGCAAAAAATGGCCTGGTCTTTAGGGTCAAAAAAGGCTTGGGGCTGAAGGGGTTAAGGAGGGGGACTCCTAGACTGGTAAAGCCGATGCACTATGTCCAAGGGTTGCCAAAAATTAGAAGAAGGCACTCAGAGACACTCTGGACGAGATGTAGAAGAGGGCCTAAGAATTTTTTTTTACCATTTGGAAGGAGTGCGACTCCTACAAAGATAAAGCCGATGCACTAAATGCAGGGGCTGAAAAAACATTTACCCCTGGGGGGTATACATATACATATAAGTATGTAGGAAATTATTTGAGGTAGGCCTCTAAAAATTATGTATTAGGGCATCATCAACATAGGGAAAAATTAAGAGCAAGGGTCGCATCATGACCCTGTTAATATGGTGGGGTAGGAGGAGGACCCCAAAAAAAAGAAAACAAGTACTGCATACCCTTGCTTGGTTTGGAAGTGGCGCAAGAGAATACACTGCAATTAAGGGAACACTACAGTTGCCTTTAGGTTTGGCTGCTGTCATCCAGTAGGGTTAAGAAGTCTGGGATAATCAGTGCTATGTTCATTTTGATAAGAGTCAGTCTGTCAGCATTTTCAGTTGACAAATAGATGCGCCTATTAGTTATTATACCTCCTGTGGCACTAAAAAGTTGCTCAGGAAAAATACAGGTGGCAGGGAAGGGCAGCACCTGTAGCGGGACAGTTCATGCCACATGTCCAGCTTGGATACTCAATACCTGTATGGCACAGAGGAATCAGGTAGGATAGTGGTTCAATCAGGTAGGTACTCCTTCACCCTCTTTATAAACGTTTCCCTCCTTGTCAGAGCACCCTGCACATCAGGGCCTGGGTGCTGGGAGAGTCTAATGAAACTGTCACAGACCTTTGATAGTGTTGCCCTGCCTCTGTTGTTTCTGCTGCATGTCTTCCTCCTCTCTACTCCTTGGTTTTCCAAAGAACTATGACCTCTGCCACCAACATTGTCAGATTGGAATTTTTTGACCAATTCTTCAACTATGACCTTTTAATATCGCACCATTTTAGCAGCCCTCTCTGCCACAGGGAGGAAGGATGGAAAGTTCTCCTTGTAACATGGGTCAAGAAGGTTGCACAACCAGCAATCGGTGTTGGCCAAAATGCATATAACGAGAGGGTCACGGGAAAGGCAGCGGGACATAAAGTCTGCTATGTAAGCCAAAGTCCCAACATGCAAGACTTTCCTGTCCCCACCAGAAAGATGATGCTCCATCTCCTCCTCCTTCCTCTCCTTTTCATTAGTACGTCCAGACTGAACAGATGAGAAGCTGGTGTTGGTAGTACCCTCTGTGTACTTTATTCCTCTATCTCCACCTGGTCTGCATGCAAAACGTCCTCTTTAATTGTGAGCTTTGAGTAGACATAGAAGCGGGATGGTTACACTGATTATGGCATCTTCGCCACTCACTATCTTGGTTGAGTTCTCACAGTTTTGGAGAACCGCACAAATGTCAGACATCCATGGGCACTTGTCTGTTTAAATATGCAGAGGCTGACCAGAATACTGACAGGCATGTTGTGTCTAGTATTCATCTACTACCCTCTGCTGCTCACAAAGCTTTGCCAACATATGTAACGTTGAGTTCCAGTAAGTGGACAGGTCACAAATCAGTCGGTGAGCTGGCACTTGCAAGAGTTGCTGCAACACTTCCAGACCAGCGGCAGTTGTAGGCGTACCTTGACAAGTAGTTAATGAAAATCTTGATAGGTTTTCAGAAAGCGCTGAACCACTAAGTTGAGCGCATGGGCAAGGCATGGTACATGTAGAGGCTTGCCAAACTTCAGAGCCGCCACCAATTTACAGCTATTACCACACATCACCAGCACATAGCAGAAGGGGAAGAGGCAATGGTATCATCCACAGACACTGATTGTGGAACCAGGCGTTTGGCCCACTTAGTTGGGTGCTTGAATGATATGTGCCAGAGGATGCTGGTGGTGGTCAGGATGGTAGTGGTCTGGCCCCTGCTGAGCTTGGTTGGGCACAGGTTGCAAATGATCATTTTCTTGTCTTCTGTACTTTCCATAAAAAAGTGCCAAACTGGGGAACACCTATCCCTTGGCCTGGGATCTGGCCGTGTGTGGGTGCTCTGGGTTAGCAGTTGCCCACCTTCTCCCTCTGGTCACTCCAATGCCTTTTCCTGCCTGTTGCGTTGCTGCAGATCCTTTCCCCTCTGCGCTGCTGTGCTCGCTCTGCATGCCACTTTGCCAGGTTGGGTCAGTGACTTCATCATCCTCCATCTCGTCTTCCACTTACTCGTTCTGGTCCTTCTCCTGACTTGTTAACTTAACATGACATGCTGGCAACTGCATTTCATCATCATTTAGCTCTTGAGACAGTAATTGCCATTCCACAATGTCAGCTTCTTCTGGCTGTGGCTGCTCAAATATTGGGGCAACACTGCACACAATCTCTTCATGTCTCTCTTGAAATGTGCACAGTGAAAGGTCAGAAGAAGCCACAAATGTTAATGTAAAGAGCTTCTCAAAGTGTTCAAGTCTGGGGTTACTTGTTTCCTGGGATTAGCCATGGTATGATGAAGGGAAATCAGGTTGAGGATTATGTGGTCCAGACTCTTGGCAACTGAGAATGGACCATGTGGAAGACAGGGTGGTGCTGGGAAACAGACTGGAATCATTATCTGCCATGCAACCCACAACCTGTCAGCACTCTTCTGGCTTCAGAAGTGGTGTCCCGCGCCCCCGATGCAAATTTGAATAGAAAGTTAAGTCTAGATGACACGTGTTTGGTGTACTCCTGCAGCAGGCCCAGTTTGCCCTGACCCACAGCCTCTGTGTGCTCCACCATCAGCAGAACGTTCACTTCCTCGTACCTTACCGCACGCCTTGCACATTTTAATAATACTAAGAGCGGTATTATTAGATAATAGAAGCTATTTAAATGGCCCTGAAAGGATTTCGGCTTGTACGTTACAGCACCAAGGACTGTAAGGCAATAATCCCTGACTAGATGCCTTTAATACGATTTCCCTACTTCAGCAGCTAACCTTACGCTAATTGTAGGTAAGGGGTACTTTACATGCTGCGACATCGCTACATCGTTAGTGACGCACATCCGGCGCCAGCAGCGACATCGCAGCGTGTAACACTAATGAGCGATGATCAACGATCGCAAAATCGTTCCATAACGGTGATTGTTGACACATCGTTCATTTCCTTAATATCGCTGCTGCCACCGGTACGATGTTGTTCGTCGTTCCTGCGGCATCAATTGCTATGTGTGACACCGCGGGAGCGACGAACATCTCCTTACCTGTGTCCACCGGCAATGCGGAAGAAAGAGGGTGGGCAGGAAGTTACGTCCCGCTCATCTCCGCCCCTCTGCTTCTATTGGCCGGCCGCTTAGTGACGCCGCAGTGACGTCGCTATGATGCCGAACGCACCTCCCCCTTGAGGGAGGTATTGTTCGGCGGTCACAGCAACGTCGCTCACCATGTATGTGCGCGTGACGCTGCCGTAGTGATAATGATCGCTACGGCAGCGATCACCAAATGTCGCACATACAACGGGGGCGGGTGCTATCGCGATCGACATCGCTAGCGATTTCGCAGCATGTAAAGTACCCCTTAGAGTGATATTATTATAGAATAGAATCTATTTGAATTAACCCTGAAAAGGACTGTTGGTATAATGTTGCAACAGCAAATACTGTAATGTTGTAATACACTGTCCCTTCTCCAGCAGAAACTCTTCCTGCACTTCCTGCATAGCATGGTGTCACCTGGTCTTATATAGACCCAATGACGCTATGCAATTGGCCAATCACAGTAATGCCAGAATCCAACATGGCTACGGCATGAAAATCAGCCACAAAACATGCGGGGCGGAAAATTGAACATGGCGCCCGAGCACTAGGATACTTGATCAAGTATCAAGTGTCTCGAGCACCAGGATGCTCGATCGAATACTGAGCAATGCCACGTACGCTCGCATATAGTTTATAATAATACTAGTTAACGCAAGTTGGTGAATGCTTATATATCACATCAATAGTCACTCATGTGGTATAGCATATGTAACAGTTGTTGAAAAAGTTTTTGGTCTTCTGATAAAAGTCTGCAGTTACTCTATGTGGCTGCAGATTTCTGATCCTTAGAGAATGCGCACCACGGGCTGTCAGGTTTGTCTGGATTTCTTGGTATTTGCGGGCAGTCACTTAACCTAAAGTATGTAATTTGCACAATTCCAGCCACATTCCAACTAGATGTAATCAGCTTTAATTAGGTCACTTGTATGGATCACAAAAAAAACAGATATTTGCAGACATATTACCACCCACTCGCACCAGGAAAACCAGAGAATCGTCACAGCTTGTGGTGCACAAACTGTAAGGATCCAGACGTCTGCAGTTACATAGGGTGATAGCAGACTTTTATAAGTCGAGACCACACCTTTAAGGATGATATAATATGATCGACTATTGGATTTTTACATGGCACTGTCATATTTTGTAGCAGTATACACAGAATGTATCATCTCATGTCTGTTTCTATTCTCAGCGGTGCTCTGGATAGTTTTCTTATCTCTCAAACAGCAGAGCTGATTTCATAGGAGGACAAATTAACCTGACAGCATAATCAATATGCTGTTGTAACATAAAAAAAACCCTATAATTTTGAAATGTACAATTTCAGCATATTTATAAATTGCTAATATGCTGAGTCTTCACTATTCTAATTATTTGTAATCTGACTATATAAATGAGGTTTTTCTCCTAGAAACATAGGAAGGAACACAGGAGGGAACATTGGAAGAACAGTGCGCTTATTTGTTACAACACCATAAATATAGAATTAGGAATAAAACACTGAGTGATAAATAGGAGACCCCCAACACTTAAGCAACTTAAGAGTATAAAGGAATTGTGATTTCCCCGTGGTCTCATAAACCCTGTGCGGTTATTTTATAACGACAGTCTCCCGGTCTGTATTGTGATGCTGCAGAGAAATTGATTTCAATAATTCCATGAATGACAATGCAAATCCCTCTGGATGATTGCCAGGTTATTAGCAAATGTGTGGCTTACAGGAGAAAACACATGAGAAAAATAACCCAACTATCACTGTGGGTCACTGACATTGAAAAATTGGACATTGACTATGATTAGAAATCCAGCACATGATGGGAAAACTAGATGATGTAATGCTTAGTCAGTTCATTTTGTAAGTAACACATGACAGGTGATAATATCACATAAACGTCTATCAATAAATGTTGGTATCCAGAGATAAGACAGCTATAATAATAGCGACCCTAATAATAATAGCTCCGATGGTGACAAGACTATAGATTTGTGCATTGGTTGCTCTTTTCCTCTATAGTTTATGTTGCGTAGACCACCGAGAAAACCACAGGTAATTGAGTTGTAGAAACCATGGGACGGTGGATGCACAAGCCAATCCTCCAAGCAAACATACAAAGGTGCCACTGTAGAACAAATTACACATTCTTCAATCTATATAAATATCTATATATATAATTGCCTTATTCTGTCTGTCTATCTGTCTGTCAATCTGTCTGTCTGTCATGCTCCAAAATTGTGTCCTTACGGTGACACAAAGCTGATTGGCCGCTGGGCTCGCCATGGCCCCGCCCCCCCACACGGATTGGCCGCTCGCCCAGGCTGCGCCCCCACACGGATTGGCCAGCCGCTCGCCCAGGCTCCGCCCCCCCCCACAGATTGGCCTCTCGTCCCGGCACCCTGCAGGCATTGGCAATTCGGCCACGCCACGCCCCGTCCCCCTCACGCAATGCACGCTAGCTCTGGCCCCGCCCCCTCCCTCCCCCCGCGCATTCCCCGAACTGACACGGCTGTCACGGAGGTGAGTACTGTACTCCCCCCCCCTCTCCCCCTCCCCCGCGCATTCCCTGAACTGACACAGCTGTCACGGAGGTGAGTACTGTACTAGACCCCCACCCCCACCCACCCCGCTCGCACGGGAGTGGTGTGGATACGTTGGTAACCATGCTCGCATGGTTACAAGCGCATCAAGGTCCTGCTGCGGCGGAAGATCCACATGCACACACATAACAGCACACACACAAACATACACACACATCAGATCACACTCACTCTCACACACACCTCACACACACCTCACACACACCTCACACACACACCTCACACACACCTCACATCGCATCCACACACTCACAGCATCCGGCGATATCGCTTGCTTCTCGGCCTCGATACTGTGCTGTTGTGACCTTCCAGGACCTGACGGAGGATCACATGGCCAGAGGCATGTGGTATCTCCGGATGTTGTGAGTGTGAGCGCGTATGTGCGATATCGTCAGTGTCTGTGTGTGTGAGTGTATGCGATCGGGTGTGTGTGAGTGTATGCGATCGGGTGTGTGTGAGTGGATGCGATCGGGTGTGTGTGAGTGGATGCGATCGGGTGTGTGTGAGTGGATGCGATCGGGTGTGTGTGAGTGGATGCGATCGGGTGTGTGAGTGTCGGCAGAGGAGCACGGCGTGCTGGAGGAGGCTGGGAGCAGAGAGGCTGATCATGGGGAAGGCTGGGAGGGGGAGGCTGATGCTGGGGGAGACTGGGAGGGGAAGGCTGATGCTGAGGGAGGCTGGGAGGGGGAGGCTGGGAGGAAGGAGGCTGGGAGGAGAGAGGCTGATCCTGGGGAAGGCTGGGAACGGGAGGCTGATGCTGAGGGAGGCTGGAAGGAGAGAGGCTGATGCTGGGGGAGGCTGGAAGGAGAGAGGCTGATGCTGGTGGAGGCTGATGCTTGGGGAGGCTGATGCTGAGGGAGACTGGGAGCGGAAGGCTGATGCTGAGGGAGGCTGGGAGGGGGAGGCTGGGAGGAAGGAGGCTGGGAGGAGAGAGGCTGATCCTGGGGAAGGCTGGGAAGGGGAGGCTGATGCTGAGGGAGGCTGGAAGGAGAGAGGCTGATGCTGGGGGAGGCTGGAAGGAGAGAGGCTGAGGCTGGGAGGAGAGAGGCTGATGCTGGGGAAGGCTGATGCTGAGGGAGGCTGGGAGGGGAAAGCTGATGCTGGGGAAGGCTGGAAGGACGGAGGCTGGGAGGAGAGAGGCTGATCCTGGGGAAGGCTGGGAGAGGGAGGCTGATGCTGGAGGAGGCTGGAAGGAGAGAGGCTGATGCTGGCGGAGGCTGATGCTGGGGGAGGCTGGAAGGAGAGAGGCTGATGCTGGTGGAGGCTGATGCTTGGGGAGGCTGGGAGAGGGAGGCTGATGCTGAGGGAGGCTGGGAGGAGGGAGGCTGGGAGAGGTAGGCTGAGAGAAGAGAGGCTGATGCTGGGGGAGGCTGATGCTGGGGGAGGCTGGGAGAGGGAGGCTGATGCTGGGGGAGGGTGGGAGGAGGGAGGCTGGGAGGAGAGAGGCTGATGCTGGGGAAGGCTGGGAGGAGAGAGGCTGATGCTGGGGACAGAGAGGAGAGGCTGATGCTGGGAGGAGAGAGGCTGATGCTAGGATGAGAGAGGCTGATGCTGGGAGGAGAGAGGCTGATGCTGGGAGGAGAGAGGCTGATGCTGGGGGCAGAGAAGCTGATGCTGGGGGCAGAGAGGCTGATGCTGGTGCAGCATGGGGGATGGAGCACGATGGGGGGGTGCGCAGCATCGGGGATGGAGCATGATGGGGGGTGCGCAGCATCGGGGATGGAGCATGATGGGGGGGTGCGCAGCATCAGGGATGGAGCACGATGGGGAGTGCGGAGTATGGCGGATGGAGCACGTTTGGGAGTGCGCAGCATGGCGGATGGAGCACGTTTGGGAGTGCGCAGCATGGCGGATGGAGCACGTTTGGGAGTGCGCAGCATGGGAGATGGAGCACGATGGGGGGTGCGCAGCATAGGGGATGGAGCACGATGGGGAGTGCGCTGCATGGGGGATGGAGCACAATGGGGAGTGCGCTGCATGGGGGATGGAGCACGTTTGGGAGTCAGGGTGGATTGATTTAAATCACGCCGATTTAAATCATGATATAAATCATGATTTAAATCAAAAGATTTTTTTTCTATTTAAATCGGATCGATTTAAATCATGATTTTAATCATGATTTAAATCACTGATTTAAATCAAAAGGTTTTTTTTAATATAAATCACGATTAAAATGAGAAGTGAGAGCAGTGTGCATGTGCGCCCATAGTTACACGGACGAAACTAGGGGCAACGATCTAACGCCAGGGTGAGGGGGGGACCCCAAAGTAAGTAAAAATCTTTTTTGTTTTACTATATGGCAATAGGTAGGTGTTTAAAAGCAGCATGTCTTAATTGTATAAACTATTAATAGCCTCCACATTTTGTTCATACTGCCCCTTTAATTCCACACTTCTAGCTTGGTTTCAGTTTTGGTTTAGTTTCTTTTTCCCTGCATTCAGTTGACATGCCCAAACTTGTTGGATAGTCAGCAGTACTTGGCTCAGGCTGTAGTAACATCAGCAGTGCTTGGCTCAGGCTGTAGTAACAATCAAACTTCATAAGTGATCTGTGTGAGCCATGGCAGCAGGTCGTAAGAGAGACCCTATTTGGGTTCATTTTGTTGAGATGCCAGCAGCAGATCTTGGAAAGAAAGGTGCAAGAGCAAAGTGCAAATACTGTCAAAAGGATATCCAAGGACTTGTTTGCCGTTTGAAATCACATTATGAAAACTGCAACCAGAAGGGAAATGAAGATGTTGATAGTGATACAACTAATGTCAATGAACCCCCACAGCTTCTTATGCACCAGGAGCCTAGTACTAGTGGTAAGTCTGGCAATTAATTTACAACCTATTTTTTTAACAGACATTTTACTGGGATGGTTAAAGTCTATGAAAAGAAAAATTTCTAGCACTGGTAGTTCTGGAGTATAGAATTTAAATTTATGTTAAGGCAATATTTCACAGAAAATTAACGCTAAAGGACATGTGCACCTTTATTTTTTTAAGGTGCACATGTCCCCCCCCGCAGCGCTCTTACCTCCGATCCCCGCAGCGCTGAGATCCGTGGCTTCGTTTTGACCGTCCGCCTCCCGTCCTCCGGTTGCGGCCTACTCGCAGTGATCCAGCGGCGTGACGTCAGCGGGCCGCACGCTCCATTGCAATGGATGGAGGCGCGCTCGCGGACGGGCAGAACGAAGCCACGGATCCCCGCAGCGCTGACATCGGAGGTAAGAGAGCTGCGGGGGGAGGACATGTGCACACTGTGACTGGCTGCACCTTAAAAAATAAAGGTGCACATGTCCTTTAAGTAAAAATAAAGTGTGTATACGCTTATTTTTTTTTTTATTGTAGGCTGCAATTCACTTTTGAAGTCTGCCAAATTGACCATTTTAAAAAAAAAACATTTTTAAAACTTTTGTGACATAATTTTTTTCAGTTGCTGAGGCTCTGATATTAGTTACCAGCATTACAGCAACCTCACCGGAAAACTTGAGTAGCATAACTTTTGAGACAGCCCTTATAGGACGAGGACCATTACATTGTTCAAAAAGTTTGTTTCAATATTTTCGTTATATTTCTTCAAATACGCAGTCGATTTATATTTTTAATTTCTGTGCTTTCAGGGTCAAATATGGCTTGTGCTGCACGTGACAATCAATATCTGGGTACAACTTCAACAAAGCAGCCCAAAAAAAAACTTTGCGTGCAACAAAGTGTAGAAAAATTCATCTTAAAGACTACGACGAGCCAGAAAGAACATTTTGATGAATTAATTGCTAAATTCATATTTGCAACCAATTCTTCTTTCCGACTAGTTGAGCACCCATTGTTTGTACAAATGATCGAAGGAATTAGACCAGGCTACAAACCACCAAGTAGATTTGATATCTCAGGAAAACATCTTCAGGCTGTATACGACATAGAAAGAGCGGCTTGTACAAAATATTTGAAAGACAAGGTTGTTAACATGAGCTTGGATGGTTGGAGCAACATCCACAACGACCCCATAATTTGCACTTGTGTCACAACAGAAGATGGTGAAACTTACCTTACAGACACAATCGACACATCTGGAAATTCACATACTGCTGAATATTTACTTGAAATTGCTAAGAACTCAATTCACCAATGCCAAGAACAGTTTGGATGTAAAGTAAGGAGCTTAGTTACTGATAACGCAAGCAATGTGGCAAAAATGCGAGCGGAACTGGCACAGGATGACACAAATGTCATTACTTACGGTTGTTCTGCCCATTTGTTGCATCTTTTGGCAAAAGACCTGCATATTTTGGGTGTCAAGGAACATGTTGTAGAAATTGTTAAATATTTCCGCAATAATCATTTTGCACATGCAACCTACAAGGAAATGGGAGGACTGAAGTTGGTTCTACCACAAGATGTTAGATGGAATACCTTGGCTGACTGCTTGGAACTGTTTATTAACAACTGGTCAAAATTACTGTCCATTTGCGAAACACATCGGGATAAAATTGATGCTAATATACGAAGCAAAGTATTAAATCTTGGTGTGAAGAGAAATGCCGAGGACCTTTTGGAAAGGTTAAAGCCAATATCGATTGCGTTGGATAAAATGCAGAAAGATACTGCAACCATAGCTGATGCCACAGAAGTTTGGAAAGATTTAGAAGGTTCTCTAGATCTCTTGAACCTCTCAAACAATGTAAAGGTTGCAATACAGCACCGCAAGGACCAAGCATTAAAAGAAGAACACTATTTAGCCAATATCTTGCATCCCATCTACAGAGGGAAAAAATTATCTGAGGCGGAAATCAACTCTGCAATGGAGTGGCTCGCCAATACTAACCATGACATTGTGGCAACTGTGCTGAAATTGAAGTGTGAATCTGCACCATTTCAAAAATACATGTTTGCAGATAACGTCGTTAATGAACTAAAACCACTGGACTGGTGGAAGTCGCAATCACTTGTTCTTCCAGCAAAGATAATAAATCTAGCTACTCAGCTACTGACTGCATCGGCTTCATCCGCAGGAGTAGAGAGATTGTTTTCTTCATTTGGTTTTGTGCACACAACAGTCCGAAACCGCTTAGGAACTGCTAAAGCAGGACAACTGGTTTTCCTATTAAAAGTCCTAAATAAACAGTAGGCTTAAAGGACTGATGTATTCACTGAAGATGTTTGCTTAATTCAAACGTTAGAGATAGGCTATTGTTAAAAAGTACTTACTCTCTGTAGTTCAATTCTGAGTGTTTTTATAGTGCAAATAAAAATTATTAGGTTTCATAATCAACTGTTTTAATATTTTTATTTGTGTAAAACAATTAGATTTGCAAAAAGACAAAGTTTTGCTTGTGTACAACTTGATTAAAAAATCTGATTTAAATCAAATGATTTAAATCAAAAAAATCTGATTTAAATCAAAAAAATCTGATTTTTTTGATTTTTTTAAAAAAATCAAGATTTTTATCCACCCTGTTGGGAGTGCGCACCTCCCCCCAACACACACACACACACACGCGCGCGCGCGCGCACTGCACAACACACCACACACACACACACTGGGAACCACAAACAACTGCCCTACACAGACACCCACACACACAGACAACGCTGCACACACACAACACCCAACACACAAACACCGCGGCACACACAAATATACGCACATACCGCACAACACACACATTGCACAAAACATACCTCCCCCAAAACACACCACACATACACAAACCGCGCAACACACACACAACGCTACAGACACACAGCGCTCCACAAACAACGCAACACACATACAACACCGCTCTCACCCCCCGTCACACCCAGACAACACCCAGAACATGTACAGCCCCTACACAAACACTTGGTAACTACACACAACAACATCTATATATATATATATATATATATATAACAAAAATCATACATGAACTACACAATACGTAAATTCTAGAATACCCGATGCGTAGAATCGGGCCACCTTCTAGTATATATATATATATATATATATATAAACCTTGTACTGGTTTATATCAATTAGGACTAAAGCTCAGTGCAGATGTTTACTGGTTTCAGACGGAAGTGCTTTGTGGGAGTTGAATGCCAACTCCCTGCCATACTCGTAAGAATGTAATTCTGAAAACAGCTGATTACATGAACAGGAGACAAGATAGAAGTGACTCAAAATCTAAGAAAAAAAAAAATAACATATTTGAAAATATATCACTTTGTATCTAGATTAAACAGTGAGATGTTGTTAAAAATAGAATTACAGAATTCATTGCTCATAAATTAGCCTGTAAAATGCACAGCCTTAAAAACAAATGATACATTTCTAATATACTTACCAAAATATGATGCAACAAGCAAGGAGGGTAATCCAGCTCACTCAGTGGTGATGAGATGGCATGCATGGATCAAAACGCTGTGAAACGTGAGTCAATACAGAAGTAGAGAAGGATCCAGCTTCTGTAATATAATAAGAAAAGATTTTATTGGGTAAAAATCCAAAAGATGAACATGGCAACATCATGATAAGGGAGCCAGGAGATCAGCAACGCATTTTGAACATAAACCGTGTTTTTGCCAAGTCTCAAAGACAAAGAACGTGGTTTGTGTTCGAAATGCGTTGCCGATCTCCTGGTTCCTGCTCACCTATTATGATGTTTCCATGTTTATCTGTTGGATTTTAACCCAATAAAGTCTCTTATTAGATTATGGAAGCTGGATTCTTCTCTACTCCTAAATATGATGTTACATCAATGTCACTGCGGTCAACAAGTGTCTTTGTATATTGAAATATGACCGCAATAGGCAATAGTGGTGTTATTATAGCTTATATGTCAGCACTGCAGCCAATCACTATTGAGTTGAGGAAAAAGATGATGATCCTAGTCCAGCTGCAATGTCGGTAGTCCGAGGCTATTGGATCAGAGTCTGCAAATCCTGGTGCCTCTGCTGATTAATAGGCCTATGCAATATTATATGTTGAGAGAGGGGAGCCCAATATGCAATATTATATGTTGGGGCACTTCACACACATGATGTTGTGGCAGCTAACTAATTAGAAAAGGCACAGGGATATCACAAGTAAGGGGAGGTTTGAAGGGCTATGGTCCTGAAGCCATTGACTACCAATGAGGCGACTGGTCCAAAGACCCGAGGATCTTTTTGCTCAACTCAAATCACTATGCATTACCGGTCACTAAGGACAACACTTCACTAGGAATGACATGTCAGTACTTCAGCCAGTACTTGTTTTTACTTGCAATGGCAATGAGACGTGACAAGAGACCCTAATAACATGGGAACATGCAGAATTTAAAAGATAAGTGTATACTTTTTCCTTAACCTCATGCAGCACTTCAATTACTGTGGCGCCAATAATCATCGTATTACTTTGTTAGTAATCCTTGAAACCCATCCTTGATTACTGTCTCTTCAGATTTCCATAAGCATAGAGCAAATCTGGAGTGGACATGAGAAAGTTTTATTTCATTATAGCCACCGAACAATTCACAAGGTTTTTCTTACTGGTCTCACAAATCTGTTATTGTAAAGAAACATGAAGAAGAATTAACCACATATGTTTTGTATGCCAGTGTTACTGAAGGGATTGCATTTAGCAATCTGCCGTGTACCTCTGGCAGAAATCTTACTTAATGGGGTTGTCGACGACTAGGACAACCCCTTCTGATTGCACTTGTTTCCTTCAGGTAAAATAATAAAGCCTATACTCACCACCCCCACCGGCACTGTTCAAGCTGTGTCAAGGCTCGCTATGCTGGGGCTCATGTGGGGTTGTGATGTCAAACTAGCCCTGTGTCCAATTAGTGCTGGCTTCTGTCTATTCGCCTTCAGACCAAATGAGTTAATCAACAGGAAGTGAGCACTATAACTGCGCTCAATTCGGTTGACTGTTTGGTCCGAAGGTGAGGAGAAGGAAGCCAGCACCGATTGGACACAGGGCTCAAGTGCCGTCACAACACCACGTGAGCCCTGGTACCGCCATCCCAGACACCACTAAAAGAGCTCCGGTATTAGAGGTGAGTATAGGCTTTAATATTTTACCTGGTGGAAACATGTGGAATCAGAAGGGTTTCTTCTAGTAGTGTACAACCCCTTTAAATCAGGAACTGGGATACATGTATTGGTATATTTTATGCCCCTATTGTGGTGTAAATTATGATGACAGACAGGTAAATCATAATAGTCAGCTTTTGCAAAGCACTGTCACAATCCAACTTTGTTCGCTTTCCTAAAACTTGGCAAAGCTGTCCGGAACTGGCGTAAAAAACTCCAAAAGTAACAACATTTTTCTAGAACTTTGAGCTGCGCAAAAAGTTTGCGATGTTTCAAGATGTTTTATACCAGATGTCTGGTGAAAACTCCTTGATGAATCGGAGCTATAGATCACAGAGGCCTTTTTATGAAAAAAAAATGCATTTCATAAAATACTATAAAATTTTATTATGCAAAAATCATTAGTACTAATTCTTGCTTTAGTGTTTCAGGCTTGATCATTCTATCTTGTCATCAGATCAATATGGTATGTATGTGATAATGACACACAGTAGGAAGGAGGAGGGAGCTGTCATCTAAATGTCCCCAAAGCCAACAAAAACTACAATGACCAGTAGTATTATTGAAAATGAGTGACAGGGGCTCACAGAGACCTGCTTTATACAGGCTTGTAGCCTCTATCTATTATTCATTAGCATGAATGGATTTTTAATTGGAAAAAATGAATTGTATAAGGAGGCCGTGATTGATGGTCGTCTCTCGTTCACTTCTGTAGAGATGAGAAGGGAGGGGCACGAGGCACAGAGAGAAGGAGGAAGGGATAGAACAAGATGACTTGTCATTCTCCTGGACAACTGCCAATAGCCAATATACCATCTTCATGCTCTTATTTACAGCCTGAACCTGACTTCTTTACATGAAAACGCATCATTTTTGCCATAGGACTACAATTGCAATGTGTTATTATATTAGCCAACGTTCCTTCTATTGGCAAAAAGTATTATACCATGTTTTTCAATGGTTATTGTTACTCTTATGGTTAATTTTTTGTTGGACAAAAAGTCTTGCAGAAGAATATAAATAAGCACAGACAATGATGAAGAAATATTGGCTGTCCCATAACAGTAATTAATTTTTTGTTTTGTGCCTTTTGGTTAGGCATCATATAGTTATATGGAGGTACTTTATTTGGCTGTCTATAGCTCGTTAAATGTTTAGCACATAGCATTGGTGAATCAGACTTATTTCTACTGTTCAATGTATTACATGTCACAATAGAGCATTTTAAGGAATATTCCACTTTTTTACTGAATAAAAAATATTATCCAAGCAATAGAGGAGGTAGAGCAAAACAAAATTCAATCAAAGCCTAGCAGCCCATATCAAAGAAATCATCTATCCAGAAAAGAAGATGGAAGAGGCAAAGCTAGAAAATCTTCTGACTGATAAATGTGAAATTAGTTGTGAGGGATATGTAAGAAAACTGGATGCAGTTTGTATAAAATAAAATCTATATAGAGAGCTATACTTTACGGAGTGCATTTTTATAGAAGCAGAGGGGTCATAGCTAGAGAAAGTCCAGGAGGGGGCCTAATGGTTATTCTAGTAAATGACAACAAAAGTACTATAAATGATATGTGACTGTTGTCAGGATCTAGAACAGACTTTTCATCAGAGTCCAGGACTTGTCACCTACGGTAGTGACCAGCCGAGACACTGTAGGGGTCCTGTATTTATGTCTATCATGAAGAAATAACAAGTAAATGTACACAGTGGCAGTGGTACTAAAGACCACTTTACACGCAGTGACATCGCTATCAATGTTGCTGTCGATCGCACCCGCCCCCGTCGCTTGTGCGTAACGAGCAAATCGCTGCCCGTGGCGTACAATATTGCTTTTACCCATCACACGGACTTACCTTCCCAGCGCCATCGCTGTGGCCGGTGAACAGCCTCTTTTCTAAGGGGGCAGTTCATGCGGCATCACAGCGACATCACACGGCAGGCATCTAATAGAAGCGGAGGGATGGAGAGCAACCGCATGAAAGACACGCCCACCTCGTTGCCGGAGGACGCAGGTACGGTGCTGTTCGTTGCTCCTGGGGTGTCACACGTAGCGATGTGTGCAGCATCAGGAACGACGAACAACCTGCGTCCAAATGCAGCAACGATATTTGGGATTAGAACGACGTGTCAACGATCAGGTGAGTATTTTTGATCGTTAGCGGTCGCTCGTACGTGTCACACGCAATGTTGTCGCTAATGAGGCCGGATGTGCGTCACGAATTCTGTGACCCCAATGACATCTCACTAGCGACGCGGCCTTTACTGTAGATTATCAAGAATGGCAGCCCTATGTAACTCCTTGGGAACAGGGTAGAGTAAGTGTTTTTAATAGATTGTGCACATTGTATATTCAGACTGAAGGCAGAAAACAACAAAGGACACATACAGGAAATAGGAGAAAAGAAACCTGTGTGAAACAAACCAAAATATATGTTAATCTTTAATTCCTCAAAGATCCCCTACTACTCTAATAACAACTTTACACTCCCTTTGGTTTTCTCTCAAGCTGCTCCATCATATAGTCACCTGTAATGCATTTCCAATAGTCTTGAAGGAGTTCCCAGAGATACTGAGTACTTGTTGGCTGGTTTGGCTTCACTGCGTGGGCCACCTTATTCCAAACTATCTCGATTGGTTTAAAATTGGGTGACTGTGGAGGCCATGTCCTCTGACACAGCACTCCACTCTTCTCCCTCTTGGTCACATAGCCCTTTCATAACCTGCAGGTGTGTTTTGGTAAAACTAATTATTTGGTTAAAAAGTACAACTCGTCCCGTAAGAAAAACAAGCCCTCATATCGCAATATTGATGGATAATTAAAAAAGTTATGGTTTTTGGAAGAAGGGTGTAACGTCCATGCCGGCATCCTCGCACTCTACTTCTCCCCTCCCCTGGCAAGGACGTTGGTTTACTCACCTGTCCAGGCATCCTGTGGCGGCGGTCCAGTCCCCATCCCATTATGCTGCCTCTCAGAGTGTATGTACTCCTTGCAGATTGCCGCGCTCTGCCTGTACGGTGTGCCTGTAGCCATGCTTTCTTTCCTAAAGGGCCAGCGTCCTCCTAACCCAGAAGTGTCTCCCAGGTCAGCTGGGAGGCTGTAGGTATTTGAGGCAACTCTGCCCTATGAGAGTTGCCTGGGCAATGAGTTAGATACATTGCTAGTTGTCAGGTCCCTCAGTGCTGCTTCTGCTATCTGCTGACATTTATATTTCAGTGCTGTACTACCTTGCTGTTCCACTGCTGCTGCTACCATCCATGCCGGCCGACTTACACGCACTCGTCTCTGCAAGTATCCACGCCGGTCGCTGCTCTCATCCATCCGTCCATCCATCCCAGACGGATTCTCGACACCTGCTGCTGCAACCTATTGTCACAGACTGTCGCTCCCGTATCCCTGGGGCCATCCAACGCAGCACCAGTCTTCCCGAGAGGCACCCGGACTCACACCTGCAGCGTAACACCCTCACCATCAGGGGCTCTGGAGAAAACCAGGTGTAGGGTCGTAGTTACGCCCCTCTGGGTTTTCTGTGAGCTGCGCCCCAGTGGGTTCACTAATATCTCTGCTCGCCTGGCAAGCATAACAAAGGGGAGGAGGAGAAATCAAAAATAAGAAACTGAAAATTGCTGTGCATGAAGGAGTTAATGTGCTAATGGTGGTTCGATTGATGCATTTATTTACTGATAGTGGTTCTAGTGCTGTATTTATGTACTATTCATGGCTCTGGTGCTCTATTTATGTACTGATGATGATTTTGGTTTCATTATTCATGTACTGATGATGGATGTGGTGATGAATAAAGCACCAGAACCATCATCATTACATGAATAGATTACCAGCGCCTTCAGATGTACATAAATACAGCACCAGAAACACCATCAATACAGGAATATAACACTAGAACCACCATTAGTACTTTAATTCATCACCAGAACCACCATCACCACAGTAATATTGCACCAGAACAACCATCAGTTTTGTGCAAACTATAATTGTCACACGACTGACATAAAAACCATCAAACGTATCCCTTTATCTAAAATGGGGTCTGTTCAATTTCCATTAGGGTATCTACCAAATTATGGACACCTTAATTGAAACCAAATGGCCCCCATTATAGTTAAGTCATATTTGTTTCTAGGACAGTCTTTGGATAAGACATTTCAAATCTAGGAGGTCAAGGATGAATATTGCTATTTTTCACTGGTATTGTGTAAAAGTCCACAAACAATGAGTGATTCTATATCTAAGTTTGAAAACACACTCCTTGTTGAGCCACACCCTTAAAGGACATCACTTTTTTTTCAACTTTTGCTGATATTTTCTGGTGCAAAAAGTAACAATTTTAATGGAAATGTTCGCTAGAGCTTGTTACTTGACCCATAGGGGAGAGGGGTGCGTTAGGGGTCTCTGATCCATCCCTTTACTTGGGGGCTGTAAGTTCATTGGGGGCATGAGGAGGTGCCATCAGCTTCATCTGTCTAGGGCTTCAAAATACGTTCTGCCAACCCTGTTACAGATGCAAATGAAGGTGAATGCAAAGATACTTGTTATGACCAGTAGTGTATAGTGAGGGAAAAAAAACTACAAGTCCTTTTATCCTTGTAAACTTAAGTGTTTGGCTACCAGCTGAACAAAGACATGAAAGAATGACAGATGTGTGAAGTAGGTGATCCTCTCATTTAAGTTGGGGAATTTGCTCTGTGATTAGAGCCAATTACAGCGCTGGATTTAATATGCATGTCTTCTGAGGCTGATATTGCTCGCTCCTGCCAGAGGACAAGTTCACAGGAAAGTTAATATAACGGGTTTGAGCTCTGAAGAGCCATGTAATGGAACAGAATGTCAGCTGCAATTAAATAGGATGATAAGGTAAGTGAAACCCCAGAAGGAAAAAGACAATTGTGACATTGTGACACTTTTAATTGAAATGATTGGTGTATCTTTGTATGCAGGATTTGCTGAGGGTTACTTCTCAGTGATTATTATTTTTAAAGGTAAACTGACACCATATAAACTATATAACATCACTTCTTTCCTGGTATTGTGCAAAAGACCTTTTTTTTTTCGAAAGGTATTTGACATTTTGAGCGATTAATACAGGATAAAAAAGGCGACCACATGCTATGACTAGTAAGATAGAGAGGGTGGAGTAGCCAAGAGAGCACAATGGTCGTGGAGATATAAACCCCAGCACTCTCCACAATTACGAGGATTAATTAGCCTTTTGGTTTCAAGAAGGGCTCTAGATAGTTTCATATTTCGCCTTCTCAGACATTGAGGCCTGGCCAACAGGATTGAAAAAAAGAGGTGTTAGCAAACAGCTGATGGCCCTATGGAAGGAGCTTGAAATTTTCATAATTGAAGCTTACATGAGAAGGGAAAGGCTAAATAAGAGCTGATGAATAGGTTTGCACTATATAAGCAATGCATAATTAATTATAAGATTCAATTAATTTCCAAATCATCTGTACATATCCAACGCCATTTTGGATATATTTTATCTAATGTGAATACAAGCCTGTGCTAAAGATAGCCAGAAGGTGAAGTGATAGGCAGGGTTTGAATATAGCTTTACCTGAGGCAAAAACGTAAAAAATTTATATTGGTAAAAATTTCATACAAGAAATCTAAAATTATGCTTCTCCAGCCTAAAGAGAGTCAGTTAGGTTTGTAATCCCTATCAAAATGAGCATCTTTCCAGAGTAAAACCATCAGAGGAAGGGGAAGGGTGCCCCGGACCACGTGACCACCCACTGTACTCTGTATTTAAAATATATCTATTTAATATTGCTTTCTCGAAGGAGATATTTTCCAGGCAGTATTGGACCTATAGCCTGGAACAGCTCATTTATATAGTGATAACAAATTATTTATTCACAACAAGGCATCTGATATGACACATATAGGTAGGATATTTTTCAGTATTCTATAACCTGTATGCCCATATTAATAGGTTAGATAAGTCAAATGTAATGACAGTTAGCCTTTAACTATCCTGGGCATGGAGTTCACTTGAGCTCCACAGGAGCCGCTAGAATCTTCCACTCCTCTATGACGACATCATGGAGCTGGTGGATGTTCGAGACTTTTCACTCCTCCACCTTCTATTTGAGGATGCCCTGCAAATGCTCAACAGGGTTTAGGTCTGAAGACATGCATCGCCAGTCCAGCAACTTTTCCCTCAGTTTCTTTAGCAAGGCAGTGGTCGCCATGGAGGTATGTTTGGGGTTGTTGTTGTGTTGGAATACTGCCCTGCAGCCTAGTTTACGAGAAGATGGTATCATAATCTACTTCAGTGTGTCACAGTACATGTTTGCATTCATGGTTCCCTCAATGAACTGTAGCTGCCCACAGCTGGCAACACTCATACTACCCCAAACCATGACACTCCTACCACCATGCTTGACTGTAGGCAAGACACACTTGTCTTTGTAGTCCTGATCTGGTTGCTGCAACACACACTTGACATCTGAACCGCATAAGTGTATCTTGGTCTCATCAGACCACAGGATATGGTTCCATTAATCCATGTTCTTAGACTGCATGTTTTATGGCAACTGTTTGTAGTTTTTCTTGTGTATCATCTGTAGAAGAGGCTTCCTTCTGGGACAACAGCATGCAAACCAACTTGATGCAGGGTGTGGTATATGATCTTAGCACTGACAGGCTAACTCTTCACTCCTTTAACCTCTGCAGCAATGCACGTAGCACTCAAATGTTTATTTTGAATAGACAACTTCTTGATATGATGCTGAGCATGTGCACACAACTCCTTTGGACAAACGTGGTGAGGCCTTTTATGAGTGGAACATGTCCTGTTAAGCTGCTGTATGGTCTTGGCCACCATCCTGCATCTCAGTTTCAGGGTGCTGGCAATCTTCTTATTACCTAGGACACCTTTATGTAGACCAATAATTATTTTTGTCAGATCCTCTGAATTCTATGAGAGTGAGTAATAAGACCAAATTTAACACACATACTCCCCATTCGCACCTGAGACCTTGTAATACTAATGAGTCACATGACGCAGAGAAGAAAAAATGGCTAATTGAGCAAGTTTGCCCATTTTCCCTTAGACCATGTGCCCACGGGAAATCGTACCTACAGACTTTTCTGCAGGTATTTCCGCAGATTCACGCAGCAGCTCCCCGGAATCTGCAGCTATCGATTGCTTCGGTATTTCTGCAGAATTGTTGCGGTAAACCTGCGGAAACAGTGCGGATTTCCTGCGGAATTCCCGCCTTGTATCTCCATTGTGGAAAGCCAGGAATTCCGCAGGTAACTCCGCATGAATAATTGACATGCAGTTACGTACGGCTGCGGGAAACCCACAGCATTTTCCGCAGCCGCAAATACCGCAGCATTGATACAGCACTCCCCAAATCTCATAGGATAACATGGGGAGTATCTGTACTTGCGTAAACCCGCAAATTTATCTGGAAAATCAAGAAAATCTTCAGGTTTTCCGCAGCATAATCTGCAGTTACTTTCTCCCATGGGCAGATGGCCTTAGGGGTTTACTCACTTTAATTGCCAATGGTTTTGATATTAACCCCTTCACCCTTGGGTGATTTTACGTTTTCATTTATTCCTCCTTTCTTTCAAGAGTTGTATCTTTTTTATTTTTTCATCAATATAGCCATATGAGAGCTTGTTTTTTGCAGAACGAGTTGTACTTTTCAACGACACCATAGATTCTTCCCCCTATTGTACTGGAAAACAGGGAAAAAATCCAAATGTGGTGAAATGCAAAAAAAAAAGTGCAATTCCACAACAGTTTTTTGTTGTTTTTTTTAGTTACAATGTTCACTATATGGTAAAATTTACCTGGCAGTATGATTCCCCAGTTCAGTGCGAATTCGTAGACACCAAACATGTATAGTTTTACTTTTATCTAAGGTGTGAAAAAATCCGAAGTTCGTAAAAGAAAAAAAAAAAATTGCGCTTTTGTTGCCAGTTTCTGAAAACCCTAGCATTCTGATTGTTATAACATATTTTGGTAGATGCAATGTTCTGATTACCTGTTATTGTATTTTAATGCAATGTTGTGGCGACCCAAAAAAACGTAATTCTGACATTTTGATTTTTTTCCTTTAACGATCAAATTAATTGATTTTGTATTTTGATAGATTGGGCATTTCTGAATGTGGCAATAACAAATGTATATTTTTATTTTTTTATCTATTAAACTGTTTTATTTTCAAAGAGGCAAAAGGAGGGTGATTTGATCTTTTAGGGGTTCTTCCTTTTTTTTTTTCCATATTTTTTAAAACTACTTTTTATTGATTTCACTAGTCCCGTTAGTGGACATTATGCCTGCACAGTCCGATCACTTCTGCTGATAAGTGAAGATTCAGCTTCGCTCTGAACAGCAGAGATGCTGATATCGTGTGGAAGCACATCATGACAGCAACAGGAGTTATCTGACCCCACACTGTCATGGTAATCCATTGGCATGCCATGATTACATCGGAGCGCGTTGCCAGAGTTTGACAGTGCGATTTAAGAGGTTAACAGCGTGATCTAAGAGTATAACAGGGGAGAACATAATTCCTCTTGCCCATCAACGAGCCTTTGACGTGATTTCAGGGCGCCGATGGGTAGGCATGATAGCCGAGGGTCTCTTGATGACCCCCTTGGCTGTCATTATGATTCTATGATGTGATTTCTGCTATACATAATGCATTGCTATGTATAACACAGACGATCAGATGATCGCAGTTTCAAGTCCCCAAGGGAACTATTAAATACAGTAAAAAAAAAGAAAAAAGTTTTTAAAAATCTGACGCCCCCACAAAACTTCATATCATCTTGCTTTTGCACCATTAAAAGTAAAGCAATTTAAAAAAAATAATACACATATGCAGTATCGCTGCATTCACAAATGTTTGATCTATCAAAATTTAAAATAAATTAATCTGATCAAAAAAAAGCGTAACGAAAAACTTACATCTTTTTGGTTGCTGCAACATACACTGTATGGTAAAATGAATGGTGTCATTCAAAAGTACAACTCGCTGCACAAAAACACCCCCCCGTACGGCTATATCTACAGAAAAATAGAGAGTTATGTCTCTTAAGCCTAGGACAATCGCATTCCACTCGGATCAATATTACTCTATGGGGCAGCACCCATGAGCGATCATTTTCTCAGCCCTAATCGGACCAAGAAAATAGTCGCAGCATGCGACGATCATGTTTCACTCGCACCTATTCAAGTCTATAGGGTGAGAGAAACATCGCACTGGTCTCGGGTTACACCGATGTAAGGCAAGTGCAGTGCGAGGATCACAATAGCCATCAACGGAGGAAATAGGGAGAGAAATCCCTCCCTCCCCTCCGCAGCGTTGGCCCTCCCCCCGGCAGCGCCTCCCCGCTCCCCCCTTTGCAGCTGTGGTCTGATCGCATGATCGGACCATAGTTGCATGACCCTCGCATGATACTCGACTCCCGCTGTGCTGCGAACGTGAGCCGAGTGTCATGCGAGGACTCGCAGTAATCCCTGTGTGACCTTAGAAGAAGGGAAGGAAAAAATCAAAAAGAAAAAATGGAAAATCCCCCAGTAGTGAACAGGTTAAAGGAAATCCTGGTATGTTTTTGTTTTTATGAGACTTATGTGCATGCTGTCCAGTAGATTTTAAGGCACAGTGTTACATCTTTGGGATACCCATGGACACCGGATTTGTGCCCTCAGATATAATTGTTTCTCATATTAATTTCTCCAACACGTACTTAGTGTACCCAATAATAAACTTCTCTACTTCATGGATAGTTGGTCTTGGATCAGTAAGAGATCATCTATAAATAGCACTGTAGAGGTTTTGTCACCATATAATCATCTTAGATTTTTGATCAGACATAGAAAAATAACTAGGTCTTATGGCGGTGCATCTTCTCACGCCTAGTGCTTTTATGGTTTTCCGGGACAATCTCTGCTTTTGATGTCAGTACAAATAGCACAGCAAAATTCTGAATCTCAGTCCTGGGCAAATACTATTTCAAACAAGAGATTCTTCAAAAAGTAGTGGTGGGAGGTTCAGAATAAAACAATTACTTCTCTAGAGATGAATTAAAATAGGAAAACACACTTTAATGCCATAAAAAGCTACCTTCTAGATTTTCTGTCAGACTTTCCCCATGCTAATGCACACTCAAATGTCTCAAATGTGCAGTTTTGTTAAAAGCTTGAAGTAAGTCTTCACTTTTCTTATATAAGGTTTTATTTACAATCATTTTCTTCAGAATTATTAATTCACATTTTCCGAGGCGCACATTCTTACTTCCCATTGAAATCTCTTGAATCAATAAAATGGCTACAGAAAGTTTAATAAGGAAAGGTATTCACTGTTAAATGTATTAATGCCATGATACAAAAGCCTAAAATACAATGCCATGGTATTCCAGGAAATTAGGAGACCTTTGCAGAGTAGACTTTGTGTTCAAATGGAAAAACACCCGGTAACCTCTACTTAAGGAAAAAAAAAACATTCATACAAAAACTACTATTCATTTATTTGTGGAGTAAAGTACTTGATTGTGAAATTGAAAATGTCTATATGTAACCTCGTAGGATCAGGTGAAGGAGTTGTCTGGTCTAAAATAACAAGTCTGCAGTCACCCTATGTATCACTCTATGTGACTTGTGAATCCTCACATAGCGCACACTGTTCACTGCAAGGATTCTGCGGGGTCAGCGATAGGAAGGGTGCTCACGTCTGCAAATGGGCGAATATGCAGTTTTCCTGACAAAAATCTAACAAGATGGGCGCAGCCTCACTCAATGCAAGTGTAAATTGAAGTGCTTGAAAAATTCTTCAAATCCAAAAAACGTGCCGCTGATCCCCAAATATATTATATCCGAAGAAATTTTATGCGGCTACTATAAAATATTACATAAAAAAGTACAACGCATTTCGGCTAAAAATCTTAAAAAAAGATAGCCTTCTTCAGGTCAATAACATGACCACTAATACATTTAGAGTGGCGCCGCGTGTGTCCCTTTTTATTTTAAACCCCTCAAGGTTTAGCCTAGTCAATGCAAGTGTATTGAGAGAGGCTGCACCCAGCAAGTCTGATTCTAGCCAGGAGTATGCATATTGCACACTTGTGCACACGTGATCGCCATTCCTATCTCTGACATCGTAGAATCCTTGCAGTGAACAATGTGCACTATGTGAGGATTCACAAGTCTGCAGTCACATAGTGATACATAGTGTGACTGAAGACTTGTCACTTCAGACACGACAACCCCTTTAATTACATTAATGAGTGAAGAGAAAGTCTCTTGTTCGTCTGGCATTTTCAGTACTATTCCACAGACAAAATAAGTATTAGGACATAATTATTTATCACTGAATTCAGGTTTTCCATTCAGTCCCATTGCCACAAGTGTATATTATCTATCATCTATCCATGAGGTCAGCCTTTACAAACATTTATGAAAGTATGGCTCACTATAAAAAGCTCACTGAATAGTGATCCTGTTAAAGGATTGTAACAAGTCGGTTAGTGATATTTCTTTCCTCCTAAATATTCTATGATCAATTGTAAGTGGTATTATAGAAAAGTGGCAGTGTTTAGGAATGACAGCAACTTAGCCACGAAGTAGAAACCACTTAAAGTCACATAGTTTTATAGTCTCTAGTGCTGAGGCGTACAGAGTATAAAAGTCAATACTTACTGATTACCAAAATCTCTTCTAACATTAACATAAAAAAAATCTACACCCAGAGCTTCCTGGAATGGGTTTCCATGTCTAAAGGGTGCTTTACATGCTGCGACATCGCTACCGATATATCGTCGGGGTCACGTCGTTAGTGATGCACTTCCGGCGCTGGTAGCGACATCGCAGCGTGTGACACCAAGGAGCGCCGATCAAGGACCGCAAAATCGTCCAGAAACGGTGATCGTTGACACGTCGCTCCTTTAGTTAATATCGCTGCTGCCACAGGTACGATGTTGTTTGTCGTTCCTGCGGCATCACACATCGCTGTGTGTGACACCGCAGGAACGACAAACATCTCCTTACCTGTGTCCACCGGAAATGCGGAAGGAAGGAGGTGGGCGGGATGTTACGTCCCGCTCAACTCCGCTTCTATTGAACGGCCACTTAGTGCCGTCGCGGTGACGTCGCTATGACGCCGAACGCACCTCCCGAAGGAGGGATTGTTCAGCGATCACAGCGACGTCACTGCACAGGTATGTGCATGTGATGCTGCCGTAGCGATAATGTTCGCTACGGCAGCGATCACCAAATGTCGCACATACGACGGGAACGGGTGCTATCGCGCTCGACGTCGCTAGCAATCGCTAGCGATGTCGCAGCGTGTGAAGCACCCTTAAGGAGCTGCATATGTGGCACCCCTGACCCGGTCAGGCACCACTGAGTACTGCACCCATGCTGGGACAGTACTTCCAGGTAATCCTGAGGGCCAGAATGAGGTGTGTACGCACAGACACATAGCAACTAGGTCTCCCACACCTTTAGAGGGGACTCTTGGGTAGTCTCCAGAGGGGGCTAGCTTTCAAATCTTTTCAAGAGGTGGAGCGGAGAGGCTGGGAGCTAGAAAGTGCAGAGGTTGTCAGAAAGAGAGGAGAGCCAGTCTGGTAGTGAAGCGTGGCGGTCGCGAGGTGATACGCGCGCGGCCACTAGTCAGACCCTGCGCGGCGTAGTGACAGTTAGCGGGGAAGAACAGTCACCGGGTAGTCAGAGTAAAGAGGTGCTCTGGGTGACTAGGCACGTACGGGGTACAGGTCCCTAGAGCAGACTCCATTTTAACTATCTGCTAAACCTGCCCGTGAGGGGAACTTGAAGTACCTCACCAACCACACAGAGTTCGAGCCTCAGCAGCAACCCATAAGGAGACAGAGCTTGAAGCCATTTCACTGGGTCCACACTGCCGGCAAACGGGCCAAACATAGGGGAGAAAAGGCAGTTGCGACTCCCTGGATAAACCCCCACGGTACTTCAAGTCAGGGGGTTATCCGAACACAGAAGTGCTAGGAAGGCGAGCTAACTGATTACCCTCAGACTGGCCCGAAGGAGCCCCTGGTCCTACCTGGTTCATCACAGCAACGCCCGGGTCAGCTCACAGCAACATTAAAGTGAGTAAAAACCAGTTAAAAAGACTTTTGGACTCAGCCGGTGTTATTCCGGACCCGCTACTCTGCTCACCCGAGCCTCTGGGGCCTGCCTCGCTCACGGGAGGCTACATCATCTGATTGCAGACCCTATCAGCCCCAGACGCTCGTAAAATTTGCAGTGGCGGTCATCCACATCCCTGACTGCAAGTCGTGAGTGGCGTCATGACATATACAAAACTGATAGTACCTGTTGCCATACTGAAGAAGCCCTGTGGCGTCTCTGAAGAGGAACAGCATCCCTGGGGTGACACACATGCAAGCCTTATACCACCAAGAGTCGGATAGAGTGGTGTAAAGCATACTACTACTGGCTTCTGGAGCAGTGGAAACATTCTGTGGAGTGATGAATCCTGCCTCTCTGTCAGTCTGATGGACAATTCTTGGTTTAGGGAAGGCCAGAAGAACATTCTCTGCCTGATTACAGTGTGCCAACTGTAAATATTGGTGGGGCAAGGATAATGTTTTTCATGAGTTAGCCTAGGCCCTTTACTTCCATTAAAGATAAATCATAATGCTTCAGCATACCAAGGCATTTTGGTCTGTTGCAAGCTTCTAATGTTGTGGGAACCGCTTTGGAAAGCCACCTGTCTGTTCTAACAGGAATGTGCCAGAGCAAAGTCCATAAAGGTTTGGTTGGGTGAGTTTGCTGTAGAAAAACCTGTCTCCTCAGAGCCCTGGAACAAACAACATCAAACACCTTTGGAATGAACTAGAACTAAGATTTCAAGCCATTCTTTCTTGTACAACATGAGTCCAGTGTCTGACTTAACAAATGCTCTTCTGGATAAATGAGCAAAAATCCCCCAGGCACACCTCCAATATGTACATACATACAGAATAGAGCAATCACCCTTTCTATTTGCTGTACTTGACACCCCAAATAATTTGTTCACTGTGTTGTATAGATTGGTAAAGTTAGGGGGAATTTTACAAAGTGCAGTACAACAATAGATTTATTGTCATTGTTTTGCACCTTAGTTTTTTACGCAAGTTCACAAAAAATAATCATTTAGATTTCACCGTTTCTTTTACTTATAAAATACTGGCATACAGAGAAAAATATCAAAGTTTTAAAAGAACCTTCCAATTGAGTCATGTTTCCCAAACCATGGGCAGCGTGAATCTGATCTTGACTACATAATTGTAGACATGTATACTGTTCTCTAAAATGCTTTGCAGTTTCAGTGAAAGAATAATTCGGTCTTGGACAATATTCAGAAATGAGACAATTCCAGCTGTTCCCAGCACTACTCTTAGTGATTGACAGGTCTCTCCATATGTACATGGGGGTAAGACCTGTGAATCACGTGTAGGAGTGCATGAAAGAGTCAGCCATGGACAGCACCGGACACGTGTGGTCTCCAGCTATGGTTCTTAGGCTGCTTTCACACATCCGGCTTTTGCAATGCGGCACAATCCGGCACTTTGCAGGAAAACCGCAACCGTTTTGCTGCCGGTTGCGTTTTTCCTGCATAGACTTTAATTAGTGCCGCATTGTGCCGCATGGGCTTGCGTTCGGTCCGGTTTTTGCCGCATGCGGCAGATTTAGCCGATGCGGCGGCCGGATGGAACGTTGCCTGGCACGTTTTTTGCTCCGGCAAAAAAAACCGCATCGCGCCGCATCCGACCGATGCGGCGCTTTTCCCAATGCATCCCTATGGATGCCTGATGCGGCGCGATGCGGCAAAAAACGCATCTGGCCGCCGCATGCGGTTTTTGCCACTGCGCATGCTCAGTAGCATGCCGCAAGCGGCAAAAACCGGACCGGCCGCATGTAAAAAACTTATGCAAAGGATGCGGTGTTTTCACCGCATCCGTTGCATAGGCTTCACAGCCGGATTGAGCCGCACTGCTCAAACCGGATGTGTGAAAGCAGCCTTAGCTGGATATGTAAAGTATGTTTTCTCTGAAACAGAAACACTTTGGGCTCTCAGAGATAAAATATACCTGGCAGCAATCGTGTAGCCAGCATTAAATTCATGCTGCTCGTGGTTTGGGCAGAATGAATCAGATAACAGGATCCCTTTTAAGCAGACAAAACATTCTTATAATACACAGCACATTTGTGTCTCACTGTTAATGTTTCAGCATTTGATATAACAAGTTCTATGTTGGAGTAAAAAAACACAAGAATTAAATATATAGAGCCATCCACTACTAATCGAAGGTCTCCTCCCAAGTGTGGTGTGGGAGCAACTTTAAGAAGATAGGAATGAAGCTCTATTTTTTTCCTACTGTTTCGAGAAGTTATACAAGACACTAACTGCAGAGCAGCAGTGGCTCCTTCGCCCTCCAGTGGTCCTTGCTGCTCCCGTTAGAACTGATTATTTGCTGTTGACTGTGAAGCATTGGCACAAGTATCAGGACAAAGCGTTGTGTGCATCGGTACAAATGAACCGGTCTCAGGTTCTCACATCAGCTTCTGTGTGGCTTTGCATGCTTCAGTAATATGTGTCATTCAACCATTTTTTAACAATTGCAAATCACCTCAAAGTGAAGTCACAGATGTCAATTTAGATTAAATCACTGTTTAGAATTTAATTACCCGCAGGTAAAAGTTGGTGTCATGCAAAACCCTCTATTTTTGTGGACTGCAAGGTATTCAGTAACTTTTAGTAATTTTTTTTTAGGCGTCAGGGGTATCATACCTTTGTTCTTTATGATTAGTTTTCCTGGTGTTTCCTGTATTTATTGCAGTCGCTGTATGATGGCTTATAGTTTGTAAATCTAATGTAGTTGTACTTGTCAGTTGTTATGATTTTGAGGTACATATGACTTATCAATTCATTTTCAATTTTTTGTAAAGGGTGATATACAAAAACAGCAATTCTGGCAATGATTATTACGCAGGATAAATAGTATATTAAAGGGAACCTGTCACCTTATTTTGCCCCTATAATCTGCAGCCACCACCAGTGAGCTTGTATATACAGCATTCTAGAATACTGTATATAAGAGCCCAGGCCACTCTGTATAGGGTAGTAAACAATTTTATTATGCTCACCTAGAAGGCGGTACGATCTTATGGGTGTCGCTGCTCTCCAGTCTGGTGACTTATATATGCGATGATCGCCGTCTTCCTTCTACCCAGCCCAGTGTGAATGACGTCTCCTACGACATCCACACAGGCCGGAATTGCGGCAGCAGAGAGGAGGTGCCATACCAGAGAGCAGTGACACCCACTGGATCAGACCAACCCTAGGTGAATATTATAAAGCTGTTTTTTATGATATAGAGAGCAGCCTGGGCTTTTTTATGTCGTATTCTAGAATGCTGTATACAGTGTGTCCACCCATATCCTGTCTACCGCCATTGAGAACGGCGGCAGCTATAGGCATAGAAGTGGTGTCTAAGTACAGTAAAGTAGCTATGCGCTACGCAATGAAACCACCTATGGCGCCACCTGGTGGAAAACAACGGCGTTAGCATTTTTATCTCAAAAACGGAACGAGATAGAGAAAAAAAGTGAATTACAAAGTTGTAGGGCATCATCAATTCAATACGAATCGACACCTTGCATACAGAAATGCTATAATATGAAACAAATAACCACCCAAAACATTGAATGCTGGTCACGCATATGGCGCTGATTTAACTCTGATGCTCAAAGTGGCCACCGTCAGCTGCAATGCACATATGGACAGCATACTGTATCTTGCTGCACTTTGTGCAATATGGTAGGTGACACGTTTGCACAAGCATCTGTGATACATCGTCGTAGGTCCTGCAATGTTGGTGGAGGGGTCGCATACACCTGCTGTTTGATGTGACCTCACAGAAAGAAGTCCAATGGGGTCAGGTCAGGTGAGCGTGGAGGACACTCCACACAGTCACCATACCCAATGACTTGTAGGAAGGTCTCCATGAGGTATCGCTTCACGTCCGCAGTCTTGTGAGTTTTACATGTTCTAATCATAGCATTTCTGTATGCAAGGTTTCGATTCGTATTGAATTGATGATGCCCTACAACTATGTAATTCACCTTTTTTCTCTATCTCGTTCCGTTTTCGAGATAAAAATGCTAACTCCGTTGTTTTCCACCAGGTGGCGCCATAGGTGGTTTCATTGCGTAGCGCATAGCTACTTTACTGTACCTAGACACCACTTCTATGCCTATAGCTGCCGCCGTTCTCAAGTTTATGGCAGTGGACAGGATATGGGTGGACACACTGTATAAGAGCTCACTGGTGGTGGCTGCAGGTTATAGGGGCCAAATCTGGTGACAGGTTCACTTTAAGTTTATCAAATGGCTTGCTATGCTTGCAGTGAAATCAGTTATTAGTAGTTTTCTTCTTTTTATTATTTGCCATAACAAAAAAGCTTTCTATTTTTCAGTTCACAGTAGAGGACTTACAATTCTCTAATTATTTGTATAAAACACTTCCATTCTTCTTTAGTGCAATGTTTTAAAGCGGTCAGTGTTAGGCCTCTTTCACACGTCCTTGTATCCGGTACGGGTTTGGTCCTTTTCCTCACGTACCGGAGACACGGGCACACGTAGACACATTCAAATCAAAGGGTCTGCGCTCACGTGCGTGTTCAGCCATGGACCGTGTGTACGTGTGGAGCATACGTGTGCCCGTGTGCTCCACACATCAACATGTCAGTTTTTCTCCGGCATCACGGGTGTCACATGGAATGCAAACGGACCACACGGAGGTATTCCGTGTGACACGCGCCAGAGAAAACACACGTGTTTGAGAAAATAAAAAAAATAAAAAACTGTACTCACCTTCTCCAGCCCTCCTGTCTCTGCTGCTGCTGTCACTTGCTTCCGACTGCCTCTCATTATGCTCATTGCATATTCACTTTACTGCGGCCGGAAGCTGCAGCAGCGGGAAGTCGGCATGACCGGAGACCAAAGATTAGCACCACAGACATCGACGCCAGGGACAGGTGAGCAGAAAGTTCTTGTTCTCCGTGTGTTATCACGGATAACACACGTAGAACACACGTGTGCCATAAACACGGCTCACGGAGGGCAAAACGCACCCCTGACACGTCCGTGAAAAACATGCATGGTTTTTCACGGACGTGTGAAAGAGGCCTTACACTGACCGGTAACTGATTAGGTCCTGTCTCTCACAGGTTCTGCTAGGCCTTCTGTATGTACAAGGCAGATCTGGGGGTCATTATTAGGCTCCGAGTTGCCTCCTACTGCTTAGATGCCATGGTATATGGCCACCCCAACACCTAAGAGGTTAAATAGTTACTTTGCCTTCACCATCTGCATGCCATATTAGTATGGTAGTACACCGCTGACAGTTAACACAGCTGCTATTATGTCACAGGGTGTAAAGGGGTTAAGATTTTGCAAGACTTTGTTATTGTATAACTTTTTATATAATTTTATATTGGAACTGTTCCTGAAGGATCCCATTGTTTTCTATCGGACAAAGTGTAAGTCAAAGTGCGAAATTCTGGCATTTTTTTTGTACAAAACATCAAGGAAACTTTCATTTCAAGCATAAGGCTTTATGCTCCAAAATATAAAAGAGACATTCTTTTTTTTTTCTATGGAAGACGATGGTATGACACAAACATATGCCAGCCTTATTCTTTTCTACACACTTTTGTAGAACAGAAAGTTAGTTTTTTTTTTTTAAAAGAACAAAAAATTCTTTATAAACTTTGTACAAGGTATACAGTATTCTTTGTTTGCATAATTTTTTGCAACATAGACATTTTATTTTCACAAAATAAACCTTGCAAAAAACAAATGAAAAAAAAATAAGCAAAAATTCCACTTTCTAATTTTTTGATACAGTAAAAATAAACTAAAAGGCAGTGAAAATGGGTAAATGTAATTTATAGAGTAAATGAACATCTTCCACAATATTGGCAAGTAAATGTATTGCACTGGTTGTCATAAGGCACGAAATAGGATATTAGGTATAGTACAATAACACATGAAAAGAGAAAGAAAAATCTCTACAGACAAATGATACGGATGATCTGTATAATATTCTTACACATGTAACCAATACAACTTTTTTCAAGTCTTCATTTAGTTTTGTAGATAAATCTAATATTCAAAATGGAAAGAATGAAGGAATCCAGCTCAATCATCAGCATATTTGATTTGGTCTCATTGTCATAAAAAAGGAGCATCTACTTACCGTAGATCCTGTCAAAGCGAATTACTGGCTAAGACACTAAGTACATTTGGCAAAAGCAGGCATATAATATTAGAAAATACACTTGTACCGCTGAGTACACTTGTAATAGTGTGTGCAGATATACTTGGAAAATTTGGTATTGTGACCACATATTAGAAGAATTGATAGAAACACCATATGACTTTCTTTATTACCACTGCACAATTTTAAGAATTTTCTTTCCTTTATAGTTGCAATCTGTGGGGTCCTAGTGATTTGGCAATGATACCAGAGATGTATATAATTCTATGAAAAATTACTTAATGTATAAAAGATTTGTTTGTTCATTTTTACAAATTTTATACAAAAAATTGACAGTAATGTTTTTATGGCTTTCAAATTTGGGAACCATACGAATCTTGGTCATAATCATACATTGACATCAAAACACTGGAGACATATTTTAAAGAGAACCAACTACCTGGATTTTCATATATAAACTAAAGCCAGAGCTATACTGGCGCTATCATGCTGATTCTAAACATACCTTTAGTTTTGAGATTGGATGTATACTTTCTGAAATATAGGCAACAAAAGTTTGTGAAATGCATGGTTATTTGATGATAGGTGCAACAGAATATCTAATAGGGGGGTTGGGTTTTGCTAGTTTATTCCTATCCCTGTCTGCCTGCCTGTCCTTCCTCCCCCTATCCTCCCTCCCTCCCTCCTCCCGCCATAACAACAGAGATGGGGAGGAAGGACAGGCAGGCAGACAGGGGCGGGAATAACTAGCAAAACCCAACCCACTTATTAGATATTCTGCAGCACCTATCATCAAATAACAGCGCATTTCACAAACTTTACTTGCCTATATTTCAGACAGTATACATCCAATCCCACAACTAAAGGTATGTTTAGAATCAGCATGATAGCGCAAGTATAGCACTGGTTTTAGTTTATATATGAAAATCCTTGTACTTGGTGCACTTTAAGGCTTTTCTTCTGAACTATTGTATTGAGAAATAGTAAATAAGAGGACTTACAAGAGATAAATCGAAGAATATAGATCAGTAGGCATTTAGCCAGAATTGACAGGTAAAAACCTTCATAGAAAGCATAGTATTCTAATAAAAAAGGGGCAAATGTCCAGTTAAAAACTATATAAAATCTGTGACTCTTGGTGCAATGTACGACTCCACTACTCCTTTGAACAATAAGTTACAATTCAGATGCAAAGAAAGTCAGGACGGATAGAATTACTATAGTCAGGAAGGCTGGAGGAAAGCATAAACCTCTTGTTTGGTATAATTGTATTCTTGAGCTCTCAAAGTTAAAAAGGATTTAGTGGAGGACGCAAGAGAAATTAACAAAACTAAGAAAGCTTAGTACCGAGTCTCGAATGAGAATGTAATTATCCCATAAGGAGGCACTAACATCATCTGAATCAGAAAAAGATGAGCCTGTTCCAGGCATTATCCAAACTAGCAACACATATCAATCCAATCCAAGGTTACAGGAGATGTCTTTTTCATACACATATTAGACCTTTTGGTCCATTGAAAAAGAATGGAAAACCTCTAGGATGTGCATTGTATTTTCATCATTTACATCCACTGAAAGTAATGCTATTCAATGGAGAACGCAAGTCGAATTCAATGTGACTGCTTCTGATGACAGCGATGTGAGTGTTACTTAAGTTATTTAGAATTCAAGCCCAATGCTAAAGTTTCTGACAATATGAAAAGCTAAGCACATCTCATCTCTTGTCTGATCAGTCCAAACCTGTGCTTTAGTGGTCATCGATCCCTGGAGTGTACTGCACAAGTCCACTAAGAGCAGATTTTCAGCTAACACATATGCATGGTCCACGTCTAATAAATTAGTAGCCTTTATATTTGGCACGCTTGCTAAGCTCAAGTTTAGGGTAAATAAGAAAAAAAGAATACCTCAAGTAGTTCCTGTAATTGTTCAAGCCTCAACATGTGAACTCAGACAAGAGTTGGACATGATGAGAAAAACATGAAAGCTTCCTTCCAAAAACAGCACCAGACCTTCCACAGGTTGTATGTGATTTTACAGCATAGCTCCACCTTCACTTCTATAGAGATGAGCTTCAACACCAGACGTATCCCATGGAAAGGAGTGGCGAGGTTTCTGAGAGATAGCAGCCATGTTTTTAGAATCTAGTACAACGAACTTCAATCTGCTCCCACCTATTCTTTGTTGGTGGCCTAGTTAGCAACCAAGGTAAGCCCAAGTAAATCTCAAAAGCGATGTCAATTAAGGCAGAATGGAATTGAATACAATTCCTCACAGTGATTTAGACTCTCAGCATCTGTATTATAAGTGAGGTCACTAGAACTTTTTCTGGTATATAAATGTCTGGTATTTTTTTGAGCCAACAGGCAAGTTCAGGTCAAGTTTGTAGATACATTAGAGCTCAGTGCTTGTAACAGGAGTGACCCCATGAATAAGCAAAGTTGGTCCCAAATTCTTGCTTATCATCTCCACCTGGTGCAGGAACTTGTTGTAGACAGACGTGTCTGCAGGGGGACGAGGTAGATACAAAAATCGGACAGCTGGAGGCAAGTTGGGATTCTGGCCAAGAATCATCTGATTTACAGCTTCTAAATAGTCAGTTGATATCCTTAATGAGTTATTTGGGAAGTTCAGGTAAGATTCTCCAGAGGTTTCTGAGTTTCCTGCCACCTGCTTATGCCAATGGAGACAAACCACATCGTCCCACACGACTGTATGGATGGCTGCCTTGATGCGAAGGTCTTTTAGTAGCTGCTTCAGTTTGATTTCCTGGCCATGAAGCCCACTTTCCCTCTCTACACAGAGATACAAACGCAGCTTGGCTTTTTTCCAAGATCTTACCATGTTCAGGACACAGGCCATTTGAAGAAGAAATAAACTGCAGGTGTTCACATAAGTGGCGCTATCTGGTCGCAGAAGGTTTAATGGCCACACATCAATGTAGGTCTCTTTACCCTTCTGGCTGCAGACATGAGTTTTGTCAAATTCTGAGAAGTATCTAGCTAACACAACATTTTTGGACATCTTAATAGAATCTGATATAATGGCAACATATTCCCAAGGAGAGAAATTTTCAGTGGCCTGCTTCCTTCCAGCTGAGGTATACATCAATGGAGGTGATCTACCATGGTCCAATTCAAGCTCATTCCTTAGAAGCTCTTCTGTTGAGGAACGGGTGTAAAACCCCATGATAACAGTGTTTGGCCTCATTCCACCTGCAAAACACAATAACAGACCCCGAGCAATCAATAACATTACAGCAATAAAGTATATGTTTCATAATGAGTGCATTTTCCAGGGTTACTGGAATATGAGTTATTGGTATAATGATTCTGGGTACAGGCATATTTGGAATATATTAGTCAGTAAATGAATATTCAGGATTATAGATTGAGACACTTTACAGAAGCAATCGCTATACAGAAAACAGAATTTCTTTGTTGGAAATGTGAGATCATTAAAATATTTATTACGTTAATCGAAAAAAACAATACAAATTACAGCAGCATAAACAGAAAAAAACGTGCAAAGCATTACTGTAAAATAGTAGGAATGGTATAACTATACTTATATAGACCTGTATCACTGCCATTTTGATGCTGTCACAAGGTTTTTGCCATCCAATCTAAAAGCAGCATGATGTGGTGGCAGAGCCTGATTCCTGCAATGTGCCACTTCCTGGGCTGCATGCGGCAGTTTTGATCTAATCACTACTTTATCTGCTGCAGATCTAGCAGTTCTCTGAATATGGAGCCCTGTATAACCTTGCCCCCACAACACTAAAGGTACCGTGACACATAATGAGATCGCTAGCGAGATCGCAGCTGAGTCACCGTTTGGTGACGCAGTAGCGATCCTGTTAGCGATCTTGTTATGTGTGACACCTACCAGCGATCAGGCCCCTGCTGTGAGATCTCTAGTCCTTGCAGAATGGTCCAGGCCATTTTCTTCAAAGGTGATGTCCTGCTGGGCAGGACACATCGCTGTGTTTGACACTGTGTGACAGGGTCACAGTGACTGCTGAGATCGTTATACAGGTCGCTACTGCGACCTGTATTGTTCCTGCATCGCTGGTAAGATCTGACTGTGTGACATCTCACCTGCGACCTCCCAGCGACTTACCTGCGATCCCTATCAGGTCGCATCGTTTTCGGGATCGCTGGTAAGTCGTTGTGTGTGACTGGGCCTTTAGTAACAGCTTTCTAAATACACTGTGCATTTGAAGAAAGCTGGAAATCAGTGGTAAGGGCAGGGTTATACAGAGCTCATGGATATGGAGGGCTACAAGGCAGCAGGTTTAATAGTTGTCTAGTGATAAAATCACTGTTTTATCAGCAGGAGATTATCAAAACTACAGTAGCAGTTCAGTAAGTGAAACATCCATCTCTGTCCCTACATTATACTTAGGTGGCAACAAATTAGCGACAGATTCTCTTTAATCTGGTCTTTTGAAAACAACTGTTTTTAACTACTTACGGTCCTATACACAATAGAGACGTTTGTCAGGACCGGCCAAATATCTACTGTGTGAAGCCTCGCATCTCTCCCCTGACAGATGATTTTAGGAAATGGAAGGAACAGACAAGCTGATTTTCAACATCCAATCTTTTTGTTCCCCCAAGAGGTATTCCTTGACAGATGAGTTAAGCAATGGCATACGTTACTCTCCCCATTAAAAACACAAACCATAAAGTTCAGAAAAAACTTGGACAGTAACAAGTTTTAGCGGTTTTCCAAAGGATATTCTAGGTTCATTTACATAATCAATATGAACTTAAAGGATAGGCTCTCAGCTTTAATTTGAGGGTATTCACATCCTAATTGGAGTAAGGGTTTAGATCAGAGCTCTCAAACACGTGGCCTGTGAGGCGCATGCGGCCCCTCAGGCTGCTTCGTGCGGCCCCCAGGCCCGTACCCCTGTTAACTATCGCGTCAGGTGCAGGGGCCGCCCGCAGCCACTCTGTGCACAACTATTCATCCAATGGAAACTGCCTGACCTCAGCTGCTTACCTCTGATTGGCGGACGGCTACGGCTGCATTGGAAACGTTGTGCATAGAAAGCTTGACTCTGCGCGTGCAGCGCCGGCAAAGCAATCATCTGACATAAATCACTGACAGGGGCTGCGGCCCCTGCATCAGCTGCGATAGTCAACGGGGGCATGGGCCTGCAAACAGCAAGAAGCAGAGATGAGGCAGCCGAGAGAACGCGGGACAGGTGAGAAGAATGGTGTTTTTTTTGTGTGTGTATGTGAAGGACGGTACATTAACCCCTTAGTGATCTATGACATACTGGGTACGTCATGGCTCCCTGATACTTACAGACCCATGATGTACCCCGGTGGCTGCGATCGCTTTGCAAATACCTTATATTCGGGGAGGAGGGGGCCTCTGCCTGATCTCAGGAGGGGTGGTGTCTACTCCCCGGACCTACGGAGGCTGTGATTGGCTGACGAATGCCGCTCAGCCAATCACAACCACTGTAATGTTTCAGCCATTGAAAATGGCTGAAAACATTGAAATCCAGCCATGATCAGTGCAGCTATAGCACTGATCATTGGCTGGAGCTGGGTAAACTCTGTTTCACCCACCCCCAGCTCTGATTGGAGAGACCGGCCTTGTAGGATGGGGACAAAGTGGGCACATTACTATAGGATAGGGACAAGGTGGGCAAATTACTATAGGATAGGGACTTGGATGGGCACAGTACTACAGGATAGTGACATTACTACAAGGGGACAAGGATGGGAAACATTACTATAGGATGGGGACAAGGATGAGGCACATTACTACAAGATGGGGACAAGGATGGGCATATTACTGTGGGATAGGGACTGGGATGGGGCACAATACTACAAGGGGACAAGGATGGGCACATTACAACAAGATGGGGAACATTACTAATAGATGATGGCCACAATTTCTATATGGTTCTAATTGTAAGACTATTAGTTACAAGAAAGGAATAAAATGTAAAAAAACAAACAAACTCAAAATAAGGCATGACATTTGTTATAATAAACAAGTGAAAAATGTTCAAAATCAGTGATCCAAAAGGTGTGTAAAAAATTATATATATATATATATATATATATGGTACCAATAAAAATGTCACTTTGTCTTGCAAAGAATGCGGCCCCCCAAATTATTTTTTTTCCTCTGTGCACCTCATACACTCAGCCGAGTTTGGGACCCCTGGTTTAGATATTACACCTCTTTAATATGTAGCTGCCTCATTTTCAAGGCACTAAAGGTAATTGGCCAATTAGTGCAAAAGTACTTTAATGGGCTGTGTGGACTTTTCCCTCCTTACTCCATCATCAATTATGCAGATAAAAGGTCTGGAGCTGATTCCACGTGTGGTATTTGGAAGCGGTTGCTGTGAACTTACAACATACAGTCACAGAAGCTCTCAATAGAAGAAAAACATACCATCATGCTGAAAAAAAAGTGAATAAATCCATCAGAAAGATAGCAGAAATGTTATTAGTGGCCAAATTAACAGTTTGGTGCTTTCTGCAAAAAAAAAAAAAAAAAAGCGCACTGGCGCTTCACAGTATGGATTGGTCAATGACCAAAAACATACTGCGAAAACAACGATTCTCTACAAAGTATTACAAATGAACATTTTATTTAAGGTAATGTAAATTTGGCCAATTACTATTCAACCCTTGAAGATAGAGGATTTATAGAAAAATAGTTGCAATTTCTAAATGTTTCACAGGATATTTTTGTTCAACCCCTTTTGTTAAACTGGAAAGCCTATGCTTCAATTACATCTGAGTTGCTTCACTTTAAATATAAAATAGCGGCATACAGAGGCCAAATCACAAAGATTCAGTCACTGTCCAAATATATCTGGACCTGTTCAGCAGGGGGTCAAGATTTTGGCCAAAGGATATCTAGAATCTATAGGCACCTTTACTCTTAAGGCCCTGTCACACTAAGCAACATCGCTAGCAACATCGCTGCTAACGAACAACTTTTGTGACGTTGCTAGCGATGTTGCTGTGTGTGACATCCAGCAACAACCTGGCCCCTGCTGTGAGGTCGTTGGTTGTTGCTGAATGTCCTGGGCCATTTTTTAGTTGTTGCTGTCCCGCTGTGAAGCACAGATCGCTGTGTGTGACAGCGAGACAGCAACAACTAAATGTGCAGGCAGCAGGAGCCGGCTTCTGTGGAGGCTGGTAACCAATGTAAACATCGGGTAACCAAGAAGCCCTGTCCTTGGTTACCCGATATTTACCTTCGATACCAGCCTCCGCCGCTCTCACTGCCTGTGCCGGCTCCTGCTCTGTGTACATGTAGCTGCAGGACACATCGGGTTAATTAACCCTATGTGTGCTGTAGCTAGGAGAGCAAGGAGCCAGCGCTAAGCATTGTGCGCTGCTCCCTGCTCTCTGCACATTTAGCTGCAGCACACATCAGGTAATTAACCCGATGTGTGCTGTACTAGGAGAGCATGGAGCCAGCGCTCAGTGTGCGCTGCTCCCTGCACGTGTAGCTGCGTGAGCTGGTAACCAAGGTAAATATCGGGTTGGTTACCCAATATTTACCTTAGTTACCAAGCGCAGCATCTTCCACGCGGCGCTGGGGGCTGGTCACTGGTTGCTGGTGAGCTCACCAGCAACTCGTGTATCGACGCTCCAGCGATCCCTGCCAGGTCAGGTTGCTGGTGGGATCGCTGGAGCGTCGCAGTGTAACATCTCACCAGCAACCTCCTAGCAACTTACCAGCGATCCCTATCGTTGTTGGGATCGCTGGTAAGTTGCTTAGTGTGACTGGACCTTTAGCCTGGCATACATTTGTTCTCTTCACAATGGGTGGCATAAAGATCTGGTAATGGAAGTATGTAAGATTAAAAAAGGACTTTCAAGACATAGGGTGACATAACTAGAAATGTAACGAACAGTTGATAGTTCCAAAAAACACTAAGGCTTTGTGCGCACTAGAAATGTGAAGTTTCTCAAGAAAATTTCTTGAGAAACTTCTGGGAGTGGAAGATTTCCGGACCTCCGGAAAAAATCCACACCAAATCCGCATGCGGATTTGCCGCGGATTAGCCGCGATTTTCCCGCAGGTTGTTCCCTGCGGATTTTGCAGGCTGTACTGCCGAAATCCGCAGGGTACCTGCGGAAAAGAATTGACATGCTCATTTTCTCAAGAACTTTTCTCAAGAAATTCTTCTCAAGGAAATTTCTTGAGAAAAATCCGCAGTGTGCGCACAGCTATTTTTTTTTCACATAGGATTTGCTGGGAAATGTCTGCACAAAGATTGCAGACATTTATCAAGAAATTTCCACGGCAAATCCGCGGGTAAATTGGTCTAGTGCGCACAGAGCCTAATATGAGTTTATGCATAGTTCTACAATTTCTTCATAGATAAATGTTCACGTGCCATCAAGTACCTCATGGGTGATCAGCTTAGCGTTAGTGGACAAAGAGGAGATTATGAATGTAATTATTGAAAAGCTGTCATATAAGGTTTGAATAGATTTAATAAAAAGATTGTTTTTAGCCAAGCAAACTAAGTCATGTCTATTGTAATAGAAGCAGTTGTATTACATGCAGTAATAAAACAACCTCAGTAGTGAAATGAGAAGGATTTTTATGCCCATCAAATAATGATACCATCCTGTTCATCTGATCGGGCAGACTATTTACAGAGCAGTTATTGCTATGATCTGACATTTTCAGTCTAATTGCACAGACAGTTCCAACCAACTCTAGACCAACGTCAGTGATTATCGGAAAAACAGAATTACTACTGAAACTAGAAAACCTACCTAATCCAGAAATAAAGAGCAATTGCTGAGCCCCATATCTCACAGAGTCTGATAATGTCAAGTTAACAAACGCCTTGATGTTGAGCTCATCCACTAGCTGTAGCCACAGATCTGTTTGTGTCTGAAGAGGGTCAGAAGGCAGCACATCTGCAAATAAGAAAGGAAAAAGATGAAAACATATGACATAAAGTAATCATATTACACATGAATATCCATAGATCTGCAGAAAAGCCAAGTCTGTACAATGGTAATTTACTGGTAATAGTAATGGTCTTTACTGATAATAGTCATTAAAAAAAAACCACTGTAGAGGCTACCCTAGTGGAAACATTGGACACAGGGGCAGCTTTATGAGAAGATCTAAAGAACCCACGCCCCAGCACTATTCACAACCCTGTTCATAGAAAATAATTGCAGAAAAAGTGTCCTTTTTGTTTCCAGGAATGATCATTGTTCTACCGGCCGCAACTGGAGATTTATAAGATGTAAGACTAACTAGTCACCAGGTATAATCTATAACCCATTTCTCTGGCCTAGATCACCAGAAATACCGACATTAACCTCTTGTCTGTGCATTAGTAATATTGGCATTGACCTGTTGAACACCCTAGACCAACAGGTATGTAGAAATAAAAAAAAAAATGTTCACCGCTTTTGACCAACAGGGTCTTGAATAACAGATTTTTTTTGCTTGAAACGCGTTGACATTTCCATGTTCTTATTATGCCCTATACACGTGTGTGTGTAATGGGCTTTTAATTTTTGTAATTTTTCATTTTATTTATTCTGGTGCTGGATTTTCTTGATTTTTATTTTTTTATAGGGTCTTGAGCCTCAATATTTAGTACCCTTATTCATGAAGGATGTAGATATTAAGCCTTAGACCATCAGGGATCTTGATGGCTATCCATTTAGTACCCTTTTCTACCATCACAGTGGACTTTAACTTCTTCAACACCTTTAATCACATAAACACTTGCCATTAACCATGACATGGCCACATTCTATCAATGAAGCAGACATTAATCCCATTACTACACCAGATCCCATGTATTAACATACACTTCACTGTCCTAGACCACTTGTTATTACATAAAACTTTTAATTTCCTTAGAGCACCAGAAATATTACAATCATCCTATCACCCCAACAGACCAGCCAGGAGAGGTCATATTGCGATATGATTCAATAATTAAATCCTTATCCTTATGATAGACCAACAAAATCAAATAAGCTAGGGCGTGCTAACTGCAACCCCCTTCTGATCAGTTGTTAGGAGGTATCATAGCCAGAAACAAGCATTGTACAGTCAAAACACTGCAGCTCTTTACACTCTATATATAGTGCATCTCAATAAATTAGAATATCATCAATAAGTTAATTTTTAGTAATTCAATACAAAAAGGGAAACACATATATAGAGTCATTGCAAACAGAGTGATTTATTTCAAGTGTTTATTTCTGTTAATGTTGATGATTATGGCTTACAGCCAATGAAAACCCAAAAGTTATTATCTCAGAAAATTAGAATATTATATAAGACCAAATGAAAAAATGACTTTAAACTCAGAAATATTGGCCTACTGAAAATTCTGTACAGTAAATGCACTCAGGACTTAATCGGGGCTCCTTTTGCATGAATTACTGCATCAATACTGCGTAGCATGGAGGCGATCAGCCTGTGACACTGCTGAGGTGGTATGGAAGCCAAGGTTGCTTTGATAGCAGCCTTCAGCTCGTCTGCATTGTTGGGTCTGGTGTCTCTCATTTTCCTCTTAACAATACCCCATAGACTCTCTATGGGGTTTAGGTCATGCGAGTTTGCTGGCCAATCAAGCACAGTGATAATGTGGTTATTAAACCAGGTACTGGTACTTTTGGCAGTGTGGACAGGTGCCAAGTCCTGTTGGAAAATGAAATTTCCATCTCCAAAAAGCTTGTCAGCAGAGGGAAGCAAGAAGTGCTCTAAAATTTCCTGGTAGACGGCGGCGCTGACTTTGGTCTTGATAAAACTCAGTGGACCTACACCAGCAGATGACATGGCTCCCCAAACCATCACTGATTGTGGAAACTTTACACTAGACCTCAAGCAGCTTGGATTGTGGCCTCTCCACTCCTCCTCCAGACTCTGGGACCTTGATTTTCAAATGAAATGCAACATTTTCTTTCATCTGAAAACATCACCTTGGACCACAGAGAAACAGTCCAGTTATTTTTCTCCTTGGCCCAGGAAAGATGCTTCTGATGTTGTCTATTGGTCATGAGTAGCTTGATACAAGGAATGCAACAGTTGTAGCCCATGTCCCGGATATGTCCCTATGTGGTGTCTCTTTAAGCACTGACTCCAGCAGCAGTCCCCTCCTTGTGAATCTCCCTCAAATTTTTCACTGTCCTTTTCTTAACAATCCTATCAAGGCTGCGGTTGTCCAGTTTGCATGTGCACCTTTTTCTACCACACTTTTTCCTGCCACTCAATTTTTCATTAATATGCTTGCATACAGCACTCTGAACAGCCAGCTTCTTTAGCAATGACCTTTTGTTGCTTACACTCCTCGTGCAGTGTGTCAATGATTGCCTTCCGGACATTTGTCAAGTCAGGAGTCTTTCCCATCATTGTGTAGCCTACTGAACCAGACTAAGGGACCATTTTAAACGCTTAGGAAGCCTTTGCAGGTGTTTTGTAGTAATTATTCTAATTTTATGAGATAATGACTTTTGGGTTTTCATTGGCTGTGAGCCATAAATCATCAACATTAACAGAAATAAACACTTGAAATAGATCACTCTGTAATGACTCTCTCTCTTTCTCTCTCTCTCTCTATATATATATATATATATATATATATATATATATATATATATATATGCGTTTCTCTATTGAATTACCGAAATAAATTAACTTTTTGATGATATTTTAGTTTATTGAGATTAACTTGTATAGTGGATGTTCTTTTGTCCAGCAGTTCATCTCCCAATCACTAAGAATAGGACTTTACCCGGATGCTGTGTAACACTGGGTGCCTCACTGCTGTATAACTATTTGGGTGGTATAAGGTAATGTTTATTGGGAGTAGTTTTGGATTGCCAACTTTAGACTAAATAGTAGCAAGGGTTCCAACTGGCTATGCACTAGCTTCTTGAGTTTATTGGGAACAATCCTATACTGCAGTGCTTTTTTGTAATCTTATTAAAAACTCTAATATAGACTTCAAAATTGTCTTGATGTATTCCATATTAAAGCTTTAGGTTAAATTTTAAAACCATAGCATATTTGCACAGTTGCTATAAGTAAATTGTTAATCTCGCTAGAGTCCCTCATACATAGCGTTCCAGTATTCTTCATGAGAAAGACCCTGCCAGAATCCTTTGGCAGTGGCTTATCTCTCAGAGAACCAAGGATTGCCTGTTGGATATCTGACATGTTAGATCCTTCTCTCCTGCTACATCATTAGACTGTTGGCCAATCACACCAATATGAGTGAGTTTGATTGACTTCAGGGTTCCATGAGAATATACTGTACACCATCTGGCATTTCTTTATTCTGTTACCTCTACCTAACATTATGCACAGAGGAACAGATTATTATCAGAGTGACCTATGTCCTCCAAGTATGATCAGTTCACAGATTGAGGTCCTGGGAAGTGTTACTTTTTAAATAGAAAATATAATTTGCTCTCTTTAAGTGCCAACTCTGCTTAATGACTCGCTAAATGTGGTCGCAAAATGAAAAGCACTTTATGAAATACAAATCCACCCTTTTAATGTTCTTTCCATACAACACTGCTTATTAACCTTAGATCTAAGAGTCTACCATACAATGTCGCCATAGCAACCTGCGATAAGTCAAGTCTCTTTTTATTCTGTCAGAATGAAAGTCATCAGTGTCCATCCTAATAGTCCAACATTGTAACTAAGTAGCCATGTCTACAATGACTACTGCCATTTACTGAAGCTCTGCACTGCCAAGCTGTTGCCAATACAGTTAGGTCCAGAAATATTTGGACAGTGACACAAGTTTTGTTATTTTAGCTGTTTACAAAAACATGTTCAGAAATACAATTATATATATAATATGGGCTGAAAGTGCACACTCCCAGCTGCAATATGAGAGTTTTCACATCCAAATCGGAGAAAGGGTTTAGGAATCATAGCTCTGTAATGCATAGCCTCCTCTTGTTCAAGGGACCAAAAGTAATTGGACAAGGGACTCTAAGGGCTGCAATTAACTCTGAAGGCGTCTCCCTCGTTAACCTGTAATCAATGAAGTAGTTAAAAGGTCTGGGGTTGATTACAGGTGTGTGGTTTTACAGTTGGAAGCTGTTGCTGTGACCAGACAACATGCGGTCTAAGGAACTCTCAATTGAGGTGAAGCAGAACATCCTGAGGCTGAAAAAAAAGAAAAAATCCATCAGAGAGATAGCAGACATGCTTGGAGTAGCAAAATCAACAGTTGGGTACATTCTGAGAAAAAAGGAATTGACTGGTGAGCTTGGGAACTCAAAAAGGCCTGGGCGTCCACGGATGACAACAGTGGTGGATGATCGCCGCATACTTTCTTTGGTGAAGAAGAACCCGTTCACAACATCAACTGAAGTCCAGAACACTCTCAGTGAAGTAGGTGTATCTGTCTCTAAGTCAACAGTAAAGAGAAGACTCCATGAAAGTAAATACAAAGGGTTCACATCTAGATGCAAACCATTCATCAATTCCAAAAATAGACAGGCCAGAGTTAAATTTGCTGAAAAACACCTCATGAAGCCAGCTCAGTTCTGGAAAAGTATTCTATGGACAGATGAGACAAAGATCAACCTGTACCAGAATGATGGGAAGAAAAATGTTTGGAGAAGAAAGGGAACGGCACATGATCCAAGGCACACCACATCCTCTGTAAAACATGGTGGAGGCAACGTGATGGCATGGGCATGCATGGCTTTCAATGGCACTGGGTCACTTGTGTTTATTGATGACATAACAGCAGACAAGAGTAGCCGGATGAATTCTGAAGTGTACCGGGATATACTTTCAGCCCAGATTCAGCCAAATGCCGCAAAGTTGATCGGACGGCGCTTCATAGTACAGATGGACAATGACCCCAAGCATACAGCCAAAGCTACCCAGGAGTTCATGAGTGCAAAAAAGTGGAACATTCTGCAATGGCCAAGTCAATCACCAGATCTTAACCCAATTGAGCATGCATTTCACTTGCTCAAATCCAGACTTAAGACGGAAAGACCCACAAACAAGCAAGACCTGAAGGCTGCGGATGTAAAGGCCTGGCAAAGCATTAAGAAGGAGGAAACCCAGCGTTTGGTGATGTCCATGGGTTCCAGACTTAAGGCAGTGATTGCCGCCAAAGGATTCGCAACAAAATATTGAAAATAAAAATATTTTGTTTGGGTTTGGTTTATTTGTCCAATTACTTTTGACCTCCTAAAATGTGGAGTGTTTGTAAAGAAATGTGTACAATTCCTACAATTTCTATCAGATATTTTTGTTCAAACCTTCAAATTAAACGTTACAATCTGCACTTGAATTCTGTTGTAGAGGTTTCATTTCAAATCCAATGTGGTGGAATGCAGAGCCCAACTCGCGAAAATTGTGTCACTGTCCAAATATTTCTGGACCTAACTGTATGTGCGCTTTGCTGTTTTTTGGAATTGCACTAGTCCCGCTGGACACTAAAGAATAAGGTACACTACATCTATATATCTGCACCAGTAGATGACACTCGTATAAGCGGATTGGCACTAATTACTTAGCAGCTGTATCAGCCAGTACATGCAGTGAAGGAAATAATTATTTGATCCCTTTCTGATTTTCTAAGTTTGCCCACTGACAAAGACATGAATAGCCTATAATTTTAAGGGTAGGTTAATTTTAACAGTGAGAGATAGAATATCCAAAATAAAATCCAGAAAATCACATTGTATAAATTATATAAATTTATTTGCATTTTGCAGAGAGTAATAAATATTTGATTCCCTACCAACCATTAAGAGTTCTGGCTCCTACACACCAGTTAGCCACTCCTAATCAATTAATCAGTCAGACTCTAACCTCTACAACATGGGCACGACCAAAGAGCTTTCTAAGGATGTCGGGGACAAGATCATAGACCTGCACAAGGATGGAATGGGCTAGAAAAAGTAAAACTCTGGGTGACACGGAGACAACTGTTGGTGCAATAGTAAGAAAATGAAAGAAATACAAAATGAGTGTCAATCAACATCGGTCTGGGGCACCATGCAAAATCTCACCTCGTGGGGTATCTAGGATCATGAGGAAGGTGATTGATCAGCCTAAAACTACAAGGCGGAACTTGTTAATGATCTCAAAGTAGCTGGGACCACAGTCATCAAGAAAACCATTGGTAACACATTACACCCTAGTGGCTTAAAATCCTGCAGTGCCAGCAACGGCCCATTGCTCAAGAAGGTACATGTGGAGGCCCGTCTGAAGCTTGCTAATGAACACTTGGATGATTCTGAGAGTGATTGGGAGAAGGTGCTGTGGTCAGATGAGACAAAAATTGAGCTCTTTGGCCTTAATTCAACTCGCCGTGTTTGGAGGAAGAGAAATTATGCCTATGATCCAAAGAACACCGTCCCCACTGTCAAGCATGGAGGTGGAAACATTATGTTTTGGGTCTGTTTCTTGGCCAAGGGCACTACTTCACCTCATCAATGGGACAATGGATGGAGCCATGTACTGTAAAATCCTGAGTGACAACCTCCTTTCCACTGCCAGGAAATTAAAAAAGGATCGTGGCTGGGTCTTTCACCATGACAATGACCCAAAACATACAGCCAAGGCAACAAAGAAGTGGCTCAAAAAGAAGCACATTTAAGGGAACCTGTCAGGTGCAATATGCACCCAGAGCCACGAGCAGTTCTGGGTGCATATTGCTAATTCCTGCCTAACCGTCAATGCATCTAGTAGCATAGATAGAGATCTTTAGAAAAAAAATCTAAAGATCTTCTATCATATGCTAATGAGGTTAGGGACTAGTCGTGAGGGCGTTTTATCCCCATACTAGCCCACCCTCTTAGCATGTTAGTACTCCTACAGGGGCGGTGCTAACATACTATTCAGTGCAGTATCACCAGCGGTGGAGAGCATACTTGTGTTCGCCATGAACGCTGTTCTGAATGCCGAGCATTTCCGTTCATGCTCACTAATCCTCTATGAAGCTGGGACGCGTACACTTGGCTTCATGACCGGAAGTACCCGGCATTCAGAACAGCGTTCACAATGAACACAGGTACGCACGTCACCGGTACCCACCTGGCAGTAGAAAGGAGGTTGTCACTCAGGAATTTACAGTACATGGTTCCATAATTATTTCCTTCACTGTAAATGACAACTAGCTTTGCCATCATGGAAGGTACAGGTGTGTTTTGTATGGATACTGGCCCGGCACAAAACATCACAATGCACTCAATATATGACAGTACATATGTTCCGTAACAGATGACAATACAAGAAAATAAAGATTTAATCTTGTTGAACTTTACTTACCTAACTCCTCCAAACTCACATGTCCCAGTACAAAAAGGCCACTTTTTTTCAGATCATTTGCAAAGGTGATTAGATTCTTGTGGCAGCGGAGATTTGACACTAGTAAGAGGATCTGAGGGCGCCAGAACTTGACATGATCCTTCCGTACATCCAGCATAAGCAGATACTTTCTCACCTGCAGAATGCAGAAAGCAGAGTTTCTTATGTTTACATGTGTGCAGTGGTGTGCTGATATTTTACTTGCAGAGAAAAAAAAAAGATTCTCTATAAGATTTTTGTGTACATGTAGTAGATCAGGTTGTGCATCCAAGTAGCATGCGGCAAACCCAGAGACAGTGCTGCCTCCACTGACGGGTCATCATATTTTCAATAAGCTTACCCTGTCCAAACCAAAAACTGTCAGATCATGTTGAAACTGTATGTTTTGTCTAAAGTTATTCACAGACTCTACGTGTATGAGCCCCTTAGCAGCCCATGAATAGCCTATATATTATACAGTAAAATGTCAGGTGTTGCTTATCAAAATGTATTTTAATTAGATTAGGTTATCAAAATTCTTAACTCCTTCACCCCCCCCAGCCTGTTTTTGCCTTCCTGACCAGGCCAGTTTTTTTCAGTTCTTACCAGTGTTATTTTCTGAGGTAATTACTCTGGAACGGATTCCAGTGATTCTGAGACAGTTTTTGTGACATATTGTACTTCATGTTAGTAGTAAATTTAGGAAAATAGTTTTTGCGTTTATTTGTGAAAATATTGGAAATTTGGCAAAAATGTTGAAAATGTGGCAATTTTCAAACTCTGAACTATTATGCCCTTAAACCAGAGAGATACACTACAGTTCAAAAGTTTGGGGTCGCCCAGACAATTTTGTCTTTTCCATGGAAAATCATACTTTTATTTATCAAATGAGTTGCATAATGAATAGAAAATATAATCCAGATATTGACTAGGTTAGAAATAATGATTTTTACTTGAAATAATAATTTTCTCCTTCAAACTTTGCTTTCGTCACAGAATGCTGCCTTTGCAGCAATTACAGCTTAGCAGACATTTGGCATTCTACCTGTTAATTTGCAGAGCTAATCTGGAGATATTTCACCCCATGCTTCCAGAAGACGTTCCCACAAGTTGGATTAGCTTGATGGGCGCTTTTTGCGTACCATACGGTCAAGCTGCTCCTACAACAGCTCAGTAGGGTTGAGATCTGGTGACTGGGCTGGCCACTCCATTACAGATAGAATACCGGCTGCCTGCTTCTTCCCTAAATAGTTCATGCATAATTTAGAGGTGTGCTTTGGGTCATTGTCCTGTTGTAGGATGAAATTGACTCTAATCAAGGCGTTGCAACATGGAGCGATAGCCTTCTTTATTCAAAATCCCATTGACCTTGTACAGCACCAAAGCAACCCCAGACCATCACTACGCCCCGGACTAGTCGGGTCGTCCCAGGTAGTCACACACAACACCACACCCCCTCCCGATTAGGTAACACCAGTCAAACTAAAAACCTTTTCACCACCCTCCAGGTTTGATGTCCACACCAGGGGGGCGGAGCCAGGCGGTTGGCTCCGCCCACCGAGGAGTTCATAGGCTTGGAGGCGGGAAAACAGATAGTCAAGTTCAGGTTCTAGAGGAGTCAAGTTCAAGCACAGGTGTAGAGCAGTCAAGTTCACGGGCAATCCTGTGTCCCGGCCTGCCAAGAGACTACCATTGGAAAGGAAACTAGAAAAGAGAAGCGCTGATAGGGTTTTACCAGATTACACATACGGTTTAGCATATATCACAATACACTCACCGATTCAGGTTGTGAGAGGTCACAACCACCATAGATAGCATCAGATAATGGCGGCTGCATTTTATGAATGTGTATTTCTCATATAAATTGTTTTTATGACCAGTATAATAGCATTCTACAAAGTATATGATATCTGTGAAAAACGCTGTATCATGCATGCAGATTTTTTTTTTTTTTCTTTCCCTTCTGACTTTTTTCAAAGTGCCGGGAGGCGGTACTTTGTGGTTACCACAGGTATAAAAGAGCTTCATTTGTATGTACATGTAGTGTTGATTTACTGGTCCTGAAGAAGAGGTCACAGACCTTGAAACGCGTAGACCCATGGAATAAAAGAATGTTCTGAATTATCAACATCTCCTCTGAATTTATCTGGCGGATTGCGCGGGTTTAACCCCTTCTCCTTCTCCACTTTGACCATTGGAAAGGAGGCAGACGGTGGTGGCCGCCTGCAGGAGACCGGGAAGACGACCGGTGGAACCGTAAGGGACCGGGACAGGGTAGTGGCCCGCCGGAACTGAAATGGGGAGCCATCTGGATACCGGAGCACCAGGCAGGGTACTCAGACCCAGTACAAAGCCCTGAACCGACAGGGCCGAGTCGAATCAACATCTGTTTCTTTTTTCCCTGAAGAAGAAGGCGGATATGCCTTTGAAACATGTTGGAATGGCTCAATAAAAGAATAATTTTAAAAACTCCAGCTTTGTGGTTCATAGCGTGGCAAAAAACCCGTCTTTCATTTTCTGATTTTATACAGTAACCTTACCTTTGACGGGCCCGCTGCTGAACCATCCTAGCACTCACATACGTCTGCACAGGGGTTGTGACTGGCACAACCTGACCAGGTGAGTGCATCCATTCTCTCTACCCTTCAAACCCTAATACCGAGTAAGACCCTATTGCGCCTTTCTTTCCCTACTACAGATTCTATGTGTGTGTGAGAGACTGTGACTGGTTGGACGCTCAGCGTCATAGGGTCTATAAAAGACCTTCTGCCGCCATCTTGTGCACATTGCATCCGAAGCCTGCATTGTATCAGCGTAGGTATAGAGCGAGCAGCTGCTAGGGAGAGTGTAGGCCCCTTAATAACACAAAAAGCCCTTTTCAGGGCTGCCTACAGCATAGGTCAGTGTAGCGTTCAGAAGGACATATTTCCAAGTAGGAAGAATGTTTCACACTGTGTGTGTGTGTGTGTGTGTCACTACCTCCATGGTACTGTCCAGAAACCAGAATACAATAGCTCTTTTAAGAGCTGATAGCACTGAACAAAGTCACAGCAGGGAAGGAGAGATTGTGGATTAGGTAGGGAATCGGGACCTGTTTCCACAATATTTAGGGGTTCACAGCCTGACTTGTGCCGTCCGTCCACGTCATTCACATTCATACGTTGCTAGTGGCCTTTGCAAATACAAAGCAGGACTCTAGCATTAAGTGCTGCCTGATACAGTAAAGCACCATTCCTGTTTCCACAATATTTAGGGTTTCACAGCCTGACTTGTGCTGTCTGTCCACAGCAAGCCACATTCATACATTGCTTGCGACTTTTGCAAATACAAAGTAGGACTCTACCATTTTGTGCTGCCTAGTACAAAGTACTCACTTGTACTTTCTCCACAATATTTTTGGGGTCAAAGTTTTCTTTGCTTGGGCTATCAACATCTGCAAAGATGTCAGCAAAACCCAAAATGACAAAAAAGGCAGTTGTTAAGGAACGTGGTGTTTTCAGTGGTGGGCGGCAAGGCACTGAGTCTGTTATAGGTCATAAGAAGCTTGATACATCCACTATGTTCCTTGCCAGATTTCCCAGTCTGGAACATAAATGTGTGTGGAAACAAGAAGAGTGAGAGCAGATTCTTCGATGGCAGACAAGGCCTCTTTGCATTTGTCAAGCAGCAACCAATCTTCCACGACCACACAGTCTACTGTGGATACACAGAAGGCTGGCCCATCCAATCCTCAACCTGGTCCTCCTTTCTTTCCCCTTCATCAGTCACAGGATACATATGACCCCAATCTTGGCCACTCTGAGGATCTGTTTTGTACATACTCATTGGTTGGCTCTGGCCTCTTGCCGTGCAGCATGGAAGAGGGACGTGAGGAGGTGGCGTGCGTTGATGCACAAGTATTTGAGGATCTACGGCCAGAAGAGAACCATTTTCAGGAACCTGATTTACTTTCTCCTGAGGTGGAGGATGATGATGATGAGACACAGTTGCCATCAGGTCAGCCTACAATCTCAAGTTCGAAGGAGGATGAGATAGAAGACAAGGTGGTCGATGAGGAGTCTACTGATACGACCTGGACCGTTGACATGCATAGCCAACACAGCAACATAGAGGAATATGGATATGTAGCACCAACACAGGCACCCAGAAGAACTGGGTCAACTGTTCCCAAGAGCACTCCCGCTGTGGCCCAAGTCAGGGCAAGGGGGTGTTCAGCCGCTGTCTGGATTTTTTTTTCTGAAAGTCCTTCAGAGAAAAATATTGTAAGCTGTAGCATCTGCCATACCATGCTGAACAGAGGCCAGGGCAAAGGCAACCTGAGCACCACCAGTATGTGGAACCATATGGCAGCCAAGCACCACAGTAGATGGGCTGAACACTAGGGTACCAAATTTGTGTTTGCTGGTCAAACCACTGCCATGTCGCCTGTGCTACGTCCTTCACAATCTGTTGTCCAGGAAGCAGGGGTTCATACATCTTGCCCACAAGGTGCAATTGCACAGACACAGCAAACATCAACCACATCCACTTCCTTGTCCCAGGGAAACGTACAGTTGTCCGTGCCTGAGATCTTGGAAAGGAAGCGTAAGTACCCAGCCACGCACCCACAGGCACAAAACGTAAACTCGCACATTGCCAAATTACTAGCCATGGAGATGTTGCAGTTTAGGCTTGTGGGAACAGTGTTTCCATGATCTCTTGGTTGTGGCTGCCCCACGATACAATGTTCCCAGCCAGCACTATTTTGCCCATTGTGCAGTCCCCGCATTACACAAGCACGTGTTAAACAATCTCAACCGTGCTCTGAGCAATGCCGTAACCGAAAAGGTCTACCTACCAACAGACACATGGACAAGTTGTTGTGGACAGGGACGATACATATCTGTCATGGCACACTGGGTGAACCTAGTGGAGGCTGGGACAAACTCGCAAACTGAAACATCACACATCCTACCCACGCCAAGAATAGCAGGCCCAACTTCTACCAGCGTTTCCGCCTCATCATATGCCACTTCCTGTCTCCCCTACTCCTGCTCCTCCTCCTCTGCTGAATTACCCTCCCCATCACTGCCAAGCTGGGAGCTGTGCAGCAGCGCATCGGCAAGACGCTCTGCTGAAGCTCATCTGTTTAGTTCACAAATTACACACTGCAGCAGAGCTGTGGCAAGGAATAAAAGAGCAGACCGATCGGTGGCTCTCCCCGCTGCACCTCCAACCCAGCCTGGTCGTTTGCAACAATGGGCGTAACCTGGTGGTGGCTTTAAAGGTCGACAAGCTGGTACACGTGCCATGCATGGCTCACGTACTGAACCGATTTGTTCAGAAATGTATGCAAACATACCCTGACTTGCCGTACCTACTTGAGAATGTGCACCATATTAGTGCCCATTTCCGCCATTCCTCTACTCTTTTGCTGGTCTTACAGCACTGGAAAAGCGCTTTAATTTGCCAAGTCACCGACTCATGTGCAACCTGCCCACGCGGTTGAACTCAACATTCTATATGTTGGCGAGGATTACTGCTGAATACCAGCTTCAACATACCAGTGAGACAGAGTCAGCCACCACACATAACTGTTGAGTGGGTGTGGATTGCTTACATTTGTGAGGTTCTTGAGAACTTTGAGTACTGCACCAAGCTCGTGAACGGTGATCAGGCTATTATCAGCTTAACCATCCCACTGCTGTGTCTGTTGAAACAATCACTGCATAATCTCAAAGAGGAACCTTTAGTGCACAGCATGTGGCTATGGAGCCAGATTTCCCCATGGGTGATAGTGCCCAGCCAATATTCTGGGGCTACACTGGGTGATGATGAGGAGGATGAAGACTTTTTTTCTGTGCTACCCAGGAGACTCCAATGCTACACAGAGGACTCTCAACCCCAGCTTCATGTCTGTCCAGCATGGATGGGATGGGGAGGAGGTGGATGCGAGTCAGCATGAGGAGAGTATGGGTATTGATCCTCCTGGTGGGGACACAGAACCTTCGCCTGTTTGCAGCTTGGCCCACAAGGCACAGTTCATGTGTTAGTGTCTGTGGCAAGACCCTCGCGTGATACACATTTTATCCAACAACCTTTACTGGTTGGCCACCTTTCTGGACCCACGGTAGAAGGAGAAATTTCCTTCTCTCCTTTTGGAGTCACCAAAGGGCTGCACAATGGAATCCTTCAAAAGGGTCGTTGTAGATCAGTTGATGAAAACATCACCCTCAGGCAACGCTGGTGGCAGAGTTACCGGCTCTTTTCAACACCAAGGATTAATGGTTAGAGACACCATCACGAGGTCCAACAGAGGTGGGGGGTAAAATGTGCGCAAACTGGGCCATTTTCAATAAACTATTACATCAGCAAGAGCTATCTGTGCCTGTAACAATGCCAAGGTGGGAGAAGTTGCACAACATGGTCAAGGGGTACTTAAGTGACCATACCTGCGTCCTTTCTGATGCTTCAGTTCCCTTTAATTATTGAGTGTCCAAGATGAACACTTGGCCCGACCTTTCCTTATACACCTTTGATGTGCTGGCCTTCCCGGATTCTAGTGTGAGACCGTGTTTTCAGTTCTGCTGGGGCAATCATCATTGAAGGGAGCTCACGCCTCTCCACAGAAAATGCTGACAGATTTACTCTGATTAAATTAAACAAGACTGGATTTATCCACAGTTTGCAACCCCTCCAGATGAGATGAAGCCAAACTAAATTCTCCCAAATTGTTGATTTTAGCGACTAACGTCCACCCCTTTCCATATAAAGCAGTTTCTTTCCTGCATCAACCATGACTAAGGCCATAGGGCTAATTTTTGTAAACACTATGCATATTGTGCAGTAGACAAACCAGGACAGTACTCCTACTCCAGCCTAACTGCTATTTGTCATTGGAGGCCCTTGTAATGGGAACGTCCTGCATCAACCATGACACGCGGCATCATGGAAGTCAGTAACGAGCGCTGATGTTGAGCGCTGACGTCACGAGTTCAGTGGATATCATCACAGCCGGTAATGATCTGAGTGAGCCTCCTAATCTCAGCGCTCATCATCCCGCAGCTGCTTGCACACTCCTGTGTGAGTCACTGCAGGGCTGGCCAGGGCAGTGCGACATACACTGCAGGGGCATTGATAGACTGAAGCCACACGGTACTTCTTCCGTGTGGCTTCAGGGGATCCCAGAAACCATGTGTGAGTCAGAAATGCATGCAGGAATATTCTCCAGGCTCTCCCCATTCAGTTTTACCACTTTCCCATCCATTTCAGCCTTTTTCTCAGGCCCCCAGATCTCTTTGTTGGGCCCAGCAGATTTTCCATTGACTTGCATTGTATTTGCTATTCAGAACGAATACACGAATATTACAAAGTACTCGTTACGAGTATAGCGATTACGAATATTAAGTTACTCGCTCAACTCTAGTCATAAACTTTGGCACATTACAATGTCATGCCGAATATTGGCATATTATAACAAAAAGTAAACATAATAACAGAAAAACAATTGCAAAAAAAAGAAAGCAAAACACAACAGAGAATGATCTCATCGGCAAATGTGTATGAAATACGAAGCATTCGCTAATGTTGTAGAAATGATGTATGACACTGGTAATTCATGCAATCTTTAAAGTACTGACATTAAGAAAAACTTACTAACTTTGGTATTGAACAAACCACTCCAAAAAAAGGGAAGCACATTATATAGACAAATAAAATAAATATTATTAAACAATATAAAACACATTATCCGCTCACACAAAGATGAAATGTGCAGGAACTCTTCATTTTGCAAATAACAAAAGGGGAAATTGCAAATGCAATAATAAAGTGACTGTATAAATAATCAAGACTGACAACTCAGTGTTTTAGATATATAGGAAGAAGTTATAACAATGCTCTAACATTTTGGGGACCTACAGGCACATGAATGAAGCAATAGCAGGGCGGCATGGTGGCTCAGTGGTTAGCACTGTTGCTTTGCAGCACTGTGGTATCAGGCTCAAATCCCGCAAGTCCTCCCAATGTTTGCAAGGGTTTCCTCTGGGTTCCCTGGTTTCATCCCACAATATAAGGACCGAGTGATAGCAAACTTAAATTGTGGAGACAGTGCTGATGAGTTCTGTACAGTGCTGTGGAATGAATGGCACTATGTAAAATAAGTGACCGAGCTATATATTAATTTCACAGTAGACATGTGATATATATTTTATTAAAATGTAAGTTTATGTTCTCTCACATTTTTAGAATGTCAGAAAGCTACTTACTAGACCATGAGCATATATTTGACTTAAATGCACACTACTGCTTATTACTTAGTAAACCTATGTTGAATAGAGCACTAATATGGTGCCCCTAAACTTCCAAGGAACCCTACTATTCCTAAGCATGCCTCCGATGGAGGTGATCAGATGATTTTTTTCTGTATCATTTTTATTAATCTGAAAAACTAACAAACATCCTTAGCATACTCCATATCTGTATTAAACAGCAATCCTTCCCTAGCAGCATTGACGCACGAGTCCTTAGTCTGCAGTCTACCAAAAGGCGGTGAGAAAGTTGCCAAGACTTAACACATTTTTTATAGTCCTCCCGTGCCATTAGCTAAAAAGGGTTATTCTATTAAAGAGGTTGATCAGCTAGAAAAACAGTTCTTAGTTGAGTATTTTTCCATTTAAATCACATCTAACAAACATTTCAACAGCTAAGCCGGGATCCTATGTCTATACATCGACTGTGGCAGAAAATCTATTGCCTACTGTTCTATATATTTCCATTTTAACTGTTTTCTGACACACAATGTTCATGTACGTCACACGTTGGTTGCGGTTGTGTGGAGCCAGCCCTACAAATGATTGCTGCAAGCTGTTCTTTACAGCTGGCACTGATCTCTATCAGCAGCAACTAAGCTAACTCTATACGCTGCAGTTTAACCTGTATTGTGGACTTTTCAATTTATAGTGCTCCTTATATTTCTGTTGTTTTTCTAATAAATGCTAATATAATTTGTTATGCTGTTACTTCTATTCGGATTTTTTTTTTTAACCAAAATGTTTTTATTGAAAATTTAAAAATATAATTAACACACAAATATGGGGTTACCAAACCCCAAAATTCTCATCCCACCCACCCAGGAAATATTCAATAAGTACTCAAGACGTGTATTGAAGACTCGCAGCTCTTTTGAAAGAAAAAATAAATATTAGGTAAACAAGCAAATGGAGGTTAACATAATTCCTACAACATCGGCTATTTGTTATGCACAGTGCTAAAAAAAAAAAAAAATGGGTAGCAAAGAAGACGCCTAAAATTTACCTTTTATTGGTTCAGTATTAAAAAGGTCACAAAAAGTAACCCAGAGGTTAAAACAAACAATGACAAACAAACAATGAAGGGTACCATATAGCCGAAAAATCATAACAGGCTACAGGATCCCAGGATAGAGGGAATCTGCCAATAGGTTAACTATATACGGCCATAGGCATATGTGTCATAAATGGCAATTCAGTGTCAGTGCCCCAAAATATATAAAAGGAGGAATAGGGAACGGTCTCACCAATCCGCCGTGATGTCCCTTTCTTGCCTCAATGAAACGCCGCTGCTGGACAGTCTGGTTGTCAAGGGTCAGATAACATGGCCCTCATCCTTCTGACACAGGATCCCCATGTACACAAAACCAGCTCCTAAAAGCATAAGCAATCTCCCAACGCGTTTCCAAAATCATTAGGGGAGTAATAGATCAAACATCCTGTTCATTCAAGACCCATGTGAATAGCACACACATGTCAAAGGACCGCAGGCATTATTCCGGGAGGAGCTGGTTTTGTGTACATGGGGATCCTGTGTCAGAAGGATGAGGACCAGGTTATCTGACCCTTGACAACTAGAATGTCCAGCAGCGGTGTTTCATTGAGGCAAGAAAAGAACATCACGGCGGATTGGTGAGACCATTCCCTATTCCTCCTCTTATATATTTTGGGGCACTGACACTGAATTGCCATTTATGACACATATACCTATGGCCATATATAGTTAACCTATTGTCAGATTCCCTCTATCCTGGGATCTTGTTGCCTGTTATGATTTTTTGGCTATAAGGTACCCTTAATTGTTTGTTTGTTTTAACCTCTGGGTTACTTTTTGTGACATTTTTAATGCTGAACCAATAAAAGGTAAATTTTAGGCGTCTATTTTCTATATTCACTTTGCTACCCATTTTCTTGAATCAGTGGATACTGTCCAGTAGCTATTTCCGTTATGCACAGTGGCAGCAACGACGGAGCTTCAAGCAAATGATTCACTATAATATGCTGCGAGTACATTCAATAGGGCTCAATTCCCAATTTCAGTTTAGAACAGGCCAAGGCGAAATCTAAACATCCCTAGATGCTAGACCCAAATCATCAATCCACGGGGCCCATATTTTGTCAAACTTAAGAATACAATTCCTTTTCAAGTATATCCCCTTTTCTAAGTTTATTAACCAGTTTATTTTGTTAATAAATTCTGAAATAGCTGGGGTTTGGTCTGAGATCCAGTATTGTGCGATCAGTTTTCTAACCATGAATAACATATGGGATACAGCTAGCTTTCCCTTTTCATCTACAGTCAGATCTTCAGTATATCCCGATATGCACACAAAGGGTGTGAGATTTAGGCTATGTGTCCATGTTGCTTTTTACCTGCTTTTTTGCTGCTTTTTCAACTGCAGCGTTTAATGCCAAAATGGATGTGTTCTGCTTTTCAAGCAAAGTCTATGGGACTTTGGGTTTCTTGTGCCCACTATGCAGTTCAAACTGCAGCCTTTTTCAGGCAGAAATTTGGGCAAAAACTCTGCTTTGCAGTGCAAAACCCAAATGACAAAAACAATCGACATGTCAATTGTTTTTGCCATTTGGGTTTTGCCCTGCAAAGCTGAGTTTTTGTCCAAAGTTCTGCCTGAAAAAGGCTGCAGTTTGAACTGCATAGTGGGCACAAGAAACCCAAATTCCCATAGACTTTGCTTGAAAAGCAGAACACATCCATTTTGGCATTAAACGCTGCAGTTGAAAAAGCAGCAAAAAAGCAGGTAAAAAGCAGATAAAAAGCAACGTGGACACATAGCCTTAGATCAGTTAGGTTAATTCCAACTCTAATTAGTCTGTTAATTCCAACTATCCCTCTCCAGAAAACTTCCAGGCTAGGGCATGACGACAACTTATGGAGCATGGCAGCGGAGCCTGCCTTACAGCTAGGGCAGGAGGAGCCCGGTCTGGCCCCTATCTCAAAAAGAAATTTAGGTGTTCGATATACTTGGTGTATTACATACAGCTGTGATGGTTTGTAAGCTTCTCCCAAGGATAGGTCAGGGACTCTTTCTAGTATTCCGGCCCATTGATTATCTTCAAGAGGACCTATCTCCCACTCCCACTTTTCTTTAGAGTCCATTGTGTGATTCAATAGTATTCTATCTAATATATCACTATACAGCGCTGATATTAATCCAGATGTGCCACTTGAAAATTCTATTCTCTGAACTATCCTGTTATGTTGTATCCTCTGAGCCGCTACCGAACTGTCCGCTAGGTAGGTATGCCTTAATTGTAAGTATTTATAGAATTCTCTATTATGTAGCCCAAATTCAGTTTGTAGTTGAGAGAATGTTTTAATCCCTTCTCCGTCTAACATATGTATAAGTCTGGTCAGCCTCCTCATGCTCCATCCCTCAAGCCCCTCCAATTTGTTTAGATTAGGAAGCCACGGTGTCTCCAAAATAGAGGTACTTCTATTCGGATTTAATAATAAGGTGCTATGTTACAGAATAAATTGTACCTGCTGGTTGTGTTACTACGTGGGGGTCACATAACGTGTAGGTTGGAGTAATAAACTTTCTATATCGTCTAGGTGAATGTCAGACACAAATATTAGCAGAAGAGTTGTCAAGTAGAACAATTTTTCTATGCTGCCAGTTACAGGGCACTATCCGTAAGAGCACAACTCTGGCTCTGTCCCTTTCAGAGGCTAGCTACTGAGCTCAACAGCGTGGACATAATTGCTGTTTTCATAAGTGGCAGTTTCTTTTGTGCTTGATTATAGGTGCAGGCACTCGGAGCAGTGATGAGCTATTAATAAAGGTTGTGCTTTAGCCTTGCAAAGATGAATTAAGGACAGAATGAAGGAGGCAAACTGGTGGGAAAAAGCTGTGATGGCATGTCTCGGTGTGAAGGGCCATGTTACATTCAGCTATTAGCTCAAAAATAGCAATAGCATTTTAATAAAGTTCGGCTAAAAGTTTCCAAAATTCATGTCATTCATAGCTCTTTAATAGCGTTGTGTGAGGATATCTGAGCATGCTTTCACGCAGGATTGCTTCTAGACTTCATCCCTCTGACTTTGGCTTAGTGCATGTTAAGCGTTCCTGGCCGGTGTTAATTATCTGTCCTACAGGGTCAGAGTGCAAATAAATCCGATTAATTTATCACTAGGATGAAGGAAAGAAGCCTTATAAATAAGAGCCGCTCTCTTGATGTGTGCTGTAAATAAAAACTTCCACACTTTCAGAGATGATTTAATTCCCTGACATTGGCCAGTTTTATCTCAAGTATCAATCATTAGGCTGTAATGTACTGCACTACATAGATCTAATAACCGGACTGCCTCCATTGGCAAACTGCTCATTGTAGTCATAATCATTTCTCAGAGAAAGAATATATTTAGGAATGGCTAAAACAAAAATTCAAGAACTCAAAGAGAGGCCTTATCCTTATACGAGTGATCTTTTTTTGTTGTTTATGGACAGAACATGTACCCTTCTTAGTTTATGAATGGGTTCACTTGTCCATTTTTTGTTTGCGGAAAAACATAAAAGATAAGTCTGTTTTTTATTTAGTTTATGGATCAAACTCACCCATTAAAGTGAATGAGTAAGCCAAATAAAAAAAACATATAGCAACCAAATACCCTTTGTAAGTTGTGTGAGTGCTGTCCATTTTTTACTGCGCAGTTGATAGAGAAGCTTTTAAAAATCTATAGATTTCTTTTTTCATGCAAAAAAAATGAATGGATTACAAAAAATGACACGGATGAAAAATGGAACCAACACACGGATAAAAAAACAAACAAACAAAAAAACATCATTACATTTACAAGTGGAAACAAAGGATGTTTGAATGAGACCTTATAGTCAGAATATTTGCCTCAGCTCATTTCAGCTTACTCGTCAACCCATCTACAGATCACCAGCCAATATAGACGATGTAGTGGCCGACCAGCTCCAGCATCTTTTTCTGTCATCTGTCTCTCCTAGTGATAGGCCTTTTCTCTCTATAGTTACTGATGTTGTTTGGTACTAACACAATTCCTTAGGTCTGATGATGTGTTCCTGTGTAGTCACATTAGAAATACAATTCCACTGTGGTGCCACCAGCAGCAGAAAGGATTGCTCATGGCATGACCAACAAAATGTAACGCCTGCCTGGATCCACAGACTCAGACAGGCTGTAATGGACAGGACAGAGGGAAGCCACTCACCAAGCAGGACCCCCAGAACCCTGAAACCCTTTAACCCCTATACAGGAATTTGGAATTACACAGGGCCCTGGAGATCACTACCTGTGGAAGGCTGCAGTCTGAGAGAGTAGTCGTCAGGCAGGGTCAAACCAGGAATTGCGGAACAGGGACAGAATCGGCAGGCAAGGACGTAATCAGAAACAAGCAGAGGTCAAAACCGGATCGGGCAACAAGGTACAAAAACAGCAGACAGGAGGCTAGTTAGGAAAAAAGCGTTAATCAGCACACGAAATCACAGGACAGAACAGGAGCCATAATTTTCAGAACTATCTCCTGCAGAGGTCAGCAGAAAGCAGGGGCATTAAAAAGGGTGTGGTGTCTTCCCATAGGCTGTAGATGAATGATGGTACTTCAGCTGGGAGACACCAGCCACCTACAGTCAGCCAGTGGCACTGCAGATCCCCAGGAAACCCAGACCAGTGGATGAGCGGAGCCTGCGCCCACCGGCACCGCTGGCATCGACTCCTCTCCCATCACCAGCACTATCCACGGCAGGAACACAGCGTCGCCTGGCGATCGAAGTAGAAGTCGATGGAGCGGACTCCGGTGGTGACGTAACACAAAATTGATAGCTGCATTGATTGGTACCACTGGCAGCTGAGTTTCCAACAATAAGAATATATGAACAACACTAAATATGTTCAATATAATATATTCAAATACCGTGTTCCAGGATACATAGAATTAAATAAATACATAACCAATGATGGGGTACAGTGCCGGTCCCCAAGCGCTGCCCTGGTAATAGACGGACATTGCGTGACCGGTTATGGGTGAGTGAATTTGGTTGCCTATTAGGGTATATATATGTGATCCTCTAGTGATGTATACGGGTTAGAATCATTATAGAGTAGTTCATAGTTCTATACTGTTTGGCACCATCATCAATTTTTGTATACTCCTTCTCTCCCTTGTACTGTATTTAAATTGATCTCACGTGGGGTTCTTTCCCCTTCCTGCACTCTACCCCATCATTGGTTATGTATTTATTTAATTCTATGTATCCTGGAACACGGTATTTGCATAAAATATTATATTGAACATATTTAGTGTTGTTCATTTGGGTACTATGTTTAATTTTGGCAAAATTCAAAACACTTTTCTTTTTGGGTATTTAATATTTGGTTTTGGGAGTTGTTGCCTATATGGTAAAAATGAGATCGTGAATTGTCCCTGTCTTTTTCAATAAGAATATATGAGAGAAGTGATGGACTTACTAATTGTAGAAACAAATGTTTATTTCACTTTTGTTCATCCCTTTACCATCATTTACCATCATTTAACATCTTTAAAGGGGCTGTCCACTTCTGATTACACATGATTCCCCCAAGTAAAAAAATAAAGAATAAACTTACCTCCCATACCGGCGCCGTTACAGCAGTGCAGTGGTTAGCATTCCTGGGGTTCCCGTGACGTTGTAAGGTCATGTGAGCCTCACATCCAATCACTGCCAGTTTCTGTCTCCCAGCCTTCTGATCAAACGAGTTAATCAACAGGAAGTGAGCACTGCGACTGCTTGCACTAAAGACCGTATCTCCCTGTTGTGAGCTGGGATAACAAAAGTATAGTCCTTTAGCCTTCACAAACCATGAGAGTTTAAATCCAAACCTACTAGCAGACCACTGGGTTCATTCGCTGACCCATTAACAAAAAGTACAAAATGTAAGTCCATAGTGGGGAAAAAAAATATATATATATTTAACCAACAGCTCTGGACACAATTAACCCCACCAGTCCCTATTTACATGTTTCTTTATGGACAGTTGTGAAGATTGGGAATGAACTGGGTTGCATTCACACTCAGGACAAAGGTCATCTCGGGCCTGAGTGGCCTAAAAGGTTCCTCTGCCTGAAATGACACATGATAATTTAGGGCCCTGTTATAGATTTAGTGTTGTGGCCAAAGGTAATCTAATGCATGGGGACAGTTTGAAATAAAATGTTAGTGCTATCAAAGCACTAATCTAGACTTTTTATTAATTTTCCGCTGCGATGGTATCACTAATATATATTTTCTGTCTGTAGTAAAATGCTGTTGCCGTCTTCTCTTCCCATTGGTGCTCCCGTCCTGCACCGTCATCCGTGATTGCATCTGACTGACCAAAAGCTAATGGTCACAAGCTCTCAATGTAAGACTATGAAAGCCTTGTTCTGGCTCTTATAGACTTACATTGAATGACTAGGAAACACTGGAAGAATCTGACAGGGCACAACTAGCAGACCAGAGTGGCGCTGAGAGCATCAGAAGATAGCGACTTGTAACTTATATTAGTGATACTACTCCGGTGTAGAAATAGCAAAAAAACAAAACAAAACTGAAGTGGTGCATTAAAGTCATGCTATCAATGTTCCTTGTTACCACAGAGTTACAACTTTGCTCTGTCTCGTGTTTTGGAACATATATAAGATTAAAACTTACTGAATATCACTGTGAGACCAATAAATGGAGCATGCCAGATTGGATTTGTCTCACAGTAAACCTAATTTGATGAGCCTCATTGAAAAAGCATGTAGGAATCATGATTTTATGGCTATGAGGCATATATGTGTTGCAGATCTGAGAGCATATTTAGATAATTTATTGGAGAAGAGGAAATTCATTCCACACATTCAAAATTTATATCATGATATTAGCCATGGTATCAACCTAAGATGGAGAAATGGTCAGCACAATGTATTCATATGAAAAAGTTATTTCCTCAAATCTAATCGATGAGCTATGTCTTTAGGCGTCACCCAAAACATCTAAAGTATTAGCTGATGAATCATCTCGCCTGTTCTTAAAGATACATTTCATAGGCGGCCATTCTGCTTCTAATTTTGCATAAAATGAACAAATATTCTATACTAGAATCAGTAAGACTACATACATTGCTGCTTGTCCCAGATATCTCTGAGGTTATCACAGATCCAATTATATACAGTAAATGAAGTGATCTAGAATATACGGTACCTTTATCATGGAGGATAATGTATCGTGAAGTTAACAATATCATTCTATTCTGTGTATGTCTATATTTAAATAAATAAGTACGAGAACACTTCACAAAATACTAAATACTACTATAAACTAGGAGGTATTTCTTCATAGTAGAGTAGTGTAAAGGTAATAGTCTTAGAGTGATCACAGTGGCCAAAATAAGTGGCAAAGTGATAAAGTGATGGAATGGGAAGTTGTTCCATACCAGTCTTATTGCAAAATGTTATCATGTGTGCAAATTAGTCTCACCACTTCTGTGATTTGTAAAAATCCCTATAAAAAAGGGACAGGGAACTGGGTTCTATTGATTCAATGTGTCCAGCAATTATAGGCACAGTAAGGCAAATAAAAGGGATATATGTCCTTCCTGACACCATATAGTCTCCCTTAAAGGGATTTCCCAAGGAACTAAATACATTTTAATCAATGGATCTTGAAATATGAAATACATTTCACAATTGAATTTGTAACGCTCCTGTGCGGAGATAATCTTATATATGTGTCCCTGCTATGTACTGTGTAATGGCCGTGTCTGACCATACAAGGACACGGTCTGATCATACACATCTCCTGGGCAGGGAAGGAAACATATAAAAAAAAAAGCATGCAGACAGTACAGTATGGAATCGCAGCTGATTATTTATTTGTTTGAGGTAAAACATTTCCCTGCCTGTTTTCAAAAAGTCAAACTGTGATCCCGAGCTGTAATCTCTTTATACACTTGCTTCCCCCCTTGCTCAGGAGATGTGGTATGATCAGATCATGTCCCTGTACGGTCATTACACAGTACATAGCAGGGGCACATTTATAAAATCTCAGCACAGGAACATTTTTTTTTTAATGCATCCAATTATGGAACTTATTATTCCAAGACCTGTTGATTAAAATGTACTTTGTTTGTGGGACAACCCTTTTAACCCCTTCACGACCTTAGGGGTACTTTGCACGTTGCGACATCGCTACTGCGATATTGTCGGGGTCAAATCGAAAGTGACGTACATCCGGCGCCGGTAACGATGTCGCAACGTGTAAAGCCTAGGAGAGAAGATGAACGATTGTAAAAGTCAAAAATCAGTGATCGGTGTCACGTCGGTCATTTTCATAATGTCGCTGCGTCCGCAGGTACGATGTTGTTTGTCGTTCCTACAGCTCCACACATCGCTGTGTGTGAAGCCGCAGGAGCGATAAACATCTCTCACAACATGTGCCCGCCGCTAACCGGCAATGCGGAAGGGAGAAGGTGGGCGGGATGTTTACATCCCGCTCATCTCCGCCCCTCCACTTCTCCACTTCTATTGGCTGGCCGATTAGTGACGTCGCGATGACGTCGCGGTGACGCCGAACGCACCGCCTCCTTGAAGGAGGGATTCTTCAGTAGTTACAGCGACGTCGCCGACCAGGTAAGTGCATGTGAAGCTGCCGTAGCGATAATGTTAGCTATGGCAGCTATCACAAGATATCGCATGTGTGACGGGGGCGTGTACTATCGCGCTCGGCATCGCTATCATCGGCTAGCGATGTCGCAGCGTACAAAGTACCCCTTAGACGTACCACTACATCCAAAGTGCTGTGCCTCCCTTTGGAGTCCACATGTTTCCCCACATATGTCAGTCGACATGTGCAGCTAACAGGTGCAGGTGGATTTGAGATCCACCCTTGCCTGTTAACTAGTTACAGGGAAGGAAATAATTATTTGATCCATTACTGATTTTGTAAGTTTACCCACTGACAAAGACATGAATAGTCTATAATTTTATAAATAGGTTAATTTTAACAGTGAGAGATAGAATATTTAAAATAAAATCAAGAAAATCATATTGTATAAATTGTATACATTTATTTGCATTTTGCAGAAAGAAATAAGTATTTGATCCTCTACCAACCATTAAGATTTCTGGCTCCTACAGATCACTTAGATGCTCCAAATCAACTCGTTACCTGCATTAAAGACAGCTCTTAAATTGTCACCTGTATAAAAGACTCCTGTCCAGAGACTCAATTAATTAATGAATCAATCAGTCAGACTGTAATCTCTACAACATGGACAAGACCAAATAGCTTTCGAAAGATGTCAGGGACAAGATCATAAACCTGCACAAGGCTGGAATGGACTACAAAACCATAAGGAAGATGCTGGGTGAGAAGGAGACAACTATTGGTGCAATAGTACGAAAATGGAAGAAATAAAAAATAAGTGTCAATGACATCAATTAGGGGCACCATGCAAAACCTCACCTCGTGTGGTACAGGACTATAATGAAGGTGAGAAATCAGCCTAAAATTACGACTAAAATGACTCACTTTATCTTGCAAGACCTGTGTGAGGTCATACCCTTCTGACCAGAAGGGGCGGGGCCTCAGCCACCAAAGCTGGATACCAGGTCACATGGGTATGACCTCACACAGGTCCTTCAAGACAAAGTGAGTCGTCTGTATAATGCTTATGGTAATTCTAACAGAGGGAGGGGATAACTATGAATATACTAGAAGGTGGCCCAATTCTACGCATCGGGTATTCTAGAATTTACGTATTGTGTAGTTCATGTATGATTTTTGTTATATATATATATATATATATATATATATATAGATGTTGTTGTGTGTAGTTACCAAGTCTTTGTGTAGGGCGCTGTACATGTTCTGAGTGTCGCGGGGGGTGAGAGCGGTGTTGTATGTGTGTTGCGTGTGTTGCGTTGTTTGTGGAGCGCTGTGTGTCTGTAGCGTTGTGTGTGTGTGTGTGTTGTGCGGTTTGTGTGTGTGTGGTGTGTTTTGGGGGGAGGTATGTTTTGAGCAATGTGTGTGTTGTGCAGCATGTGCGTATATTTGTGTGTGCAGCGTTGTCTGTGTGTGTGGGTGTCTGTGTAGGGCGTTGTTTGTGATTCCTAGTGTGTGTGTGTTGTGCAGTGCACGTGTAGGTGTGTGTTGGGGGGAGGTGTGCACCTCCCATCGTGCTCCATCCCCCATGCTGCGCACCCCCCATCGTGCTGCATCCCCCATGCTGCGCACTCCCAAACGTGCTCCATCCGCCATGCTGCGCACTCCCAAACGTGGTCCATCCGCCATGCTGCGCACTCCCAAACGTGCTCCATCCGGCATGCTGCGCACTCCCAAACGTGCTCCATCCGCCATGCTGCGCACTCCCAAACGTGCTCCATCCGCCATGCTGCGCACTCCCAAACGTGCTCCATCCGCCATGCTGCGCACTCCCAAACGTGCTCCATCCGCCATGCTGCGCACTCCCAAACGTGGTCCATCCGCCATGCTGCGCACTCCCAAACGTGCTCCATCCGCCATGCTGCGCACTCCCAAACGTGCTCCATCCGCCATACTGCGCACTCCCAAACGTGCTCCATCCGCCATACTGCGCACTCCCCATCGTGCACCATCCGGCATGCTGCGCACTCCCAAACGTGCTCCATCCGTCATGCTGCGCACTCCCAAACGTGCTCCATCCGTCATGCTGCACACTCCCAAACGTGCTCCATCCGCCATGCTGCGCACTCCCAAACGTGCTCCATCCGCCATGCTGCGCACCCCCCATCATGCTCCATCCGCTTGGGAGTGCGCAGCATGCCGGATGGTGCACGATGGGGAGTGCGCAGTATGGCGGATGGAGCACGTTTGGGAGTGCGCAGTATGGCGGATGGAGCACGTTTGGGAGTGCGCAGCATGGCGGATGGACCACGTTTGGGAGTGCGCAGCATGGCGGATGGACCACGTTTGGGAGTGCGCAGCATGGCGGATGGACCACGTTTGGGAGTGCGCAGCATGGCGGATGGAGCACGTTTGGGAGTGCGCAGCATGGCGGATGGAGCACGTTTGGGAGTGCGCAGCATGGCGGATGGAGCATGATGGGGGGTGCGCAGCATGGCGGATGGAGCACGTTTGGGAGTGCGCAGCATGGCGGATGGAGCACTTTTGGGAGTGTGCAGCATGGCGGATAGAGCACGATGGGGAGTGCGCAGCATGGCGGATGGAGCACGTTTGGGAGTGCGCAGCATGGGGGATGGAGCACGTTTGGGAGTGTGCAGCATGGCGGATAGAGCACGATGGGGAGTGCGCAGTATGGCGGATGGAGCACGTTTGGGAGTGCGCAGCATGGGGGATGCAGCACGATGGGGAGTGCGCAGTATGGCGGATGGAGCACGTTTGCTCAGCCTCTCTCCTTCCAGCCTCCCTCAGCATCAGCCTCCCCCTCCCAGCCTTCCCCAAGATCAGCCTCTCTGCTCCCAGCCTCCTCCAGCACGCCGTGCTCCTCTGCCGACACTCACCCACACCCGATCGCATCCACTCACCCACACAACCGATCGCATCCACTCACCCACACAACCGATCGCATCCACTCACACACACAACCGATCGCATCCACTCACACACACAACCGATCGCATCCACTCACACACACAACCGATCGCATCCACTCACACACACAACCGATCGCATCCACTCACACACACAACCGATCGCATCCACTCACACACACCCGATCGCATACACTCACACACACAGACACTGACGATATTGCACATACGCGCTGATACTCACAACATCCGTGGATATCACATGCTTCTGGCCATGTGATCCTCCGTCAGGTCCTGGAAGCTCACAGCACAATATCGCCGCCGAGAAGCAAGCGATATCCCAGGATGTTGTGAGTATTTGGATGCGATGTGATGTGTGAGGTATGTGTGAGTGTGATCTGATTTGTGTGTGTGTGCTGTTATGTTATGTATGTTCCGCAGCTGCAGGACCTTGATGTGTGGATGCGATGTGATGTGTGTGTGAGGTGTGTATGAGAGTGAGTGTGAGCCGGTGTACACTGGTAACTATGATACACATCGGGTAACTAAGGGACCTTAGTTACCCGATGTGTATAATGGTTACCAGCTTTCACGGCCTCCGTTAAGATCCCAGCATCGCAAGGTTATGTGTGGCGCTGCCGGGATCCTGACAGAGCCGGTGTAGAAGCAAGCGATATCCCAGCATGTTGTGATGTGTGAGGTGTGTGTGGATGTGATGTGTGGATGTGATGTGTGAGGTGTGTGTGAGAGTGAGTGTGATCTGATGTGTGTGTGTACTCACCTGGGAATCGGAGCCCCGTGTCAGTTAGGCCAGAGCGAGCGTGCATTGCGTGAGGGGGGCGGGGCCTGCAGAGAGCCGGGGCGAGAGGCCAATCCGTGTGGGGGGGCGGGGCCATGGCGAGCCCAGCGGCCAATCAGCTTTGTGTCACCGTAAGGACACAATTTCGGAGCATGACAGACAGACAGATAGACAGACAGATAGACAGACAGACAGACAGACAGACAGAATAAGGCAATTATATATATAGATGATCTGCTCCTCAGCTCATGTCACTTAAGCAGCTGCTCATTTTATAAACTTCACTTTCTTGGCTTTCAAAACCTAAATGTGATGCCCCTGGACTATTAGGTCATCACAGGGTATTGTACAATCTGCCCTCCCGTGCAATATCCACATCCTTCTTGGTTATGGGTCCCCGACTACATGGTGTTGCTTACATCAGCTAATTAAAATCCTAGGTACACTCTGCACCACACCCACCAGTGAACGACCTGAGTGGAATAGGGCTGCCCACTTGGAGGGTTGGTTAGGGGAGGTCAGGAGTGTCAGGAGAGGGAGTCGCGGGATGAAGTGTGAAAGTGAAGGAGAGAGGTCAGGAGCCGGGCTCCTAGGAAGCCATCTAGGTAGCAGATGGTGGTCTGGGCCTAGAAGGAGCTGGATTCCCGGTCGCAGGGGATAGTGGCAAGGGGCACGGAACTGTTGAGGAGGACAGCCGGCGGCCTTGCACCATCACCGGGCTGGGACCAGGGCACGACGGGGTACATGGGGCCTAGGTCAGGGAGTAGCTTCAGGCAACCTGACAATTTACCCAACGAGAATGGAGCCTTCAAGATCCGCTCTCCACCTGCTCCAAAATCGGGGTACTAGCGCAACGAGGAAGATAGGACTTTCCACTCAGACGGTCCAGAAAATCCCAAGCGTGAACCCTGAGAGCAAGTTCCCACACTTAGCCATAGTGGGAAGCAGGACACGACAAGTTCCATACTACTGGGACCAACAGAGAAGTAAACTTAGTGCCAGGAGGTAGGTCACGGATCCCCAGGAAGCAACATTGGGGTCGGGACCCGAACTAGCTCCCCTCAGCGGCAGTGTTATACAGAACTTTGGTTTATCCAGTTGTTGGTGTCAGCTTAACGACTGAGTGAGTACGAAAGTGACGCCTTCGCACCCAACGGCACTCCCCAAACACCATCACCTAGTCCCAGGCATCCCCCTACCCGTGGAGGGTTCTAACACCTGGCTGCCCCACTCCATTGCCCCCGGGTACTCCCAACTGCAGCGGTGGTACTCCACATTACCACACACCACGGGTGGCGTCACAAACTCTAGACACAATCCCCTGTAAATACCCCCTGCATTTGAGTGGCCGCACGACCCCCGGGTCCGGACACCCCTCGAGCCACCGCGGATTCGGATCCAAGCAGCCCGGCTGCTGACATGGGGCGACACATCTCAAATTCCTAGCGTGACAAACAGGATACGAGCAGGACCCACTTACCTGGGTGACGTGCGCCTTAGAAGTCGAAACCGCGAGTCAAGATCCCCGTTTCCTGCCAATTCCGCCACCTTCCGGCACAAAAACGCCATCTTCTCCACGAAAGCACACGAAGTAAAAGCCCCACTATTCGTCCTGAGAGTGAGCCGGAACCGGAAGTGTTATGATCCGGAAGCATGGAAGATCACCATAAATCATTGGCAAAAAGGTGACAAGAGCATTGGCAACTAATCTGGCCGCCATCCCCTTACTAACCATCAACACTAGAAGTAGCTGAGGGGTGAACTAACATCCTATGCACCGCGAACCCAGCCGGAGAACTAGCTATCCTAAAGGAAGGAAAGACGAATAAGTCTCTGCCTCAGAAATAGACCGCAAAGGCATAGCAAGCCCCCCACATTCAAAGACTGCGGTGATATAGGAAAACACAATATACAGATAGATGATAGGTTTAGCAAAAGTGAGGCCCCATTGACTAAATAGTAAAGGATAGGAAAGCGGCTGATGGTGGCCAGAGAAAAACCCTACAAAAATCCAAATATCTGATAGTACAAAAAGTCCTCAGATCACTAGATCTGAACTCCGTCCTATATCAGGCGCTCTTGTCATACCAATGAACAGAAAGCAGGAACCATTACAAAATCAAGAAGCAACAAACACATGGACTTATAGGAGCAATACTCCAAATATAGCTGCAGGGAGCTTCCCAGCTAAGCAACTGAGAGGGAAGATTCCTGCATGCAAATAAACTGACAACCACAGAAAATGACAAACCCAGATAAGAGCAAAAAGAACAAAACAACATAAGAAAGAACCAAGCACTTATCTGGGGTAGATGTGGTCTGGAGCAAGATGAGAAGGCTGGAAAACCAAGGAACAAATGACAACCAACTCAGCCTGCTAGCAGACCAAGGTTTAAATAGGCAGAGAGTTAGCAATGGAAACACCCATTGCTCCAACACACCTGGTCTCTGTCCAAACCAGTCCTTGGCACAAGAGGGAGCCTCACAGCAGCAAAAGCATAACTGACATTCACAACAGACCCCCCCCCCTTGAGGAGGGGTCACCGAACCCTCACCAACGCCACCGGGTCGCTCAAGATGAGGATGATGTTAGGCGCGAACCAACCGGTCCGCATGAATGTCAGAAGCCACAACCCAAGAGTTATCCTCCTGCCCATAACCCCTCCATTTCACAAGGTACTGAAGCTTCCGCCTACAGCGACGGGAATCCAGAATTTTTGTAACCTCATACTCCAGATCCCCTTGTACCAAAACAGGGTCAGGAGGCGCTGCTGCAGGAACTGTTGGTTCCACATGTCTCTTCAACAAGGACTTATGGAAGACATTGTGAATCTTAAATGACGCAGGCAGAGCCAAACGGAAAGATACAGGGTTGATAATCTCCAATTTCTAATGAATCCAATGAATCTGGGTTTAAATTTAGGAGATGGAACTCTCATAGGAATATTTTTAGAGGACAACCACACAATGTCTTCCACTGTAAACCGAGGACCAACAGTTCGACGCCGGTTGGCAAACTTTTAGGCAGTTTCTTGGGATTGAAACAATTTATCCACTACCTGCCCCTAAATCTGCTGCATTTTGTTTACCACAGAATCCACCCCCGGACAGTCAGATGCCTCAAGTTGTCCCGAGAGGAACCTGGGGTGATACCCAAAATTGCAGAAAAATGGGGACACCAATGTGGTAGAGCTAGCCCTATTGTTAAGGGCAAACTCAGCCAAAGGAAAAAACGAAACCCAATCATCCTGATCCGCAGAAACAAAACACCGTAAATAGGTCTCCAGGGTCTGGTTAGCCCTTTCAGTCTGACCGTTGGTTTGAGGATGAAACGCTGAGGAGAAAGACAACTGAACACACAATTTGGAACAAAAAATCCTCCAAAATCTGGATACGAACTGCACTCCTCTGTCAGAAACAATGTTTTCGGGAATACCATGCAAACGAACAACATGTTGGAAAAACAAAGGCACCAACTCTGATGACGAAGGCAACTTAGATAGGGAAACCAAGTGGACCATCTTGGAGAATCTATCACAGATCACCCAAATCACAGTCATTTTCTGAGAGACGGGAAGCTCTGAAATAAAATCCATAGAGATGTGCATCCAAGGTCTCTTAGGTACCAGCAAAGTCAATAATAGCCCACTAGAATGTGAACAACAGGGCTTGGACCTAGAACAATCTCCACACGACTGCCCAAAACTACGGACATCCCGGGACAGGGAAGGCCACCAAAAAGAGCGGCTCACAAGATCCAGAGTACAAAAAATGCAAGGATGAGCCGCCAAAACAGAGCAATGAACCTCAGAGACAACTCGGTTTCTCCACTGGTCCGGGACAAACAGTTTCCCCGCAGGACATCTCTCAGGTTTATCCCATTGAAATCCCGCCAGTGCCAACCGCAGATCAAGCAAAATGGCCAAGAGAACTATACCATCATTCAGGATAGTAGACGGCTCGGCAACCTCCAAAGAGTCAGCACAAAAACTCCTGGAAAGGGCATCGGCCTTAACATTCTTGGTGCCTGGCAAAAAAAGAGACCACAAAATTAAACCGGGTAAAAAACAAAGTCTACCTGGCCTGCCGAGGATTCAACCTCTTGGCAGATTACAGATAGGTAAGATTTTTGTGGTCCGTAAACACCACAACTTGATGTCTAGCCCCTTCCAACCAATGTCTCCATTCTTCAAATGCCCACTTCATAGCCAATAATTCCCAGTTGCCCACATCATAAATCCGTTCAGAAGGAGCAAACTTCTGAGAGAAAAAGGCAGAGGGCTAAGTTTACCCGAAATAGAGTCTCGTTGAGACAGAACAGCTCCTGCTCCGATCTCTGAGGCATCGATCTCAACTTGAAATGGGCAAGACACATCAGGTTGCTGCAGGACTGGAGCAGAAGTGAACCGCCTTTTAAGCTCCTGGAAGACCACAATTGCCTCTGGGGTCCAATTCTCAGCATCAGCTCCCTTCTTGGTCAAATCTGTCAGACGTTTGACAATGGCAGAAAAATTGGCTATACATTTCCGGTAAAAATTTGCAAACCCCAAAAACTGCTGCAGGTATTTTAGAGAAGTCGGTTGCACCCAGTCGTAAATAGCCTGAACCTTAACCGGGTCCATTTCGATAGCGGAGGGAGACAAGATGAACCCCAAAAAGGAAATCCTTTGCACCCCAAAGAGGCACTTTGACCCCTTAACATACAGTGCATTATCCTTGAGTATCTGAAAAACAGCCCGTACTTGCCCAACATGAGAGTCCCAATCATCAGAAAAAATCAAGATGTCATCCAAATAGACAATCAAAAATTTACCAATAAGGTCCCGAAAAATATCATTCATGAAGGCCTGGAAGACAGAGGGGGCATTAGTGAGCCCAAAAGGCATCACTAGGTACTCAAAATGCCCCTCAGGAGTATTAAAAGCCGTCTTCCATTCATCACCCTCCTTAATACGGATGAGATTATAGGCACCCATAAGATCCAGTTTCGTAAACCATTATGTGCAATGTATTTATGTATAGGAAGTGTTGTTAATATGTGTGTGCTCTCGGGTGCACTGTTTCAGGCACCACTCGGTGTAACTGCTTCCTGGTCCCTTAGCTTGGGGTTGAGATGGAGAACAGGGCTGAAGCAGTTATAGATGAAATCTGCTCAGCAACAGTGAGTTGACAGTTGTGATTAGTCAGATAGGGATTCAATTGCATAGATAAAAGAAGCTGTACCTGAGGAAGGTATAGTTTGAGAAGCCCAGAGTAATTTGGCTAGACCCTCAGGGTCACCCCAGGAAACCCAGATCAAATGTAAAAGAGAAACGCTTCAGTAGCCGGGAGTAGAAATAGACACGGACCGACACTGAAGTTGTGGGCCTTGATTCTAGTGGAATTTCCGGGAAGCAACTGACTCCAATAGGACCGGTCTTGGAGTAAGGTAACATAGACCTGGGCGAACGGGTTATCACAGAGACAGTGGTGAAGGAACTCCGTCCAGTGGTGTATCAAATCCCTGTGGGAGGAAATGCGGTTAGATTCATGTGGGACTGCCATAAATTTACTAACTGCCACTGTGGTGTTGCCAGGGGAAACAGACAGTCCTATAGTAGACGGAGAGATGTGGAGGAGGGAGCCGTGTGCAGGAAAAAGTGAAATGAAACCAAACCGTATCATGCCTGTAACGTTCAAGCTACGTGCCCGCAGTGGATGTGTTCCACAGAAACTGTACATTTCATAACTGTACATTCAGTAAAGAAGTGTTAAACGTTATCCTGGACACTCTCTCTGACTTAACTCTTAAGAAGCATGGTTGTGGTGTTCCTTGTAGCATGGTGGAGGTGGCAAGAGTGCAGCCCAAAAGAGGAGTGCTGCCTGGAAGCAGGGATTCACCTCTGTTCATGACTATGGCCCCGTGCCACCCCCACAACAGTCCCAAATAAAATAAACTTGCTTTCATCACTAAAATGAACTGTGAACCACTTCTCCTCTGTCCACACAACTTGCTCCTTTTGATTCTTTCTGCTAATAAGAGGTTTGGTCACTGCAGAGTGAGCTTTCAGTCTAAATGCTCTTAAAAAATTGTGACGCTGTATGACGAGACAGATCCTTACTGGCGAGCAATTCCAGCTGCAGTGTTGAAACAAACACCCATGGAGATTCTCTGCATTATCCTGTCCTCTCTTTCATTTGTCTTTCGAGGGAGACCAGCCTTCTTGGGGGACTTGAAAGAGTTTTTTATGTTGTAAACAAGCAATATTCTCAAAATCACAGACTTGGAACGACCAACTTCTCTTGCTATAGCTGATATGGTCACCCCTTTGGCCTTCATCTGGACCACCTGCTGCCGGAGGGTTTCAGTCACTTTGGAACGGCACTATATTTTTGCAAAGCCAATGCAAACTGGAAAGTTAGGCTGCCAGTTAAATAGGGTTTGTCAGATAATTAAGGAAATTAGCACCAAGTGTCAGATTAATGCCAATAACTTGCAGGTATCTGAAAGTGTTCTCTAATTTTAATCAGGGTTCTTTTACATTTATCTCATTTACATTTTTATTATGTGTTTTTGAATAAATTCAATTTATGAAATTATCTTAAAATACTGCTAGTTTACTCGTGTTAGGATATAATCACATAGGATTATACAATGACCTTAACATTTAGGAAATTGTGTGTTGTTCTCTAATTTTGATATCCAAGGTACACATTGGCTGAACGCAGACAACAGGGTTGTCTCCAGTACTACTAAGCTGTCTCTGAGTCAGCGTACAGCAACAATGTATGGACTGGTTGAGGGACTTCTGGCCATTTGCCTCGTAGACATATGGCTGTGAAGTTCAGACTACTTATAACGCCAACCGAACTTTGACCATGAATATTGGATATGTGAAGCCAGGATTACTTCTATAAGATCGATCAGCACTGAAAAGAGATACATGAAGCTTTTGTGAAGTATCTGGGGAGTTGGCATTAATATACGCTTATCCCTTTAGACTTATCATGATTTCTATTTCTGAAAAAAATAGGGAAGCCATTTAAATTCATATGACTAAAGATGAATATTATTCGGCAGTGAGAAGCTTTTCTATTACATCTCCCTGCTACATTCTGTGCAGTGGAGGAAGAGGTAAGAGGCGCGGATGAAAAGATGAGATTTGATGTAAATGGACAGCGAGCGACGTATGGAAGAACAGCATTCTCCATGCTAAGTGTCAAAAGCTTTGTATTAAACAGAAAGCCCGCTAAGGGAAGATAAGTGAGCCCAGTAATAACATTACATTACAGCGTAATGTGGGCGATTTCACTGCAGACATTGAACAGGTGGTGGGCCCTGTGTCCGCACAAAGAGACCCCACTATCATGAGCGCAGATTTTATTTACGATGCAATTGTGCAGCCTGCGGGTACATTACACGGTAAATTCTATTACTCAGCCAGCTGTATGAGGACTGTCTTTTATATGGATATATGATCTCAGATAAAGTCTCATCTGTCCAAAACTCGGAGGGTGCTCACTGCCATTTCCATTGCTTATTATATTAGGTCACATTGATTTTTTTTCTACAATGGTTTTTCTTAATATCTGCAATCAATAAAGTATTCATTTTCTGCAGTATTTCATCTGCTTTTTAAATCCCTTGCTAAAAATTTCCCTATATCTGTCTGTTATGCTGAAGCCACAATCCCTATAAGTAATGGACAGGGTTATCCTAGGATGGTAAATGATTTATAGATCATTTATAACATACTGTATTTAGAGCATAGAAAGAAAATGATTATAAAGAAAAGGAAAAACATGGTTCCACCAGACCAAATATTAAAAATGCACTCAAAAATGCAAGGAAACTATGTGCAGAAATTCTGCAGCGTCAAAAAGACATGAAACACAGATTGTGGTAAATAGCCTAGTTCTTCACATGGACATTAGCAGTAATAGACTCTATGGCTTTGATTCATCGAAGCTTTTATGCCAAAACGGTGGGGAAAAAGCTTTGAAAAGTCGAACAATTATGGCGCAACTTCGAGTTGCAACAACATTTTGCGTCGTTTTGTGCTTTCATACCAGTTTCTCCCAGCTCTGGAGCTGGATGGGCATATGGTGCCTAAGCTTGGCTAATTCATGATAAACTGTGGCATTTCGTAAGCCTGAAATCACACTCCAATCCCTAACGTGAGTAAGAATTCTGGCATAGCGCACGCCACTCGTGAGAGGCCCCAGATTTATGAAGTGGCGTGCACCTCTTAATCAGAAGTGTCTGACTATACCAAATCCCCTCATCAAGACCGGCAGAGAAAAAAAAAAAATCACACTGTGTTTGCATATTAGTATAGCATAATGCATCTAAGCATTTCCTTATCTGGGAAAAAGTCATTATGAAGGAAGGGGGAGGAGGAGAGCTATGACCATCAACTATTGTGAATAATGGATCCTGTGTTATCTTTCCTTGTAATCCTGTCTGTGATGGGAACAAAACTGCTCCAAAGTCTTCTGTTCAATTTTTTCAATTGTAAAATCGCCTCACTGTGAGCAACAGTCGGCCACTTTTGACCTGGTTACCAGCCTATGTAAATAATAGTTAATTTGCTGATAGCACAATTCCATCAAATAGTGTAACTTTAAAACTTTACCATTTTCTATAGAATATAACTCAATCACCAGTCACATCCTATAAAAAAAAGTGTTAGGGCTCCAAGGAGTTGTAGTTTACAATAGCTGGTTAGCCACAGCTTGGGGAATACTGAGCTAGAGTAAAACTACATTATTTATATTATTATTATTATTATTATTATAATAAACTGTGAGACTGTGACCGGGGTTATCTATGACGGCCGGTATGTCTCGCCCCGGTTGTGCTCACTCCATGATAGAAAGTAGATCCACTCTAGGGTTAATGCTGTTTCCCTACAGGCTGAAGGAAGGGTTAAATAGAATTAGGAACAAGGGCAGGTGTGCCGGGTGTGAGGGAGTGAACAGAACTTCCTGAGTTCTCTACTGGGGAGGCACATGTATTTTTGTTATGGACTTTTGTTTGGACATTAAAACCGTGTGCTGTGAACCTTAATGCCTGGATCCCGTGTCTTCTGCTGCGCAGCCGACCGTGCTACCTCACAAAACACATATGCTTTCTCTATGTATTTATTATCTATTTATTAAACTATTTGCTTATTTTTCCTACATGTGAGTGTTTTATGATCTATTATACAGTATGTATGTCTGGTCCTGAAGGTTATTTTGGATTATTATATCCTTGCCCTGCTTGTCATCTATATGTCTTTTTTAATTATTTTTACTTAATGGTTTGTTTATTTGTCAGTACTATTTTCTGATGATCAATAAAAATCAAGTTTTCCCATGTTTACTACATCTGAGTATGCACTTCTATTTACTGTGCAGCTTTCTCTTCTTCAATTTAACCAAAATTATTTTGCACAGATTTTTGTAGCACCTTTACCCATCCTTATACAGGGTGATTCACTCGCTACTTTATCCAGAAAAATTGCTGTAACTTCTAAAAGAGATGAACTAGCGTACTGAAAATTGCCTGTTCATACATTAGTGTAGCACCCAGGGGGCAGGGGTTGTCAGGGACGGGGAATCTCGTATCTGAGTTACTCGTCAGCAAGCTGGTGTGGTGGTCTGGGATGTCGCGGTGGCCTGCCCGGCTTCGTGCCCCGAGGTGTACACCATTGAAGAGGGACGATGGTGGGGGTAGAAGTAGGATGATTGTCGTGACGCCACCTTTGGTACACAGCCAGAGATTAGCCGCTGCTGCTGTCACTGTCCTCCGAGGCGGATGGTGTAGCAGCCGAGATAGTGTCGTTCCCCACAGGTGGAGCGGGCCCCGGGGAGGATGATGGAGAGAGTAGTGACTGCGATGGCCTTTGGCGCCGAGGTGCGGCGCCGATAATAAGAGTCCGAATCGGTTGCTGCGGTGCCAGGTGTCTTTACTCACTTTTTGGTGCCGCTCGCCCAGGTAGTACCGGCTACTCGCTGTGATGGGCCCGTCAAACCCAGATTCCTTCAGAGGTCAGTCCAGTGTGGTGCTCGGTGAGTCCCTTCCTCCTAGCGCCTTGTGTTGGATCCCCGTGGCTTAAAGCTACTTGGGGACCCCAGTCCATGTCGAGTAGTACTCTTGTCCCTATTTGCAGGTGCCGCGGCTCCGCAATGGGGCCTCGTGCTTTCCAAGGCCCCGGATCCTATCTGGCACTGTGCTTTTGGGCTCTATGTGGCCAGGGAAGCTTGAAACCACCCCTCACCGGCAGATTCTGGAAAACCAACTTGGAGAATGATCTTCCATAGGGTCTGCACCCTGCATGTGGCGCCGGTTCTGAGGGAGCAATGAAACTCTCCCCTCGGCAACCGCGTTCACTTCTGTGTCCCACCAGAGCACTGTTGAGGCACATCTGCTCCTTTCCTCTCCTGCTGGAGAACTCCTGACTGTTGTGTTGGCTCCTAAAGGCCACGTCACACTAAGCAACATCGCTGCTAAGGAACAACTTTTGTGACGTAGCAGCGATGTTGCTAGTGATGCTGCTGTGTGTGACATCCAGCAACAACCTGGCCCCTGCTGTGAGGTCGCTGGTTGTTGCTGAATGTCCTGGACCATTTTTTAGTTGTTGCTCTCCCCGCTGTGAAGCACACATCGCTGTGTGTGACAGCGACAGAGCACCAACTAAATGTGCAGGCAGCAGGAGCCGGATTCTGCGGACGCTGGTAACCACGGTAAACATTGGGTAACCAAGAAGCCCTTACCTTGGTTACCCGATATTTACCTTCGTTACCAGCGTCCGCCGCTCTCAGCTGTCAGTGCCGGCTCCCTGCTCTCTGCACACGTAGCCACAGTACACATCGGGTAATTAACCCGATGTGTACTGTGGCTAGGAGTGCAGGGAACAGGGAGCCGGCACTGACAGCGTGAGAGCGGCGGATGCTGGTAACGAAGGTAAATATTGGGTAACCAAGGTAAGGGCTTCTTGGTTACCCGATGTTTACCGTGGTTACCAGCGTCCACAGAAGCCGGCTCCTGCTACCTGCACACGTAGCCACAGTACACATCGGGTAATTAACCCGATGTGTACTGTGGCTAGGAGTGCAGGGAACAGGGAGCCGGCACTGACAGCGTGAGAGCGGCGGACGCTGGTAACGAAGGTAAATATTGGGTAACCAAGGTAAGGGCTTCTTGGTTACCCGATGTTTACCGTGGTTACCAGCGTCCGCAGAAGCCGGCTCCTGCTGCCTGCACACGTAGCAGAGTACACATCGGGTAATTAACCCGATGTGTACTGTGGCTAGGTGTGCAGGGAGCCAGAGCTAAGCGGTGTGCGCTGGTAACCAAGGTAAATATCGAGTTGGTTACCCGATATTTACCTTAGTTATCAAGCGCAGCATCGCTTCCACGCGGCGCTGCTGGCTGGGGGCTGGTCACTGGTTGCTGGTGAGATCTGCCTGTGTGACAGCTCACCAGCAACCCGTGTAGCAACGCTCCAGTGATCCCTGCCAGGTCAGGTTGCTGGTGGGATCGCTGGAGCGTCGCTTAGTGTGACATCTCACCAGCGACCTCCTAGCAACTTACCAGCGATCCCTATCAGGTTGTATCGTTGTTGGGATCGCTGGTAAGTTGTTTAGTGTGACTGGGCCTTAACTCTCCCTCAGTGGCTGCTCCTCCCCAGGTCCCTGTCACTAGTGGGTGGTGCCCCCCATGTTTGAAGACAACCTTAAGACCCTACCCATTGGGGAGGGCAACCTGGTTCTGTATTTGAGTGTGTAATGTGAATGTGATATCCAGTGGCTCCTCTTTCCCAGCGGATTCCTTACAAACACATATATCAGTCATTCATTAGGATGGGAACTACCCATCCCAATGTGCAAGATATAGGCCTCACTCACTGCTCGATGTGGATATTAAGTTATTTGCAAAAATGCTGGAGTCTAGATTGTCCCCACTTTTAATGGATATTATTAATCCGAATCAGTTGGGTTTTATGAAAAATAGAGAGGCTAGATACCTCATACATAGAGCCATAGTGAAATCTCAGCCCTTGATACTTTCATATACAGAAAAAGATTTTGATTAGGTAAACAAGACCTTCTTGAATGAGACACACTGTGGTGTAGGCCTAAAATCAAACATGCTACATTGGATATCTGCCCTGTACACAAAGCCAACTCCCAGCAGAAAGGTAAATAGGATATTGTTTCAGGAGTTTGTTATATGCAAGGGCACACGCCAAGGGTGTCCTCTATCTTCTTTCATTTTTATACTTACATTGGAACCTTTCCTCAGAGGGGTCCAATCCAACACGAACATTACGGACCCTTGTATTCGAGGGTCTTCTTACGGCCTATGCAGATGACCTGATTTTTCTTCATTTATAATCTGGCCACTCCACTTTGAATCTTGATTGCAGAATTCCATACATACAATGGGCTATCAAATTTTACATTCAAGTTTTCCACATCAGAGGCTCTGAACATCAACACCTCTCTCTCTATTTCAGTGCCTCTGAAGGCTGCCTTCAGCTTTAAATGGTCTAATTCAACTATAAAATATTTAGGGGTATTATTACAAAGAGACACTAGGTTGACATATTTTCTTAATTTCCCTGAACTTCTCCAATCAGCACAAGAAAACTGCTCATTATGGACAAGGAATGATTTTACATAGTGTGGCATAAGTTCAATTTTTAAAATGAACATCCTTCCACGGATTCTGTATGTCATCCAAACTCTTCCAATTAGTGTTAACTTACCCTTTTTCAGAATTCTTGCTTCAGTTCAAACCAAGTTCATATCGCCTGGTAAACTCCCCCAGTATGAGCAGAATCATATTATAGTGTTCTACATCCTCCAGTGGCATAGCTTTGCCTGTTTTCAGATCTCATTATGTAGCCTCCCACTTCTCCAAAATCCTAGACTGGTGTAGGCCTGGTAGAATGAAAGCCTGGGTTGGGATTGAGCAAAACTTTACAAATATCCCTTTGATGGCTACTCCTTTGTTGGACTTGTCATTGGTGAAAGCCCTTCAAACTCCTCCTACGAATGGGGCTACCCTTGCTTGCTGTACTCATCCCACAGTCCATTCTCATATTTTACCATTTTCTTCTTCTATGATCCCTCTTTTGAGTAATCCATTTTTCCCTCTGGGGTTATAGGACAAAGTCTTTCGTGCTTGGTTAAATGGGGGTTGAGTCCCCTATATTGGGCCTGGTCATATCTGGCCTTCAAATGAATACGCACTCAGCCTCTATACTCCCTCTCCCTGCGGACCTGGAGATTTGATCTTCTTTTCCATTTTTTCCATTCACTCCCTCCCAGATGTTTTTATAATAACAAGATGCCTTTCGAGATTGCGTGCTCAAACACGGGACCATTAAGACACATTTTATCCTTCTCATACTCTTTGCTGATCAAACCCTCAGACTAACCTAACACCAATTTTCAAATCCAATAGGAAAGCAATTTAGTCCTCTATCTAAAAAGGGATCAGTAGGGGCATATGTTCAACTTAATGCATAAGTCTTCCATCTGTTCCCGTTTTCATGAGGCTGGGTATAAATTTACTCTCTTGGTGGTATAGGGTCCTGATTCACCTACACGCTATAATTCCAGAAGCTAGTCCCTTATGTATGACATGTGGGCAGGAGGAGGGCGATATGTTACACATTTTTTGGCCCTGCAGGCTTCTCTTTCTTTTTGGGGGAAAGTGCAGCAAGTGGTATGTATACTCAAAAATTTAATTTCAGAGCTGGACCCGGCTCTCGTCCTTCTCTGTCAGTGACATCCCTCTAAAAATCTACATGTAATGTCAATAGAGCAACTCACTTCTATCATTAATAACGCTTATGATCACTTCTATAAAACCTGGTTTTATTGGATGGAATTTAGATAATGGGATATGGACTTTATTGGGAAGAACTGACCTACAATCTTTTGGCCAAACCATTGAACAACTTTCCTCATTACCTTCCCTTCCTTCCCCCCTCCCCTTACTGTCTCCTCTTCTCTTAGTGCTTCTTCTACTTTTCTTTTTTTCTCTTTATTCTTCTTCTTTCTTTGTCAATTCTTCTAACTAGCTACACTCAGCATGGGCAATTACGACGATGTATCTTCATATCCCGCACCTTAATGTTTACTTTGTGCCATTGTCCTGCATAGCTTTCAGGATAAAAGTAAAAAGTTAAGATCTTCTGTTCTCGGCACAGCTAATGTTTTGTGATTGTATTTCTTATTTTCTTTATAAAGTCAATCAATTAAAATAAAGTTTAAAGAAAAACAAAACAAACTGTCCACAAGTACACAAATGATTAGTACATACATGATATCCAGCATAGTAAGAAGTGCTCTATATCTGATTACTAGATGTGGAATATGACCAGTGACATACACATAATTTCAATAATAAATTTATCTCACCTGGTGAAAGATGAGCGCTTGAGATATAAATCCCCAACTATGACTTGGAGATAAGTAGTGTAGACACAGGAGCAGGATCAACATGAACACAATGCTGGCAGATGCATAGATGGCATTTATAAGGAACATCATGGTCAAACAACCTAGAATCCCCAGGACACAGGTATACCAGGTGAAGTACCGAAATGTTGGCCTGTGAATATGGAGAAAAAAACCAAACTATAAATAATTGGTGGAGGCTTCAAACCTGTTAATGAATATTGCAGATATAACATTTTCCATGTTCTTACCCTTCATAAGTTTCAGGTGTTTGTAAAAATGATCACTGCAAATAGGGTATAATTCTGCCCTCAACATTTTGTTTCAGGGACACACAGAAATCTTGCACTGACAAATACTTTTGGAGAAAGAGATCCTGCAGAGAACGAAGGGAAGATCTCCTGCTAATCTCTCCATTTTTTCTCTGTGGAACAGCTGAGGGAGTGGTGAGAAGGGCTTTATCATTTCACTTTACTACAATGAGGGCCGAGGGAGGAGGCTCCTGCTGCAGCCAGAGAGGAAACAGAGGTCAGCTCACATAGAAGATCCAAAATTGTGGGTAAACAACTTTGTTTCAAGCAACTGATGCTTGTTCAAACTCATCTGTGGCAAGTAACAGGTCTAGGCAATATGAAACCAGATAAAAAGTGGAGAAGTTGACTCTTTGCATTGTATGTGTCTGTGTGTGCGCAATACTAAACATGAAGAACAGAGAGGAGAATAGAACTGTCTGAGGACTTGGGACCCAACATTTTTTAAAAAGTTGAACAATCTTAAGGTTACAAGTAAAGGGTGCTTTACAGGCTGCGACATCGCCCCCGTCGTTTGTGCGACATTTGGTGATCGCTGCCGTAGCGAACATTATCGCTACGGCAGCGTCACACGCACATACCTTGTAAGCGACGTCGCTGTGACCACCGAACAATCCCTCCCTCAAGGGGGAGGTGCGTTCGGTGTCATAGCGACGTCACTGTGGCGTCACTAAGCGGCCGGCCAATAGAAGCTGAGAGGCGGAGATGAGCGGGACGTAACATCCCGCCTACCTCCTTCCTTCCACATTGCCAGTGGACGCAGGTAAGGAGATGTTCGGCGCTCCTGCGGTGTCACACATAGCGATGTGTGGTGCCGCAGGAACGACGAACAACATCGTACCTGTGGCAGCAGCGATATTAAGGAAAGGAGCGACGTGTCAACGATCACCGTTTTTTAACGATTTTGCGATCGTTGATCGTCGCTCCTTAGTGTCACACGCTGCAATGTCGCTACCAGCGCCGGATGTGCGTCACTAACGACGTGACCCCGACGATATATCGGTAGCGATGTCGCAGCGTGTAAAGCACCCTTAAATCTACAGAGATCTTGATGTTTCTTTGTCCATGGTGCGTAACATAACCAAGAAGTTTGCAAACCATGGTACTGTAGCAAATAACCCTGGACATGTACGGCCGAGCAAAATTGATGAAAGGTTGCAACACAGGATATTCTGGATAGTGGATAATCAGCCTCAATCAGGTTCCAAAGAAATTCAAGCTGTCCATCATCATTTGAATAAAATTAAATTCTATGGCAGGAGACCCAGGAGGATCCCACTACTTACACAGACATAAAAAGTTAGACTGCAGTTTGCCAAAATGTAAGCCAAAATTCTTCTGGGAAAGCAACTTGTGGACAGATGAGCCCAAGATAGAGCTTTTTGGTAAAGCATATTATTCTACTGTTTACCGAAAACGGAATGAGGCCTACAAATAACATTGTAATTTGCCAGCGTCAGTCCCATTTGTAATTGGTCATTTATTGAAATAGTTGACATTTTATTTGTATATATGCTATGAATAAGAGCACTTGTCTGCCAGAAATGTGTGTTTTAAGCAATGAATCTGTTTTGGTTTTAATAATTTTCCAATAAAAAGACATTTTTATACTTAGTTTTTTTTCTATAATAAATGTTCTAATGGTATTAAATATCTCCTGGGGAATGAAAGAAGTCTGCAAACAAAATGAATGAATTTAACTCCTATTTCTGTCACGGATTACGATATGGTGGGCATTACGGAAACCTGGCTGGACGAAAGCCAAGACTGTGACAAACGTGTATGGTTACACTACATTCCGAAAAGGCAAAAAAATAAAAAAAAATGTGTAGGGGTGTGTATTTTCATTAAATCCAATTTAAGACCTGTGCTCAATTATGCCATTAGGGGAGCTGTGACAATGTAGAGTCAGTGTGGGTAAATGTAGAAGGGAATGGCATGGCAATAATGGAAACCTGCTAATTGGGGTTTGCTATAAGCCTCCTATTATACAGTTGAAACCAGACGTTTACATACATTATCTAAAAAGACACATATGCATGTTTTTCTCAGTATCTGACATGAAATCAGAATAAACCTTTCCTATTTTAGCTCAATTAGGAACCAAAATTATTTATATTTGCAAATGCCAAAACTATATGGATAAGATGTCTAAATGACAAACACTTAGCAAATGATAAATATACAGTAATGCACGTAGGACGGAGTAATTCCATTGATGTATATACATATAAGGGAATCTGTGACCAGTTTTTGCCACATAATCTGAAAGCAGCATAACGTAGGGGCAGAGACCCCGATTCCAGCGGTGTTTCACTTACTGGGCTGCTTAGTGTAGTTTTGATAAAATCACTGTTTAATTAGCAGTAGATTATCACTAGAGGACTACTTGGCGTGCTGCCAGGTAGTGCAGCATATTCATGAGCTCTGTATAACGCTAGATCTGCAGCAGAGAAAACACTGATTTTATCAAAATGACAGAAAACAACTCAGTAAATGACACATCACTGGAATCAGGGTCTCAACATTTGGTGAAAGATTTCCTTTCAATGGAAGTAAATTTGGAACTATAGACCAGAAGGACTTGGGTATTCTCATTACAAATAAGCTGAGCAGCAGTCCTCAATGCCAGGCAGCAGCTGCTAAAGCAAACAAGATTTTAGGTTGTATAAAAAGAGAGATTAGATCCCGTGATCCCAACGTATTGTTACCCCTCTATATACTGTATCACTTGTAAGGCCACATCTAGAATATAGGATCCAGTTTTGCTTTCCACATTTTAAAAAAGGATATTTAGAAATTAGAGTCAGGTGAAAGGCCAGCAACTAGATTATAACAAGAGATGGAAGGAAGGTCTCTCCTATGATAAGAGGTTGGAAAAGTTGGGCTTGTTTAACTTAGAAAAAAGATGTCTCAGGGGAGATATAATATATGTATAGATACATGTGTTGTAAGAACAAAAGGATGGCACATGACTTATTCCTTACAAAGACCATACAAAGGACCAGAGGGTAGAGATGAGCGAACCCAAGGTTCATACCAAACACAGACTTTTTACAACAAAACAGTTTGGGTGCTTTATGTATGCAAACCACTCACGAGCATCGCTGTGCTCGGATACGCCTGGTCCTTAGCCCAGCGCAAGCCACTTGCAGTGTTTGAACAACTCGCACTGCTGGTAACAACTGCGTGATCAGATGTAGTGTGCACCCTCCCAAAAAGAAAAGATGGAAAAAACCCACCCGCCCTCTCTTGGAAGTGCTCTGGCTGCATGTGGGTTGAGACCTGAACTGCGCAATTAGTGACTTCCATTGGGGTTCAGGTAAAGTCCTGAAGTCAGGTCCCAAACCAAACTATCTAAAGTCTTGCTGCACCCGCTGAACCAAACGTCCACGGGTCCAACCATCTTTACTAGTGGGCACTCGCTACAAGTGGAAGAAAGGAGATTCAAGCAGATAAATAGGAAAGGGTTCTCTACTTTTAGAGCAGTCAAACTGTGGAATTCCCTGCAGAAAGCGTTTGTTTAAAAAAAGAACTGGATGCTTTCCTCAGTAAAGAAGGCATTGTGGATTATAGATAATTTAGTGACAAAATGTAAAATGGTGGAGAAAGGTTGAAGTTGATGGACCCAAGTCTTTATTTCAACCTATGTAACATCCTTATAGGCTTTACTGCACAAGGAATGACGCAAAATCAAAAACACAATTGCGGCATTATGTTTTTTTTCACAACACTTGGATCTTTTTTCACATGTTTCAGTACTAGAGATGAGCTTGGTTGAAGTTTGGGTTCGCCGGGTCCAGTCGGACTTTAGATCGGAGTTCAGTTCAAGTCACGGACTTGACCATCCCATAGCCGGATCCCCCATTGCAAGTCAGCAGACCGCCCACATACAGCCAGACATAAACAGAGCATTTCTAGGGGAGGGAGTTTTTTTTTTTTTTTTTGTATACAATAGATCTGAAAACGTTTTTTTTACACCCAGTGAGAGCCACTGACAGCCATTCAGAGACTGCAAGTAGCTACCACTGGGCGAAGCACCGTGCGTACCCGATCACCCCGCTGCTCGATCTAGTGGTCTGCATTCGTACAGCACCTGAACACTGAACTCGGACACTAATTATTTTGGTAAAGTCTGTGTTCTGTACAAACCCCGAACTTTACAGCTCAGGTTCACTTACTTCTATTCAGTACATTATAGGGTAAGAGGAATTCTGTGATTCAAAACTACAACTTGACCTACAAGAAAACAACCGCTCGTACGGCTGTGATAAAACAATAATATAGTTATGGCTCATGGAAGAAATGAAGGAAAATACCGAAGTGCAAAAACAGAAAGTTCCTGGGTTACAGTAGTTTTCTTTCAGACTCTTTAGCGACACAGACAACGTGCTAAACCATTGGCTTGAATCTTCTATCTAAATATGAATTATCCTAACTTGCCAATGGAGACTACTCTTCGGATTCTCTGTGGGGAATTCTGTACCTCCTTTGTGGACATTAAAGGGGTTGTTCACAGAAAACAAGTGATCACCTATCCGCTATTAATGAATTGGAAACATCAATAGGTGAATGTGACGACATGGACTTTGTCAGTGCCTAGCAAGGGTTAAAGTTTCTTAACATTCAGCCGGACATGAAGATATTTTGTTTATAAACGGGGGATAAGCGCTCATTGTTTCGTTTCATTGAGTCTAGTGTTAGAATACCGTCACACTTTAGCGATGCTCCAGCGATCCCACCAGCGACCTAACCTGGTCAGGATCGCTGGTGCGTCGCTACATGGTTGCTGGTGAGATGTCAATCAGGCAGATCTCACCAGCGACCAGTGACCAGCCCCCAGCGACGCGTGGAAGCGATGCTGCGCTTGGTAACTAAGGTAAATATCGGGTAACCAAGCGCTTGGTTACCCGATATTTACCTTGGTTACCAAGCGCAGCATCGCTTAGCGCTGGCTCCCTGCACTCCTAGCCAGAGCACACATCGGGTTAATAAGCAAACCGCTTTGCTTATTTACCCGATGTGTACTCTGGCTACGTGTGCAGGGAGCTGGCACTGACAGCGTGAGAGCGGTGGACGCTAGTAACCAAGATAAATATCGGGTAACCAAGCAAAGCTCTTCTCTTGGTTACCCGATATTTACTTTGGTTACAGCTTACCGCAGGCTACCAGAAGCCGGCTCCCTGCTCCCTGCACAATTCAGATCGTTGCTCTCTCGCTGTCAAACACAGCGATGTGTGCTTCACGGCGGGAGAGCAATGTCAAAAAAATGAACCAGCACTGTGTGTAACGAGCAGCGATTTCACAGCAGGGGCCAGATCGCTGCTCAGTGTCACACACAGCGAGATCGCTAATGAGGTCACTGGTGCGTCACAAAAACCGTGACTCAGCAGCGATCTCGCTAGCGATCTCGCTATGTGAGAAGTACCCCTTAAAGTTCTTGTTGACTCATGTAATTACCTTGACTAGAGATTCAGATACCCAGACGAACCAATTGTGTGAACCTCCAATGTATTGTTGGATGCGATGTGGCTGGGCTGTCTCCCTTGTTACTGTCAGAGACCATTACTACTGTAATAGGGATATTTTATATGCGGGCTTGAGATCTAGCCAATAAGAGCCCAGTCTTAACCACCAATCGTGAAGACCCCAATGGTCTAAATGGAGAGCTCAGGGGTATAAGAAGGAGGACTGTCCATTGCCCAGATAGACTCTTGCTACATGATACCAATCTAGTACCTGCGGATCCGATTGGCAAGCCATAGCTGAACCTGGATTATAACACTACATGGACTTCAGCATCGAATGCAAGGATTCGGCTGTGATATCAAGGACTACCTAAAGAAGGAATCCAACTTGGGACAATCCAGTTACTGGACTACAGACTTTGCAGACCTCAGCCAGCTTCCTAAATCTGGCGTTATTCCATTCTTGGTGGGTGCCCGCCGAAAGCGGGGTGCTGCTGGATTGGAGTAAGTAGCCCTGTAAGCTCTGAGGCATGGACATTCTAAATCCCTGGTGAGCCAGCGGAAAGGTGAGAAACTGTTGCCGGTTACATTCTGTGGTTCTGCTGGTTATGTGCCATATGCCGTTAATTGTTTGGGGATCCAATAAAGTATTAATATTGGGATTCCCTCACCCTGCGTTGTCTGAGTAGTGTTCCGCCCACGCTTAAGGAGGTCGGGTGTTAAGTTGGGATGAGCCCTGGGCCATGCTGTCTTTCTAAAGGCGGCCGGGCCAGAGGATGAGAGCACCCACTGACCCCCTTGTCTCCACGGTGAACATTTGCATATTTCCGATTGTATCTGAACACTGTGCAACACTACTGATACAGCACTAATGTACTGGAGCACGGGCACTGTCAGCCGTTATGTGAGTATGTGAGTAGTGCAGTCACTTGTCTTGTGTTATTCCCCCAGCAAAACTTTACTCAGTGGAAGTCATTTCCAAAACCAAGCACACCAGAATACTAAACCGAATCTTCACAAATATCCAATGAAATAATGATGATTTCCATGGTGCAGTGAGTAGCCATACAGATGTTGTGACATCTATTCCCTATAAATCCGGTAAGGCAGGAGCTTTTACATCCCGTGTATTCTGGCATTGAATAAGCTGAAGACAGAGTTTTTGTTCTTAAGAACATCATTGGTGTATGTGAGGAGCCGGCCACAGCATGTGCTTCTCTAGCAATAAGTAATAATGCCGCACTTCACATGGAGCCCGATAATAAAATCCTGATTTGCATATTTTAACACCAGTCGTGCTAGCAATAATCCCATGATTATATAATTAAGACTCATCTTTAAATCTGCTTTTTCCTTTCCTCTTTTTAATTCAGACATCATTTGACCCTTCTATAAATTTCTTTCCCTGCTTGCTTGTTCAGACAGAGACTGTAAAGTACCTAAACTTCTCTAAAACCACCATGTAATTTATTGATCAAATGTCTCCCTGATGATCCAAGTAAAAGGTTCCACAGCGCTGTTTTTTAGGACTAAAGTGTGTGTGTTATGAACGTAACTGGGAAGAAGAGATGAAAATTGGTATAAAGTCAGACAATGCCGTATGTACATACTGTATATTATATTCCGCACCGATTTTGATGGGTTGTTTGATACTTGAACTGTGACTTTTTGTCAGATTTTCTCTCCAGAGAATGATCAGGCCGGTCACATCCACATATTGTAGACATGACATGCTCCATGTACAGTCCATGTGCTCATCGTGTGGACTGGCACATAGGCTAACACTAGTCATTGTCCTGTCTGTTATTATCTGAACTAAGCCTTAGGGTACCTTCACACTTTAGTGATGCAGCAGCGATCCGACCAGCGATCTGACCTGGTCAGGATCGCTGCTGCATCGCTACATGGTCGCTGGTGAGCTGTCAAACAGGCAGATCTCACCAGCGACCAGTGACCAGCCCCCAGCCAGCAGCGACGTGCAAGCGACGCTGCGCTTGCACGGAGCCGGCGTCTGGAAGCTGCGGACACTGGTAACTAAGGTAAACATCGGGTATGGTTACCCGATGTTTACCTTAAGGTCCAGTCACACTAAGCAACTTACCAGCGATCCCAACAACGATAGGGATCGCTGGTAAGTTGCTAGGAGGTTGCTGGTGAGATGTCACACTGCGACGCTCCAGCGATCCCACCAGCAACCTGACCTGGCAGGGATCGCTGGAGCGTCGCTACACGAGTTGCTGGTGAGCTCACCAGCAACCAGTGACCAGCCCCCAGCGCCGCGTGGAAGATGCTGCGCTTGGTAACTAAGGTAAATATCGGGTAACCAACCCGATATTTACCTTTGTTACCAGCGCACGGAGCTACACAAGCTGAGAGCAGGGAGCAGCGCACACTGAGCGCTGGCTCCCTGCTCTCCTAGTTACAGCACACATCGGGTTAATTACCCGATGTGTGCTGCAGCTAAATGTGCACAGAGCAGGGAGCAGCGCACACTGCTTAGCTCTTGCTCCCTGCTGTCCTAGCTACAACACACATCGGGTTAATTAACCCGATGTGTCCTGCAGCTACATGTGCACAGAGCAGGAGCCGGCACTGACAGTGAGAGTGGCGGAGGCTGGTAACAAAGGTAAATATCGGGTAACCAAGGACAGGGCTTCTTGGTTACCTGATGTTTACTGTGGTTACCAGCCTCCGCAGAAGCCGGCTCCTGCTGCCTGCACATTTAGTTGTTGCTGTCTCGCTGTCACACACAGCGATGTGCGCTTCACAGCGGGACAGCAACAACTAAAAAATAGCCCAGGACATTCAGCAACAACCAACGACCTCACAGCAGGGGCCGGGTTGTTTCTGGATGTCACACACAGCAACATCGCTAGCAACGTCACAAAAGTTGTTCGTTAGCAGCGATGTTGCTAGCGATGTTGCTTAGTGTGACGGGGCCTTTAGTTACCAGCTCACACCGCTTAACTTAGCGTGTGCAGGGAGCAGGAGCCGGCACTGGCAGCGTGAGAGCTGCGGAGGCTGGTAACGAAGGTAAATATCGGGTAACCACCTTGGTTACCCGATGTTTACCTTGGTTACAGCTTACTGCAGGCTGTCAGACGCCGGCTCCTGCTCCCTGCACATTCAGGATTGTTGCTCTCTTGCGGTCACACACAGCGATGTGTGCTTATCAGCGGGAGAGCAACAATAAAAAAACGAACCAGGGCTGTGTGTAACGAGCAGCGATCTCACAGCAGGGGCCAGATCGCTGCTCAGTGTCACACACAGCGAGATCGCTAATGAGGTCACAAAAAACGTGACTCAGCAGAGATCTCAGTAGCGATCTCGCTGTGTGTGAAGTACCCCTGAAAGTCATAATGGTTCAGTGCGAGCTGTTGACGGTAAGTTCATCTTCATCTGAAATACTTTCCTATAATCTTCTTAGACAACTCTCCGCCTCATCTCTACAAACACATAATTCATTTTTTTACGTACATGGTCCACAATGATTTTGAACCAAAATCACAATGGGTGAAGCAAAGCAGTAAACAAAGGTCAAACCTTGACAAATGACTTGGCCTTCTTTCATGCAATAATGATGAAAAACACATAAATCCTAACTTCCATGAACAGTTTATTTTGTCAGTTATTTTCATTTGTCTTGACATTGTATTGTTGATTTATATGCAACTACCCACCTGGAGACGTCTTGTGCACTGTCCTGTCTGAATCTGTCAGTTGATCAACCATCAAGCATTAACATGGACATGTAGAACATAGGAAGAATACAATAATTCCTTGATATCTGCAAAGTGAAGTCGTGATCCCGAGAAATCCACATTTTTATTCTAAAAACATTTGCAGCTTCAGTCCTCTCCCAGTGCTTAAGCTTCCATCCAACAGGCAGGCAGTTTTTGTAAGGAACAATACAACAGAGCTGTCAGTTCTATTAGAACACAACTACAAATGTCCTTGTTGTGTTTGTAATGCAACAAGGTACACTCTGCTGTACTGTGCTGGTAATAATCAGGCACAGTTCTGCACCAGAGCTGCCAGCCGTATAAGAGGACAAGTGCTGCTGTAAAGGTTTGTAATCACTTGTGTTATAATGTGCTAGTACTGCTGTACTGTGTAAGGCCTAAAACACACTTCCGCATAAAAAACGTCAGTGTGACACGGTTCGTTTTTCGGGTCCGTGTTCCGTTTTTTTGGGGAGTTTCTCCGGTACGTATGGCATCCGTGTGATGGCATATGCGAGCCGTGTGTACGTGTAAAATGTCCGTGTTTGTGTGTAAAATGCCCGTGTATGTGTACGTGGAATGTCCGTTTGTGTGTTGCACAATGTCGTTGATACATGTCGGCTGACAGCAGACAGAGTTGCACGATGAGAATGAACTCGGGTGAACTTCACCCGACTTCATTGTCATGCCGCGGCTCTGTCTGTGTGCCGCGTACTGATTAGCGGTCACCTGTGAAGGATTCACCAGTGACCGCTAATCCCCCGAGTGACTGAAGTGAGCAGCCCTCTCTCATACTTACCACTCCCTGATCACCAGCGCGGCGAGGAACAGCTGTGCAGAGAATACGCGGCAACAATTACTTTGAATATGCCGGCCACTCATTAATCAATCTCGTATTCCCTGCTTTCCCCACCCACAGACGCCTGTGATTGGTTGCAGTCAGACATGCCCCCCACGCTGAGTGACAGGTGTCTCACTGCACCCAATCACAGCAGCCGGTGGGCGTGTCTATACTGTGCAGTAAAATAAATAAATAAATAATTTAAAAAAACGGCATGCGGTCCCCCCCAATTTTAATACCAGCCAGATAAAGCCATACGGCTGAAGGCTGGTATTCTCAGGATGGGGAGCCCCACGTTATGGGGAGCCCCCCAGCCTAACAATATCAGTCAGCAGCCGCCCAGAATTGCTGCATACATTATATGCGACAGTTCTGGGACTGTACCCGGCTCTTCCCGATTTGCCCTGGTGCATTGGCATTCGGGGTAATAAGGAGTTTTTGGCAGCCCATAGCTGCCAATAAGTCCTAGATTAATCATGTCAGGCATCTCCCCGAGATACCTTCCATGATTAATCTGTAAATTACAGTAAATAAACACACACACCCGAATAATCCTTTATTAGAAAAAAAAACACTAACAAATTGCCTTGTTCACCAATTTTATAAGCCCGAAAAAGCCCTCCATGTCCGGCGTAATCCAGGATGGTCCAGCGTCGCATCCAGCTGTGCTGCATGAAGGTGACCGGAGCTGCAGAAGACACCGCCGCTCCTGTCAGCTCCACGCAGTTAATGAAGGGAATAGCGCGCCTTCAACCGTATGGCTTTATCTGGCTGGTATTAAAATTGGGGGGACCGCATGCCGTTTTTTTTAATTATTTATTGATTTATATTACTGCACAGTATAGACACGCCCACCGGCTGCTGTGATTGGGTGCAGTGAGACACCTGTCACTCAGCGTGGGGGGCGTGTCTGACTGCAACCAATCACAGGCGTCTGTGGGTAGGGAAAGCAGGGAATACGAGGTTGATTAATGAGCGGCCGGCATATTCAAAGTAATTGTTGCCGCGTACTCTCTGCACAGCTGTTCCTCGCCGCGCTGGTGATCGGGGAGCGGTATGAGCCGGGGGAAGAAAAAGAAGGATTTTTGTGTACTCACCGTAAAATCTCTTTCTCTGAGTCTTCATTGGGGGACACAGGACCATGGCGTATGCTGCTGTGACTAGGAGGCTGACACTAAGTGAACATAAAAAGAGTTAGCTCCTCCCTGGCAGTGTACACCCCGAGCCGGAGGCGGAACTATGCCAGTTTAGTGCAAAAGCAGTAGTAGGAGAGACCTGAACAACCATAACTAAACAATGTAATACAAGAGAAAAAATGTGTGGTGAAAAACACAGTGCCTTATGGGCACGTAATATATATCATAGCCGGATGGAAACAAAGGTGACCCGCGAACAACATCGGGAAACATCCGGTAAATGAAGACCTCACAATCCAAACAGGGTGCGTGCTGTGTCCCCCAATGAAGACTCAGAGAAAGAGATTTTACGGTGAGTACACAAAAATCCTTCTTTCTCTATCGCTTTCATTGGGGGACACAGGACCATGGGACGTCCAAAAGCAGTCCCTGGGTGGGTACATAAGCCGTCCTACAGATCCAAAACAAACACACAAAATCTGTAGGAAAGTTCTGTACAAATGTTTACTACCTTTTTAGAGGTGTGCGACGGCCGTCTGCAACACCTTTCTCCCAAGGCAGGCATCTGCTGATGCCTGGGTGTGGACCTTGTAAAACCTGGTGAAGGTATGAAGACTGGACCACGTTGCAGACTTGCTCGGCTGAAGCCTGGTGCCTGATTGCCCAAGACGCCCCAACTGCATGGGTGGAATGGGCTCTTACTCCCCTCGGAGGGGACTTGTCCCTGATTCGGTAGGACTCCGAAATGGCTGACCTGATCCATCTGGCAATGGTAGCCTTGGACACCGGCATGCCCTTCTTGGAACCAGAAGGCAGGACGAACAGGTTGTCTGATTTGCGGAAAGGCGCAGTTCTCGAGACGTAATTCCTGAGCGCTCGTACTAAGTCCAGAGTGTGTAGTGACCTTTCCAAGGAGCGAGTGGGTGCCGGACAAAAAGATGAAAAGGAACTCCGGAGACGGGCGCAGGACAACCTTGTCCTGGTGAAAAACAAGAAAAGGTGAACAGCACGAAAGAGCTGCCAGTTCAGACGTTCTCCTGATTGAAGTGACCGCCACCAAAAAGACCACTTTCCAGGATAAGTGTGAGAACGAAGATTCTTTGAGTGGTTCAAATGGAGCCAGTTGGAGGGGTCCTAAAACCAGATTAAGATCCCATGGTTTTAGCGGAGCCCGATAGGGCGGATTCAGATGAGCGACTCCTTGGATGAACGTCTTGACCTGCGGACGTGATGCTAGATTTCTTTGGAAAAGAACCGACAAAGCCGAAACCTGCCCCTTGATGGTTGCCAGCGAGAGACCCGCTTGCAACCCTGCCTGAAGGAACGCTAGAAGCGTCGGTATTGACAGAACTAGCGGGGAGCGATTGCCGTTGGCCTCGCACCACTGAAAAAAGGCCTTCCAGGTGCGGTAGTAGATCTTTGAAGATGAAGGCTTTCGAGCCCTAATTATAGTCTGAATCACTCCTGGAGCAAATCCTGACTTGGCTAACAGCCAGGATTCAAGAGCCATGCCGTCAAATTGAGAACCCCTGAATTTTGATGGAAGAGCGGACCCTGAGACAGCAGGTCCGGCCGATCCGGAAGCCGCCATGGGGTGTCTGCGACGAGCTGTGCGAGTTCTGCGAACCATGCTCGCCTGGGCCATTCTGGAGCGATGAGAATCACTGGAATGCCCTCTGCCTTGATTTTCTTGAGGACTCTTGGGATCAGTGGCAGTGGCGGAAAGATGAACGGTAGTCTGAACTGATTCCACGGAAGAATGAGGGCGTCGACTCCTAGCGCCTGCTGGTCGTGGTAGCGGAATATGAACTGTGGGACTTGATTGATGAACCGCGAGGCCATCAGGTCCACATCCGGAGTCCCCCACCTGTGGCAAATTTGCTCGAAAACCTCTCTGTTGAGAGACCATTCGCCCGACGCCAGACCCCGTCTGCTGAGGTAGTCGGCTGCCCAGTTTTCAACGCCGGGGATATGTACCGCGGAGATCCTGGCGTGGTGAGACTCTGTCCACTGTATGATCCTCTTCACCTCTCTCATTGCCATGAGGCTCCTTGTGCCGCCCTGATGATTGATGTATGCCGCCGACGTGGCGTTGTCTGATTGTATCCTGATTGGAGACCCCTGGAGAAGGCGCTGAAAGGCTTGCAGGGCTCGTAGGACTGCTCTGATCTCCAAAACATTGATCGGGAGCCGGCTTTCCCGGTAGGACCACTGACCGTGAGCCGTGTGTTGATGGAAGACCGCTCCCCAGCCCAGCAGGCTGGCATCGGTGGTGACTGTCTTCCAGGGCACCGGTAAGAACGACGTTCCTTTGACGAGATTCTGGCTGTTGGTCCACCAGCGCAGCGAGTGGCGGGCTTCCGGGGACAAATGTATCTTGCGATCCAAGGTGAATAGAGACTTGTCCCAATTGTGCTGCAGAGACAGCTGAAGAGGACGAAGGTGGAAGCGGGCAAATGGAACCGCCTCTATTGCCGCCACCATTCGGCCGAATCGCTCCAGTAGTCGGGTCTGGGTCAGACCGACTGTCGTACTGCGACGGCTGGACCTTCGGGGCCTGGCTGAGCGTAGGGAGCGACAGCAAAGCCTGCGCGACGGTCAGAGACGCCCTCGACAGGGAATCCACCGACTGGGAAAAAGAAGTCAGCCACTCCGGGGGAGGGAGCGCATTGGGGCTCGGTGCATCCTGTACTGCTGCAGTAGCGAGTGGGATGGGGGTGCCGGTGGCGTCTGGGGCAATCTGCATGGGCTGTGGGTCAGGGACGCAAGCTGCGCAGAGGGGGGTAGCCTGGCCTTGGGAGAATTTTTCGTTGCAGGACGAGCACGCAAAATGCATTATGAAAGGGACCTGTTTGGATCGGGAAGACTTAGAGTTAGGCATGGCTGCTCAGGGGGCTCCTACTAGAGACACTAGGGAGGAGACAGGAGATAGGAAGGAAAAAAGTGGGGAGAAAAAAGTGTAAGAAAAGTTGCTGGTCCTAATCAGAAACAGCACTCACCCAGGCCTGTGTCCTCCCCGGGTCAGCAGGAGGCTCAGCCACCGGAAAATAGATGCTGCTGCTCAGTGGCCTGCCTGTGCTGAGGTGGGTCGATTTGCAAGAAAACGCGGGCTTTTGCCACTTTTTTTTTTTTTTTTACTGAGGGGGCGTGCTAGGGATGAGCTCTGCTGTTGCTGGGCAGAAAAAGCGGGGGGCAGGCCAGGAAGACGCACGCGCGCGCGCGCGCAAAACGGAGGGCGGAGCGCTCCGGCCTAAGGTAGGCCCGAAGCCGGGGGCTAAATTTGTGAGCGGAGGCCGCCGGGAGCGCAGCGCTGCGCGCGGAGCAGAGCTTACCTGCGTCCCTGCGCGGTGTCCAGATCCCTGGGTCCCATCCTGGCTGCTGCGGCCCCCGGTGAGTGCAGGCTGCTGCTGGCAAGTGCCAGGGGAGGGCTGCTGAGGGGCTGTGGGGGAGACTGCAGAGCGCTCCTGCGCTGCAGTGTGTGATCCTTTGCCTGGGCCCAGTGAATCAGGGAAGAATGCTGGGGGAGGCCTGGTGCTGTGAGCGCTCCTGCGCTTGCGATGATCATCCAGTGCAGAGAATCCTCGCCGTCTCCACCCGAAACACCCCTTGGGACGGTACCATAGGGGTCGACGGGGAGTGAGCCCATAAACAATAAACGTGTGGGACCCCAAGCAGCCCCTGGAGTGGTACCGTAGGGCCGGAGGGGGATAGGGGCTGGCGTCTCGAGCCTCAAGGAACCCTGGGAACGATACCCCGTAGGGAAAGAGCAGGCGAGGGTATTCTCTGATGCAGGGCCTTTAACCCTGCCTAGGAGATAAAAAAACGTAAAAAAGATGAGAAGGCTGAGCGGCGCCGTATAGGATGAAAAAAAACGGAAAAAAGAAATAGCCTAGGCTGAGGTTGGCCCACAGAGATATGGGCCCACTTCAGCCTCCTACGACACTAAGCAAAAAACTGGCATAGTTCCGCCTCCGGCTCGGGGTGTACACTGCCAGGGAGGAGCTAACTCTTTTTATGTTCACTTAGTGTCAGCCTCCTAGTCACAGCAGCATACACCATGGTCCTGTGTCCCCCAATGAAAGCGATAGAGAAAAACCGAGCGCCAATGTAAGTGTGACTGAGAACATCATAAAAAAGGTAAGTATACTGAATTTAATTTAAAAAAAAAATAAAAATAAGATCGCTAGTGTAAAAACGCACACGCACGAAACGTGCTGAACACGGACATACTTCGTGTGCGGTCCGTGCAGGCACGGACCCATAGACTTTAGCGGGTCCGTGCCGCCGGCCAAAAACGGACATGTCGTCCGTGCAGAAAAGCGCACACACGTACTTATCACACGGACACACATTCCGTGTGATTTTACGTGTGTGTGCCATCTACCATTGAATAACATGGGTCTCCATGTGTACGTGTCTCCGGAACGTGCAAATACGTACCGCACACGTACAAAAAAAACAGATGTGTGTTGCGGGTCTTAGGTGTCATTTACACATCAGTATTTTTGCGTTAGTGTTTATATGACAAAGCCAAGAGTGGAACTTGCAGAGAAAAACTATACTTGAAAGAAAAAATTGTTTAAAAGAACAGAGAGTCCTCAGTGGTTGATACCTTTTAATGGCTAACTGAAAAGATGGTAATAATTGCAAGCTTTCGAGACTACTCAGGTCTCTTCATCAGGCATGGTATAACACAAAATCTGAAGAGTCACGTATTTATACACAACAGGACTTAGAATAGTGCAGTAAAAAAAAAAAAAAAAAAAAAGAACAAGTTATATGAAACAGAACTATCTCTATGGCAGGGGGACAAGCTGTTCTAGCCATAAATACTGATGCAGTTCAGTGTGAAAGTTTTATTGTCCTTTGATAAGGGTCTGGTCTAGGGCTGTGACATGCTCGGATGGTCAGAGGAGCACATCTTTTAACTGATGTAAAAAGACATGAATCCATGAGACACATTCATTCCTTCTCTGAATGTGTCAAAGGTCATCATAAGTTTGTACTCCCATAGTCTCCTGTCTCTCTGGGACTTGAAGTTTCCTTTCAATACCAGCAATTTCATGTCCATGATGCTGTGGTCTGGGTTACAAAAATGTTTGGCCACAGGTAGATCCATCCTTTTTTCTCTAATTGTGTGGCGGTGAGAATTCATCCTTGTCCTGAGCTGTTGTCCTGTCTCCCCTACATACAGACCCCCAGTTGGACATTTGGTACATATAATTAAGTACACCACATTGGTTGTGGTGCAGCTGAACGTACCTGGGATCTTGTAGTCCTGATGTGATCTGGGAATCTTTATCTTGTCCGTTGTCAATATTAATGGACAGGTCTTGCATTTTTTCTGGTTGCAGGGAAATGTTCCTGTTGGTGTTGGTGTTGGTGTTTTTTTTTTACTGCACTATTCTAAGTCCTGTTGTGTATAAATACGTGACTCTTCAGATTTTGTGTTATACCATGCCTGATGAAGAGACCTGAGTAGTCTCGAAAGCTTGCAATTATTACCATCTTTTCAGTTAGCCATTAAAAGGTATCAACCACTGAGGACTCTCTGTTCTTTTAAACAATTTTTTTTATCTCTACTGGCTAACACGGTACAAAGATATATTTTACTTATACTTGAAAGATTAACACGTGTTCTATATTTTGGAGACACTCCTGTTTTTGATATGTAAATACTGATGCAAAAGTACTGATGTGTGAATGAGGCCTTAGCTCTGCTGTACTGTTAGTTCTCATCCAAGTGTAGATGTGTGTGTGATGAGAACAAAGTATCAGTCATTACTTGGTTCAAACTGGTAATGGCTATTTTATTTAAAATAAGCTTTGGAGGCAGATTCTTTGGGAGATCTGTATATGGCTCATAGATCTTAACAGCTCATTTGCATATAAAAAAACATAGATTTCTTTGGAATAGCAGATACCAATGTATCATTTTATTCAAATTCATATGACCTAGATGACCATACAGACGGCTTAGGAGGGTTGATTCTACTCACAGATGCACTTTAAAATTCGTATTTCCTCCAACCTTACAGAAGCTCAGAAAGAAGGATTTTCTGGTTACCTCAAGTCTAAATTTTGAGATTCCTGTTTTACTTGTAGAAGTTCCCTTTGAGATTTATTACAACCTTCTCTAAAGGTTTCCCTAGAAGTTTATTTTGCTATATATTTGCCGATTAATTTGTTACCTACTCAAGTATCCTTAAGGCCTCTTTCACACGTCCGTATTTTGCATAAGTGTTTCATTAGTGTGTCATCAGTATTTGGATGCCAAAACCAGGAGTGGAACTTACAGAGAAGAACTATAATTGAAAGACTGACACCTGTTCTGTGTTTTGGAGATACTCCTGGTTTTGGCATCCAAATACTGATGACACACTAATGAAACACTGATGCAAAATACGGACGTGTGAAAGAGGCCTAAAAGGAAGTCTGTCAGCAGGTTTTTGCTATATAATCTGAAGACAGCATGAGGTAGGGATTAGAACACAGAATTCAATGCTGTTGACAGACGTCAAGCTCCTGGGCTGTTGTTTACTTAACCCTTTTACGACCAAGGATATATTGGCAGTAAACCCTGCAGATGTCTGATGATTTGAACAGCAGACATGTGTTGCTAACAGGTGCAGGTGGATCCTGCTTGCCATTTAGATTGCGCTATCAAAATGTGACAGCGAGATTTAAATCGCCGCGCGGAGATCGCGTCGTTCCCCGACGCCATCAGAGGCTCCATGATGTGATTATGGGGAGCCGATGATTGTCATGGTAGCAATGGGTCATGTGATGACCCCTGTTGCTATCATGATGTAGTTCCTGTAAGAGCTGACTGAGTGGCAGCTCTTAAAGGAACTGCATTTTTGCTGATCAAAACTGTGAAGCTTTGATCAACAGAAATGCACAAGCAATCCAACTGCTGATCCATAAAAAATTAAAAAAAACCTAAAAGTTCAAATGACTCCCCTTTGGCCCATTGAAAATAAAACAATAAAAAAAATATACACATACACATTTATTATGGTCTATGTGCAACCCCCCTTCCCTCCAAAAAATACCAGAAAATAAAAAAAGATATGACCGTTTTTGATTTAGTTTGCATTATTCACAGTCTCGGCTTCTCACTGAGCAGTTGGGAGAAACCTTGAAGATTTCAATTTTTTTTGATCTGTTAAAAATAGATTGTAAAAAATGACGGAATAAAAATCAATCTAGTACCCTGAAAAAAGGTTTGTTTTTCACACACAAAAAAGTTGTCTGCTAAGGCTCAAAGCGGGATATATAGTTTGGTCAATTAAGTGGGTTTTCCAGAACTGCTTGATGCCACTTCCTATGCCATTGCCAATAAGCATGCACGATTGATAGATATCAGACACGTGACCTGTTCATACCTGACAATCCTGCACGTCTCTGCAAATATGTGGGATCTTATCACTTTAGGCACTAGATTTGCCCTTTAATCCCTTCTTTGAAGGTATTTTGTGCAAAAAAGCTATTTTAGAACAATGTGTGACACATCAGCAGCCTCGAATGGCCTTGGCAGTGCAGAGGTTAAGAGATCTTGCTCTCTGACCCCGGTATTATGTGCACTTTCTAGTGAGCAGTGGTATTAGATGCTCTAAAACCAGAGTCTGACCAATGGGTGATGGATTGCAAAAGCTTTTAAAAGCCTCCTCTCCTGTGGTTCTCACCTGCCCATAATAAAGACGTCAATGCGTTTTGGCTATTAAAATTTTTCCTGCTGAGGATACAGGCACGGACTAAACTCATATGATGAGGGAATAATGTAGAACAAAAATCATTTATACGTAGGAAAAATGCATATCATACATTTACCTATGGATAAGAACACACACTGACCCATTAGTAACATAAATGTCAGAAACCGTTTAGAGCTCCTTACATCGTCTACTGTATATATAAAATATATCTAGATGATCAAAGACGTGAGAAATTAGTGATCATTTATCAGCACAAATAATTAAATATATGAAGTAACGTCTTGTCATATCAGATAATAACAACTATTTGCAGAGTGAAGCCGCTTGAAACAAGCTGGGCTTATATGCACGATCAGCCCGATGACTGTAATTATACCATCATGTCGCTTCTTCCACATATTCTGACGCACGGCACAATGTAATAACAAAAGTGACTCTCAGTAATAGTAGATTTGCACTTGTACACATAGCTTTTCCACAGTTTGGTAATATTGTGGATATCTGTCTCATCCCCGGGAATCTACCCTACAAGCCCATTTACAAGATCCCATTTCTGCCCATAAATGACCGTTGATTGATTATAAACAAGTTGATGAGCTAACAAATGTGCATGGGAATTTTCCCCATACTGTGTGCATGTTATCGGCATAACATCCTATTTACATGGAAAGGTGAGCTGCCAACACAGTAAATTTCATGATCTGTATACATTTTGCTGGCTGATTATAGCTTCATGTTTACAATGACTGGGAACATGCGGCGTATGTAAACAAGCCTTAGCGCTCATGCACACAGCCAAACTGCTTACAACAAAATCCTGTGCAGCAGTGTGTATATAGCCCCTCAGTGCACAGTCTCTGTGTGCTGCTGTGCAGCTTATACAGAGACATTATCCTCTAGATAAGAATACCGACAGGCAGTCATAATCAGTGATGAGCGAGCGTGCGCGGCAATGCTCGTTAATCAAACATTGGGGTACTTGGGTACTCGCGAAGCTCGGTCAAGTATTGTGGGTGCTCAGATGTTTAGTCCGGGAAACAACGACCACAATGCACAGTCTTGCTTCACTGCATAATGTGTGCAGGCACCCCAGGGAGAGCCATTCGCAGACTCTGAATGGTTCTCCCGGTGGAAAAAAAACAACGTTCCATCGTACCATCGCAGCAGCCAAAATAATGAAAATGACCAACACTACACCGATCATACGATACCGACGCTTTTGCGCTCGGTAATCGTAGTTAAAACGATTTACACACAACGATGTCGAGAGCGACGCCGGAAGTGCGTCACTTTCGATTTGACCCCACCAACATCGCACCTGCAATGTCGTATTGTGCAAAGGGCCCCTTAGGATACATCATTAATGTCTGATCGGCCAGAGTCCAACACCTGACACCCCCGACGATTAGCTGTTCTCGGCCCCAGTGGCAGCAGCAGGCAGCCAGACATGCTTGGTTTCGGCGCTGCTCCGTCTTCTGATAGTGGCTGCGGCCGAGTACTGCGAATGGGAGGCGGATGTGTAGTACCTGGCTGCGGCCACAATCAGAAGACGGAGCAGTGCCGGAACTGAGCATTTCCGGCTGCCTGCTGCCGGGACCCAGAATAGCTGATTTGTGGGGGTGCCTGGTGTTGAACCCCGGGAAATCAGATACTGATGACCTATCCTAAGGACAGGCCATTAATGTAAAAATAGTGGCCAAACTCTTTAATATGGCTCAGTACAAAACTCAACAATAATACAGCCATGCCCACAAAGCTGTATTCTATTCGGCTGTTTTTTTCTTTTTGCCTCAATTTTATTCAATTTTGTTATCCATTACAGTAAGATATATTACTTCCACTTTTACAAAAATACGAGTAACATGAAAAAGACTGAAATTCTTTTTTTTTTTGTGAAAACCGTGGACCCTGACTCATTAAGACCAGTATTTTTCACATCTGTGGGGTGTGTTGGAGCCAAATGCTCATGATTTACTAAGGGGCACATGCCACAAATCTTACTCCAGTCGTGGACTGAAGTGTGGTTTCTGGCATAAGGAATGGCACAGCTTATCATGGATTAGGTGAGCTGTAGCGTCATGCCCCTTCCTGCCGCAGCTCTGCCCAGTTTGCAGTGAAATAATTGGCGTTACTCAAAAATGTTGCAATTTTTCATTGCGATTTCTGCAATTCTGCAATTCATGGCCAAAGACTTCTATGAAAACATGCTGTACCTTCATATGCCACCAACTGTTAGAGGTACTTTGCACACTACGACATCGCAAGCCGATGCTGCGATGTCGAGCGCGATAATCCCCGCCCCCGTCGCAGCAGCGATATCTTGTGATAGCTGCTGTAGCGATCATTATCGCTACGGCAGCTTCACATGCACTCACCTGCCCTGCGACGTCGCTCTGGCCGGCGACCCGCCTCCTTCCTAAGGGGGCGGATCGTGTGGCGTCACAGCGACGTCACACGGGAGGCGGCCAATAGAAGCGGAGGGGTGGAGATGAGCGGGACGTAAACATCCCGCCCACCTCCGTCCTTCCGCATAGCCGGCGTGAGCCGCAGTGACGCAGGTAAGCTGATGTTCCTAGCGCCTGCGGCTTCTCACACAGCGACGTGTGCTGCCGCAGGGGAACGAGTAACAACATCGTACCATCGCTGCAGCTACATTATAGAAATGTTGAAAAAACAAAAAGCCAGCACCAAATGTGCACGTCAGCACTAAACATTCCAAACTGTACTTATTATAAACATTTTAAGATTTTTGGCAAAAAATTGCAATTTCTTGAGCTGCCTCGCCACGTCACGGCAAATCTCATTTGAGGCAGTCCTACACTAATATTTTTATAAAATGTGCCATACGGCCTCACATATGAATAGTAGAACTGCTCTTAGCAGCACTCACCTGGTCTATTTCAATCCCGTACCCATGACTGAGTCATGGCTGTGGGCGGGACAGGTCCAAGCAAATGCTGCATGAAGTAAATAGCCAAAAATCTCAAATTTTTTATAATAAGTACAGTTTGGAATGTTTAGTGCTGAAGTGCACATTTGGTGCTGGCTTTTTGTTTTTTCTTCATTGAATTGGTCGGTAGTTGACCTCCACCTTGCTATGCACCCCAATTTGGGATGTATTCCATCTGTCTAGATTTTGGCGGTTGGTGACTGTTCACATTAAGTCATCAGGCTTTGTCCACAGGCTATTTACTTCATGCAGCATTTGATTGGACCTGTCCCGCCCACAGCCATGACTCAGTCATGGGTACGGGATTGAAATAGACCAGGTGAGTGCTGCTAAGAGCAGTTCTACTATTCATATGTGAGGCCGTATGGCACATTTTATAAAAATATTTTAGTGTAGGACTGCCTCAAATGAGATTTGCCGTGACGTGGCGAGGCAGCTCAAGAAATTGCAATTTTTTGCCAAAAATCTCAAAATTTTTATAATAAGTACAGTTTGGAATGTTTAGTGCTGAGGTGTACATTTGGTGCTGGCTTTTTGTTTTTTCTTCATTATAGAAATGTTGGACACTACACCGATGATACGATAACGACGCTTTTGCGCTCATTAATCGTATCATAAAGGATTTATACATTACGATATTGACAGCAACGCCGGATTTGCGTCACTTTCAATTTGACCCCACCGACATCGCAACTGCGATGTCGTAGTGTGCAAAGTACCCCTAAGAGCAAGACAGAAAATTCATAGCTAGTCCTACCACTGTAACCGGTCTTGGCAATGCTCTCCTTGCATAGAGATTTATACTCCTCAGTTTATAGAGGATTATCCACACTGGATACAATGGTGCCCACCTCTCTATTCAGGGCAGGACTAGGTATGTGCCAGGTTTTCATCCTTGCAGGTATAAAACAATAGGGGAGGTTCACTAAGTAAAATACAAGGGGCTGCTGATAAGTCTTTGGCTTTGTGATTTTTTTTTGTTTCTATGGTAACAAATGTTACATCACATGAAAGCCTTGTGTTTCTAATATATGTTTTTTAAAATTTTGTGTTTGTTGCTTATGGCAACAGTGTTCTATTCACACGGGAAAACAAAATGGAGAAGTCTAATGTGATATTCACAGCAACTGAGAGCAGAGGAGTGATAAAATTCTTGTTTCTGCAAGGAAAGTCCATGAAGGATATTCATGGTGATATGTTGCAGACATTGGGAGATCAATGCCCTTCATATGCACCGTTAAGAACTGGGTTGCCAAATTTAAAACGGGCCACTTCAGCACCAATGATGAGGAATGTCCTGGACGACCGAGAGTGGTTGTTGTTCCAGAGATCATCGATGCTGTGCACAACCTCATACTGGAGAATCGATGAATTGCAGCTAAAGCAATAGCAGACATCATGGGGATTTCCCATGAACGAGTTTGTGTCATTATCCATGAACATTTGGCTATGAGGAAACTATCTGCAAAGTGGGTCAACAAATGTTTGACAACAGATCAGAAGTTCCAGGTCCATTTGTCAGCGTTTCCGGACTGATAAGAATTTCCTGGATTGAATAGTCACTATGGGTGAGACCTGGATTTATTTGTATGACCCTGAAAATAAGGAGCAGTTAAAAGAGTGGATGCACAGTGGTTCTCCTCGCCCAAAGAAGTTCAGGGTGCAAAAATCAGCCACTAAGGTGATGGCATCTGTGTTCTGGGATAAGGAGGGCGTGCTGCTAGTAGACTACCTTCAAAATAGTTCCACCATCAATGCAAGGTATTACATTGAACGTTTGGTCCAATTGTTGACTACCCACCTTATTCACCAGAGCTAGCTCCCTCTGACTATCATCTGTTTCCAAACCTGAAGAAATACCTCAAGGGTAACAAATTTCACACAATTTCTGATGCCATGGCTGCTTGGTTTGAGGCACAACCAAAATCCAACTTTTTGCTAGGCTTACAGAACTTGGAATACCAATGTAAGAAGTGTGTTGACTAGAGATGAGCGAACCGGCCGTGGTTCGGCTCGAGTTCGGTTCGTCGAACGGAGGACTCGTTCGAGTTCAGTTCGGCGAACGTTCGATGAACCGAACTCGAATCAATAGGAAATAATGGGAGGCAATCACAAACACATAAAAACGCATTATAAATGTACACATATAGTTAATAAACATTGCCATAACACTTACCGGTGCCCGCGATGCGTCCTGCACTCTGTCTCCTGTCACTATTCCTTCCGATGATCGCTGCGTCCTCCCGATAACCAGCACTGACAGGTCCTTCCGTGACGTCGTCAAAATAGCCATGTGACCAGTCACGTGGCTATTATCTCATTGGCTACAGACTGGTCACATGGCTTTGACGTCATGTCCTGTCCTAGGTCCTGTCATTGCACTCTCCGGTACACGGTGCACATTTGTTGTATCGCCGTGTACCGGCGACATGCTCTAGCACACGGTCGACTCCCCGTTCCGTTAGGGACCGGCTGACACGGCTACCAAAGCTGCAATGCCCTGCTCATGAGGTAAGGGCATGCCTAATCAGGAGAACTATTCTACATTTCCAAATATTGGTATTTGCTGATATTATTGCTATTCCACCTACTATATATTGGGGATAGGATCTTGGAGATGGAATACCCCTTTAAGTCCAGTTATCCAGCTGAATGAATACTTAACAACAGAGCTCGCTATTTAGATGTGTTTTCTTGTGGCGTATAACGGACTCTCATGTTTGGTAGTCGTTCAGCAGGGAAACTATAAAAGCAAATCCCTCCATTTGGAAATGTAGTATATAGCTCTCCTGATCAATTATGTTCCTTACCTCATGAGCAGGGCATTGCAGTAATAATATTAATTTATTCATTTATATAGCGTTATTAATTCCATAGCGCTGTATGTCTTTGGAGTGTGGGAGGAAACCGGAGTACCCAGAGGAAACACACGCAAACACGGGGAGAACATACAAACTCCTTGCAGATGGTGTCCTTGGTGGGAATTGAACCCAGGACCTCAGCGCTGCAAGACTGCAGTGCTAACCAGTGAGCCACCGTGCCGCCCATTTAGTTTACAGATGCATAACCACCACTCACTGTGTCTGAACACAGGAACTTGAGCTGTCAGCCGCTCTGTGCATGCGGCAGCGTCTATTGTGAAGGAGAGGGCCGTGGGGGATCAATGCTGCACAGGTACCGTGGGACACCGGGGAACACCGGTGGAGTTATAGGGGGTGACCTAGCAGGGCCTGGGGAGGAGTTTTCTGTCGCATGTGTCATGGCACATGCGACAGAAATCAGAAGAGTAGGGTGAATGCGGCCGGCGCGCTGCTGTGCGCGCGGTCATCTTGGATTTCTGGGAGGGCATCAGGGGGGGCACTTTGGCGACACCGGGGGACCAGGTAGGAGATTTATCATGTTTGTTTATGCCAGATGGGAGATAAATAATTTTTTACTGGCGCTGTCATTTACTGTAACGTGATCATCGGTGTACGGTGTATACCGGTGATCACGTGAGCGGGGACCCGAAAAACCGTCCTGAATCATGATCTCCAGGGTCTCTGCTATCCCTGAAACCTCGGAGATTTTCTGACGCTGGGGGGCATTATTCACTTATTTCTGCCTGCTGTTTATAAACGGCAGATCAGAATAAGGCTACATTAACACGACCGATCCATTTTTGCGGTCTGCAAAAAAACGGTCCTTTTTTTTCACGGGTGCATCCGTTTCCGTTCCGTAGACGGTCCGTATGTCATCTGTTTGTCATCCGTGTGCCTTCTGTTTTTTTTGCGTACTGCAAAAAAACTGAAGGAGGGAAAATACATAAATTTACCCAGGATCCATAGCTTCAACCTACATGAGACGGTCACATGTTCACGCCAGTGCCATTTTCTACTGCTTTTCACAGCGTAGCTCTGGTGATTTTCTTGTGCTTGTACACTTCATATCAGTCTTTTCTGTCATTATAATGGCAGAAAAACACATAATGTCCCACTCTCCTGCATTTTGTAATTTTGCACCCTTTGGTGCCTTTCATGTGGCACTAAGGGGTGCTTAGCTTTGTATTTAGCCAAAAAAATGAAAAAAAAAAATGACGTAGGGTTCCCCCTATTTTTGTAGCCAGCTAGGGTAAAGCAGACAGCGTCAGCCTGCAGACCACAGCTGGCAGCTTCACCTTGGCTGGTAATCCAAAACTGAGGCACCCCACGCTGTTATTTTAAATTAAATAAATAATTAAAAAAAAAAAAAAACACGTAGGGGTCCCCCCCAAAATTAGATCACCAGCCAAGGTAAAGCAGACAGCTGGGGTCTGATATTCTCAGACTAGGGAGGTCCATGGTTATTGGACTCTCCCCAGCCTAAAAATAGCAGGCCGCAGCCGCCCCAGAAGTGGCGCATCCATTAGATGCGCCAATCCTGGTGCTTCGCCCTAGCTCATCCCGTGCCCTGGTGCGGTGGCAAACAGGGTAATATATGGGGTTAATACCAGATGTGTAATGTCACCTGGCACCAAGCCCTGGGGTTGGTGAGGTCAGGCGTCTATCAGATACCCGACATCACCAACCCAGTCAGTAATAAAAAAAAATAGACGACAAACACATTTTTATTTGAAAAAACCCTCCCCAATACATTCCCTCTTTAACCAATTTATTAGAAAGAAAAACAAATCCAGGTCTGGTGTAATCCAAGGGGTTCCCATGACGATCCACACTGTCCCAGTCAATGAAGAGCAGGATGTTCCCCATTGGCTGGGAGAGCAGTGCAGTGACCTGAGCTAACATCAATGGGTCAGCCCAGGTCACTGCAGGGCATGACAAGTGCTGCTGTCAGCTAGGTACATTACCTGCGCTGATCTCCTGCACACTGACTTCAATCACACTTCAACACAGCCAAGTATCGCGAGCGGCCAGTGACGTCACCGGTAGTCAGTCTCGGGTCGGAAGCGAGAGAAGGTGATGTGACAAGCGGCCATGGAGGACAGTGACAGCACTGAGGTCGGGACTTCATCACCGCAGGTAAGCCGAGCGGGACGATGTGTGCAGAGTGACAGGTGGGCGGAGCCTAGCGGGGCAATGTGTGCAGAGTGCCAGGTGGGCGGAGCCTAGCGGGACCATGTGTGCAGAGTGACAGGTGGGCGGAGCCTAGCGGGGTAATGTGTGCAGAGTGTCAGGTGGGTGGAGCCTAGCGGGACGATGTGTGCAGAGTGCCAGGTGGGCGGAGCCTAGCGGGACCATGTGTGCAGAGTGCCAGGTGGGTGGAGCCTAGCGGGACCATGTGTGCCGAGTGCCAGGTGGGCGGAGCCATGTGTGCTGGCGGCGGAGTGCGACGTGGGTGGAGCCTAGTGGGCTCATGTGGCGCTGAGGACGTCAGTGTCGTGGACTGCTTGGCTGGGGACAGGTGAGTGTGAGTGTGTGTGTACATGCCGCGTGCAGGAGGGGGCGGAGTGAGCTGAGCGGGGAAGTGTGGGCTTTCTGCACGTAACTAGGATAAATATCGGGTTAGTAACCAAAGCGCTTTGCTTGGATATCCGATGTTTATCTTGGTTACCAGCTTCTAGCAGGCTGCCAGCGATGGCTCCTGCACACTGTAGCTGTAAAAAGCCCTGCTTTTTGCTGCTAGAACTGTTCTCGAACGTAACTAGAACTATCGAACTTTAGCAAAAAGCTCGAGTTCTAGTTCGATCTAGAACACCCCCCAAAATCACTCGAACCGCGAACTGGAGAACCTCAAACCGCGAATCGCGCTCAACTCTAGTGTTGACATCAGTGGGGAGTATGTGGAATAAATGTAAAGTTTCATCATCCTATCTCATTTCTTTCTGGGTAAACCCAAAGACTTATCAGCAGCCCCTCTTATATGAGAATTCATAAATTGCACAAATAAACTGATGTATATGTACCAGATTCATTTTGTGATTCAGACACATTTCCTACAGTTTAGAAGTTTCTGGAAAATGAGGCTTCTAGGTGTAGTAAAATGTGCCAGACTGAATAGCGGTGTGAAAAAATAGTGGCGTAAAGTAAGGCAGCTAAGTGTGTGGTGTAAGGTAAGACGGTTTAAGGGGTACTTTGCACGTTGCGACATAGCTACTGCGATCTCGTCGGGGTCAAATAGAAAGTGACGCACATCTGGCACCATTAACGACGTCGCAACATGTAAAGCCTAGGTGCACCGATAAACGATCGCAAAAGCGTCGTAAATCGGTGATCTGTGTAGTGTCGGTCATTTCCATAATTTCGCTGCAGCGACAGGTTCGATGTTGTTCCTCGTTCCTGCGGCAGCACACATTGCTGTGTATGAAGCCGCAGGAGCGAGGAACATCTCCTTACCTGCGTCCCGCCTGTAATGAGGAAGGAAGGAGGTGGGCAGGATGTTTACGTCCCGCTCATCTCCGCCCCTCCGCTTCTTTTGGCCGCCTGCCGTGTGACGTCGCTGTGACGCCGCATGACCCGCCCCCTTAGGAAGGAGGCGGGTCGCCGGCCAGAGCGACGTCGCAGGGCAGGTAAGTCCGCGTGAAGCTGCCGTAGCGATAATGTTCGCTAGGCAGCTATCACAAGATATCGCATCTGCGACGGGGGCAAGGACTATCGCGCTCGGAATCGCTACAATCGCCTAGCGATGTCGCAGCGTACAAAGTACCCCTAACACAATTAGTAAGATGTATCAAACAAGAAGTGGCAATAGGAGACAGAAAAGATGAAGTTGGATGAAAATAACGGAGGAATTGCTGAGAATTTTGGAATATTTACTATACTTTTAAGTATGTGCAATTTATGCCCCTTATTCAGATTTAATGGGATCATTATTGTTCTTTTCTGACAATATTTTTTGTTCGAACCCCTTTTTTGTGTTACTGCCTCACTTTTGTCTATGGAGCAGCCCCCGTTGATCTTTCCATACATGGCTGTGAGCCAGCATGGTGTTTCTGTATACAATTTAACAGTAAAGCACTTAGCAAATGCAAATTATTATTGTTGTTTTTATTACTGTTATTATTATTAATAGTTCTCTTTAGAACAGTGGAATATGGAATAATATGCTCCCTTTTTATATTTTCCTCTTGCTCTTTCAGAGACAGCTCTTATTCTTCTGTATGACACCTCGGCTGGAGTCTGTGACATGGTGGCAAGCAGGGGCTGTCTATTAGGAAGGTAATTGCAGAGGAGGGAAGTGGCATTGTTACTAGTGTGGAGGTGGTCTCTCTTACAGGTGGGAATTACATGGAGAAAAACATACAGGCTAATACAACCATTTAACCATTTCATCAGTGTTGTAGTCAATATTTTTGCGGTCCAAGCGTGACCACGTTACGCATACAGTAGTGTTGCTTGTAGAATCAAATGTTTCTTAAAAAATATATTCTTTAAAAAAGTAATTTGGTAAACATTTTGGTAAAATTAACTTTATTTTCAAGCCAACATGAATTTAATGCATACAATACTAAAACTTGGGTCAAAAGTTTTTTCTGCACTATCTATAAATTTAAGGCTATGTGCGCACGTCGCGTAAAAACATGCAGTTACGCTGCGCTTTGTAGCGCAGCGTAACTGCATGCGTCCTGCGTCCCCTGCACAGTCTATGGAGACTGTGTAGGGGCCGTGCGCACGTGGCGTTTAAGAGCGCAGCGCTTCGGCTACTGCCGAAGCGCTGCGCAAAAAGAAGTGACATGTCACTTCTTTCCTGCGCTTTGCCGGCAGCTCCTGCACGGTCTATGGCAGGAGCTGCAGGCAGAGCGCATGGAATCGGCGCTCACTACGGACATTTCTGCAGCGATCTAAAGCGCACATGTGCTCTTCAGATCGCTGCAGAAATTTCTGCAGGGCTTGTACGCAACGTGCGCACATAGCCTAAAGGTTTACTGAACTCCGGAGCAGAAATCACCGTACAGCTGTTTATAAGCCTCATTCAGACGTTGAGTTCTTTGTTTATTTACGTAGGAGAAAATCGGACAGTTTCATTTCTGATTTTAATCAGAATATCATAAGACTTTCATCAGTCGCTGATGAGAAAATAATAAAGTTTCTCTACCTTCTCCTGCCTATCAGACACATACAGCACACGGATGGCATCTAAATGTTGTCAGATTTTTTCACTCATGCATAGACTTGATCTGAAACTAAAGGCCCCGTTACATGCTACGATATATCGGGCGATATGTCGTCGGGGTTACGGATTCCGTGACGCACATCCGGCATCGTTTGACATATCGTAGCGTGTGACAGCTACGAGCGCCTGTTAACGAGCAAAAATACTCACCTTATCGTTGCTCATTGACACGTCATTCATTTTCAAAATATCGGTCACATTCCTGGATGCAGGTTGTTCGTCGTTTCTGAGGCAGCACACATCGCTCCGTGTGACACCCTGGGAATGACGAACACAGCTTACCTGAGTCCCGCCGGCAATGAGGAAGGAAGGAGGTGGGCGGGATGTTACGTCCCGCTCATCTCCGCCCCTCCACTTCTATTGGGCAGCCGCTGTGTGATGTCGCTGTGATGCCGAACGTCCCTCCCCCTTCAGGAAGAGGATGTTCGTCGCCCACAGCGAGGTCGTTCGGGAGGTAAGTACGTGTGACAGGGGTGAGAGACTTTATGCGACAGGGGCAACAAGTTGCCCGTGACGCACACACGATGGGGGCGGCTACGATCGCACATGTAATCGCACGATAAATCGGCGTGTATAACGGGGCCTTTAATGTCAATATTGGATGTGTCTCTGTGATTTTGAATGAAACACTCGATCTAAGGAAAAAATTACGTGAACAGCCCAATAGACAGCCATGAGTGTCGGGGAAATAAACGGATAGCACTCCTAGGGGAAAAACTGAGATGTTAATGGGCAAGTATGACACAGCATTTTATTTGGTACATGGATCTGTGATTTATCTGTAAAAATAACAGATACAATGAATGAGCCATTTCATAAGTCTCCTATTTTTGCCAACTGATTGTCCACAAAAACAAAACAGAGATCCATATTGTTGATCAAATTTATCAATGGAAGTCCCTGGCCACATGAAGAAAAATGAATAGCACACAGACGTCATCTGTTTGTGACTGTATTCTACCGTTTACTGGGTAGGAAGTTCAACAAGAATTGTCAAAATTGAAATACGGACCAAAAATGGGTCTAATACACTGAAAGAATTGTGGATTCAGTTTTACAAGTCAGAAAAATACCTGATGTGTGAAACCCGCATTACAATAAGATAGTTAGCAGATTGGACAGAATTACACACTGGCGCAGACAGAGAGAAAGCATGCTTACAATGTGCAGAGGAAACAATGTGGTATTGAAAAGAAATCAACACCAGGACCTATCCATTGCTTTACCTATTCATAACACTCATCATTGCATGGTGTAGTCAATGGGGCTGCAAAATTGACCCCTAATTTAATACATCCATTGTAGTACTTGTCAAAGGCAGACGGTATTTACTACGCTTGTACTACAAGGCAAAACACTTGAGGCGAACCTCCTGGGTAAGTGTCTTAGTGACATATTATACTGCATCACATGGGTCCTATGTAATGGGATACAGTATATACAATAACATTCTACTTTTGCTTGGTGCTGCCACCCACAATGTTTATTATTATTAATTATATATTATGGATATCATTTTTAAAGCATTTGCTTGAAATAAGAAACACATACAGGTGGGATAACTATTGAACATGTCATCAATATTCTAAGTACAATATTTTCTAAAAGTGCTATTGACATGAATTTATCACCAGATCTCAGTAACAACCCATCCAAACCGCACAGGCAAAGACATCAAACCATAGCTCTCCATCAATTACATTATGTGTAATAAAGAGAAATGACAATGGGGAAATGTTTTGAATATATGCAAAAAGAGGTGCAAAAAGCTATGGTAAGTCATGACACCAGCTGAAATCTATCAGTAATTAGAAGGCTAGCCTGCCTCTTAGGCTAGTTTCACACATCCGTTGCATTGCGCTGTGTGACGGATGCAACGGATTGTACAAATTGTACAAAACAACGGAATCTGCTTTTTTTTTTCTTTTACAGTTTGACCGGCGGCAGACTATTGTGAACGATCAGCTGATCATCCAGCTGCCGGGCGATTAGCTGATCGCTCTCAAAAGCCGGCCGCCGGGCGATCAGCTGAGCGCTCTCAAAAGCCAGCTGCCGGGCGATCAGCTGATCGCTCTCAAAAGCCGTCTGCCGGGCGATCAGCTGAGCGCTCTCAAAAGCCGGCTGCCGGGCGATCAGCTGAGCGCTCTCAATAGCCAGCTGCGGGGTGATCAGCTGAGCGCTCTCAAAAGCCGGCTGCCGGGCGATCAGCTGAGCGCTCTCAAAAGCCGGCTGCCAGGCGATCAGCTGAGCGCTCTCAAAAGCCGGCTGCCAGGCGATCAGCTGAGCGCTCTCAAAAGCCGGCTGCCAGGCGATCAGCTGAGCGCTCTCAAAAGCCGGCTGCCGGGTGATCAGCTGAGCGCTCTCAGAAGCCGGCTGCCGGGCGATCAGCTGAGCGCTCTCAAAAGCCGGCTGCCAGGCAATCAGCTGTGCGCTCTCAAAAGCCGGCTGCCGGGCGATCAGCTGAGCACTCTCAAAAGCCGGCTGCCGGGCGATCAGCTGATTGTTCGGCCACCGAGAGACAAAACAAAGTTTCTGTGATTAAAAAAAAAAAAAAAAAAAGATGAGCATGCGCAGTGAAAAAAATAAAGGATTCTGCCGCTCAAAAAACGTTACATGCTGCGTTCCTTCTGCCCGGCGGAAGCAACGCAGCGTCGGCCAGCGGAAGCAACACAGGTCCATCAGTCGCAATCCGTCGTCCATACATGTCTATGGGAGGCAGCGTAATCCGTTAACGGATTCCGCTGTTTTCCAAAACGGCGGATTGCGACTTAAGGAAAACAACACAAGTGTGAAACTAGCCTTAGTGAAAAATGATATCAGCTGGTTCAACTGATGGCCTTTAATAGGAGTCTCATTGCAAAGGTGCCGCAGAAGAAACATCTCACAATGGGTTAAACCAGTGAGCTATCTCAAGATCTTTGGAAAACATATTGATGGCATTGGTTATAGAAGAATTTGTAAACTACTGAAGGCTCCAGTAAGAAACTTTGGGGCAATAATCCGAAAGTGTAAAGAACATAATTTCATCATAAGCTGGCCTGTACCAGGTTTTCCCTGAAAGATTTCAGACAGAAGAGTAGAATGAATTATTAGAACAGTTGTCCAAGAACCAAGAGACACTTGTGGTAGTCTACAGAAAGACCTAGAATCAGCAGGTACAATTGTTTCAAATAAAACAATAAGTAATACACTCAATCTCCATAGGATGTGTGCACGTTCACCACACAAGACTCCATCGCTGAACAAAAAGCATGTTCAAAGGAGTTTAAAGTTTACTCAACAACATTTAAACAAGCCTGTGAAATACTGGGAGAATATAGTCTGGTCAGATGAGACCAAAATTGAACCTTTTGAATGCCATAATACACAATATATTTGGAGGCCTTTAACATCACACCAACAGTGACGTTTATAAGTGGGAACATCATGGTATGGGGCTGTTTTACAGCTCATGTAACTGGCAAACTTCATATATTTGAAGGAAAGATGTATGGACTAATATACAGATATATTCTTCATAAAAATCTGCTACCATCTACCAGGATGATGAAGATAAAATGAGGGTGAACATTTCCGCAAGACTATGATCCCAAAAACACACAGCCAAGGAAACTCTCAATTGGTTTAATTGAAAGAAAATAAAGCTGCTATAATGGCCCAAAAAATTACTCGACATGAGTATGGAGAGCTCAGAGCTCATAGAAGGAGCCCACGGAACCTTCAGGATTTGAAGAGTATTTGTGTGGAAGAATGGACCTAAATCACACCTGAGTAATGCATGCGACTAGTTTCTCCATACAGGAGGCATCTTGAAGCTGTCATCACCAACAAAGGGTTTTGTAAGAAGCATTAGTTAGTTACATTTCCGTAACCATGTTTAATACTTTTTCACTGTGTCATTTCTCATTATTTCACATAACTTAATTGATGGACATGTATGGTTTGATTTATTTGCCTGTGTGGATTGGATGGGTTGTTACTGACATCTGGTGAACATTTTATGTCAATAGCACCTTTAGAAATATATTTACTTAGAAAATTGGTGACGTGTTTAACACTTATTTCACATGCTGTATCTCAATAAACAGAAATTCTATGGCTTAATAGAAGTATGCCCACTGGTCCCTACATATCTGTAACCCCCATACGAGCGTCCCCGCACTATCCTGCCTGCCTCCCCATGCGGGGATGCCATTACTCTCACCTTCCCAGCTGCCTAGCGATGGCTGCCCTATCCCCAGTCAATGCTACTGTCTCCCAGGGCTTGCGCACGCCTCACAGGCCTCCTGAGAATGCCCATAGGGTGCGCATGTGGACAAACCTCTTTTCTTAAAGGGCAAATACGCCCTGACGCGGAAGTGCCTCTCAGCTTGGCTGAGAGACATCAGGTATAAAAGGCACCTTACACTTAAGAAAGGGGCCTGGGCAATGAGTTCTATACATTGCTAATTCTCAGGTCCACAGTGCTGCTGTTAGTGTGCTGTTCCTGATTCCTTTTTGTTTTCCAGTACATTACAAGTCTGCTGCCTCAAGTATCCATGGCGGCCACTTCTTACGATATCTGCTGCTGCAAGTATCCACGCCGCCCTTCTTTTACAATGTCCGCTGCTGCAATTATGCATGTCGGCTGCCTTCTAGGATATCTGCTGCTGCAAGTATCCATGTTGGCCTCTGCTACTGCATCTAACTATCCCAGCCGAATTCACGACACCGGCAGCTGTTTCCCAGACTGTCTGTGCTCGCACACCTGGGGTCAGCTGTCATAGCATCAGTCTTCCTGAGTGGCACCTCACACCTACAGCGCTACACCCTCACCATTAGAGGCTCTGGTGAAAACCAGGTGTGGTTCGGTAGTCAAGCTTCTTTGTGTTTTGTGTGTGTAGTGACCCAATGGGCCGGCTAGTCCATTGTTCACCTGAGTTGTGATGCCCCCAGATGGTCTGAGGAGCACATTTCTTAATTGGTGTAAAAACACATAAATCCATGAGACACATTCATTCCTTCTCTCAATGTGTCAAGGGTCATCATAAGTTTGAATTCCCAGACTCTCCTGTCTCTCTGGGATTTGAAGTTTCCTTTCAATACCAAAAATGTCATGTCCATGATGCTGTGGTCTAGGTTACAAAAATGTTTGGCCACAGGTAGATCTATCCTTTTTTCTCTAATTATGTAGCGATGAGAATTCATCCTTGTTCTGAGCTGTTATCCTGTCTCTCCTACATACAGACCCCCAGTTGGACATTTGGTACATATAATTAAGTATTATGTATTTTTAAATCAATAAAGAAATGTGCTCCTCAGAGCATCACAACTCTGGACCAGACCTCAATCAGAGGACAATACAACTTTCCCACTCCTTATCTATAAACTGCTGCAATATTTACTGCCACAACTGATTGCCCCATTCCCATACTGATAGCTCTGCTTCACATAACGTCTCTTATTTACTGCTCCATTCTATGTCCTGTTGTGTATAAATATGTGACGCTTCAGATTTTGTGTTATACTGAGCCTGATGAAGAGACCTGAGTAGTCTGGAGTGCTTGCTATTATTACCATCTTTTCAGTTAGCCATTAAAAGGTATCAACCACTGAGGATTCTCAGTACTTTTCAACAATTTTTTTTATCTCTACTCGCTAACATGGTACAAAGATATATTTTACCTGCTTTTTTTTATGAAAAATCCCTGGATTGGAAGTGTCGAGATTTTTTAGTCTTTTGCCTACATCTTGCTTTGTTTCACCGACTTCGACAGCACCCAACCAGGACTCTCTCACATGAGGTGTTCTTATGCAGTGTATGGACTCTCCTTCATCCATCTATCCTCTAACAGGTTAATGATAAAGAAGGCTCATAGATTGCGCTGGGCTCTACAAATAAAATCTAATACAAAATGCATCTATGCGCTGCTCCCCCCAGGTGAAAACATCCCCCTCATTTTCACCATGTACCTTCCTCACTAATATCTCCTAATCATAACATGCAGCCGGCAAGGTCCATAGCTGGTAATTACCATTCCAATCAGCAGCCCCCTCTATCATTAATGCATCCAGCTGGGAGAATATACAAGCCACTTAAAAGCCAGCTCTCTCGTCTCTCGCTTACCCCTACCCTCCAACAAAGAGATAGTGGAGAGAGGGGATGAGGGGTGGCAGAGAGGTGAACATCTGTATATGTCTGCTTTCTTAGGATGGGGATGCTGTATAAATGATGCTCAGTAATGGAGCTGAAATTGAAGAGAACTGCTGATTGAGTAACCAGATGCTCGGAGGATAGCATTTACATCATGAAAATCGACGAAAACTACAACTTATGATGTACTTGCTCTCTTCTCCAAACCCCATAGACAATAAAAGTTGGTGTATACGATTGTCAAAATGTTCTAGATTATGTTATGAGCTTTCAAATGAATATAAGGCCTTGACGGGAAAAAAGGAGCAAGGGTACTTACATAGAGGGATGGAAGATATCTATGGAGTGGGGGCTTGCAAAGGGTCAGAAGTAATTATTTTAAAAGCATGTCTAGCATGGATGTGTTACACGCTCGTCTTTCCTTCCCACTTCCACTGAAAACAGCTGGATTACTTCACAAGCAAAAACCATAATAAGGAGATCACGGAGGAGCCCAGACAAAAAGACAATTATTTCAGCAGTAAGTCCCTTTTATCAACTTTTCCTTCACGTTTTATGTAGCAATCATCCAGCAAGCACTTAGTCCAAGAGCAGAACAACAGAGGATGGGGAGATATGGCTCAAGGAGCCCACCTTCTGCGTGTAAGAGCGACGTACTAATACTAAAACAGGATAATATCACACAAAAATACAAAAAAGAGGAGCTAACTCATCCCACAATGACGGGAGACGGACCTCATGGAAATACTTTCTTAACTGTTAGGAATACGCTGAAATGCCGGCAATGAAAGGGTGAAATGATTTTTTTTTTTTTGCTCACATTGTCATGCATTTGGATATTAGCACTTGTCGAGGCTCTGATTAGCTGTGAAAGGCTGCAGACATATTAAGCATAAGCGGGGCTTGTAGGTGGAGTGAATGACGCGGGAGGAGGGGGTGAGGGGGGCGGAAATGCTGTTATTTTCTCTAATTGTTGTTTTTGCAGAAAGGTAATTAAAATCCCTTTTATTTCACACGTCAAGGGTCGCAGCAGTAGAAGAGAATGAGGCTCAGCCAGATACAATGTTCCGCCTGGTGGGGGAGCCTGGCACGCAGTTTGCCAGTCAGTGCCCATCACCTCCAGCCTCATTCCTTTATGTGCACACTTTTTTGGTCTGTTAACCATGTAGTAATAAACAAAAGGGGGGAAAAAGCGCATACACTTTGCATTAAGAAGAGAGCCAAGACTGCTTCCGAGTTTACTTTCCAAGTCCTCATTAACTGTCATTTCCATAATCAATACTAAGAGGCTTTTGTTGATCCCCAGGAGTAAAACAAAGGAGTTCCAGATTTGTACACATCTATATAACAGGAGTAGCACAAAGTGAATATCTATCAAACAAATTATTGATTTAGCTGTATGTGATATTTCCAGTTAGCTTTTAACCAGAGATGCCATTACTTGCCATGACACAGTCTGGGGATTAATTGGCTATTCAGCAGTCTGTGAAATAAGGTTTTGTGAGGTCACAGTTAAAACTTTGTAGCCTTTATAGACGAATTAAGGGTTATTGAACGTATGAGACATATAAAATGTGTTTTATATAGATTGCATATGATAGAAAAGTTATCACACATCACAAGTGCTCTGCAGAGTTTCCATACCCCTGCCGGCGGATTCACTGGAGGATGGCAAGTGCTCATACTCTAAAGGCCACTTTACACGCAATGACATCGCTAACGAGATGTCGTTGGGGTTACGGAATTTGAGACGCACATGCGGTCTCGTTAGTGTTGTCGTTGCGTGTGAAACGCAGGAACGACTGTTAACGATCAAAAATACTCACCATATCGTTGATTGTTGACACGTTGCTCTAATCACAAATATTGTTGCTGGTGTAGGACACAGTTTGTTCGTCATTCCTGCGGCAGCACACATCGCTATGTGTGACACCCCAGGAACGAGGAACATCACCGTCCCTGCGGCCGCCGGCAATGAGGAAGGAGGTGAGCGGGATGTTACGGCCGCTCATCTCCGCCCCTCCGCTTCAATTGGACGGCCGCTTAGTGACGCCGCTGTGACGCCGCACGGACCGCCCCCTTAGAAAGGAGGCGGTTCGCTGGCAACAGCAACGTCGCTAGGCAGGTAAGTTTGTGTGATGGCTGTTAGCGATGTTGTGCGCCACGGGCAGCGATTTGCCCGTGATGCACAACCGACGGGGGCGGGTGCTTTCACCAGCGACATTGCTAGCGATGTCGCTGTGTGTAAGTGCCCTTTACAGTAGGGAATTTCAACCAACCCGAAAATAAGGGGTTGGGGCAGGAATACCTTTCTATATCTCCTGGTAGATGATGACCCTCCTCTTTCACAGTCTCATATTAAACGTGATGCCTAAGAACTCCCCATCTTAGAATTGTTGGTAAAGAGACATTTATTGCATTACCACCTCCAAAAATGGCTAATTATTGGAAAATTAAAATTTTAATGTGTAATGCTGCCACCAGGGGGAGCCAGAGCTCTGTAGCAGATGACACTACACAGAGCTATGAGAACCAGGAAGGAAATGCACAGCGTTCTCATGCACTGCCTAATCAGCACAGCTGAGAAGCAGAGCATGCAAGAGAATAGTCACACAGGCTGGGTCAAACACCATATGGGCAGAAGCAAGACCGGAGGAGCAAGCAGAAGCGAAGTCAAAGTCAGGCTAAGGTCAGTACCGAGGACGCAACCGAGTGGGGAATAGGAGGGGGGACACAGGACAGGAGGGATACCACGGGACAGAACACAGACAAGGGCATGGGGGCACAGGAACAGACAGATCAGGATATCACAGGACCAGCAATCACAGGCAAAGCAGAGCTAAGCTTATAGTCGGCGCTGGTTCACTGGAAGTGTCAGCTTATAAGGCATCCAGGGGCCGGAAGTGAGGCCTGAGAGATGGCTCCGCCCCCTAGCCATGTGGATAGGGAGGCGAATAATGACATAATGCCATTTTTGTATTTTTTTTATTAACCAAAGCTATGTGATTTTTGTAGGTTTTTTTTCTGTAGCCCAAATCTGCTCTCTTGCCAGTAAAGAGAAAATCTGTGGAAAAAAAGCGCAATTGGCTCCTCGTTTCCATCACTGTTCTTCTCTTCCATTTATCTTCTCTACTTCTGCCTTTTTTACCCCTTTCCTGGTAGGTATATATCCATCCTATTCCCCTCGGCTGTCCCTTCTTTCATCCTCTTCTCCCCTCTTGTTACTATTCCCTTTTCCTTGTTTTCCTCCATACTCTGAAAAGTAGTTATCACCTTGGAATTTGTACTCTTCAATTATATTGTGCCCTCTGTACTTTTTCCTATATGTTAATCTCCATGTTAAAAGGCATATATATTGATAATCACATTTTCTCTTCTGTATGTGGTTGATATAAAACATTAAAACATGTTTAGAACTAAAAAGTGCAATTAGCTCTTAAGGCCCCGTCACACATAGAGATAAATCTTTGGCGGATCTGTAGTTGCAGTGAAATCATGGACATATTGTTCCATTTGTACACAGCCACAAACCTGGCACTGATTGTCCACAATTTCACTACAACCACAGATCTGCCGCAGATTTATCTCTCTGTGTGACAGGGCCTTTATACAAAAACACCAGATGGGTAAAAAAAAGCAGTAAAACCGCTCACCTATTTGGCTTGTGTGACCCACAACCAGTATAACTCGTATATACAGCTGCTACACGGACCATGGTGGTCTGTCCTGAAGAAGTTCACTTCGAAATACGTTGAATAAACCATTTACTATCACCTTAACTTTTATTTTGTACGCTTTCACCGACAGACGCGCAGGAGTAACCACATTTTATTCCTGTTCCCCTCTTGGTAGTAAAAACTCAAAGTTCAAAATGCAGGGTTTGCGGCGTTTTATTTTTTGTGTTTTTCTGTGTGCGGATTACATGTGTGATTTTTTATACAGCACCTGTTTATTAATAAAATTAATTTCACTCTCCAAAAACACTGCAAAAAAAGCAGATATTTTTGTACTTACTCATTGCCTTCTATGACTAACAAAAAGGCTGAAAAAAATCTGAAAGAATTGACATGCGGCTGATATAAAAATATATATATATATATAAAAATATATACCGTATCTTTCGCTTTATAAGACGCACCCCCAAATTTGGTGAAGGAAAAGAGAATTTTTTTTTTTTAAATGCTGAATGGAGTCCGTCTTATAATGCCAGTGTCCGTCTAACAAATCATATAGGGTATATGTCCCTCATAGCCCACCCATCCTAAAATTAGCCCCCTTAATCTGGATATGGCCCCCTTATATTAAATATAGCCACCTTGTGCTGGCACACGTACCCCAGTGATGCCACATGTCATCCATTGATGGCACACGTCCCCTATTGATGGAACACGTCCCCTATTTATGGCACATGTCCCCTACAGCTGGCACAGGTCTCCTATATATGGCACACATCTCCTACAGCTGGCACAGGTCTCCTATAGATGGCACACGTGTCCTACAGCTGGCACAGGTCTCCTATATATGGCACACGTCTCCTACAGCTGGCACAGGTCTCCTGTGGATGGCACACGTCCTCCTGGGCTGCCCATGGCCCCCTATGGATGGCACACGTCTCCCTGTGCTGCCCATGGCCCCCTATGGATGGCACACGTTCCCCTGTGTTTGATATGGCCCCCTATGGATGGCACACATCCCCCTGTGTTTGATATGGCCCCCTATGGATGGCATACCTCCCCCTGTGTTTGATATGGCCCACTATGGATGGCACACCTCCTCCTTTGTTTGATATGGCCCCCTATGGATGGCACACCTCCCCCTGTGCTAGATATGGCCCCCTATGGATGGCACACCTCCCCCTGTGCTAGATATGGACCCCTATGGATGGCACACCTCCCCCTGTGCTAGATATGGCCCCCTATGCATCGCACCCATCCCCCTGTGTTAGATATCACCCCCTATGGAAGGCACACCTCCCCTGTGTTAGATATGGCCCCCTATGGATGGCACCCGTCCCCCTGTGTTAGATATGGCCCCCATGCTGCTGCCCATAGTAAAATAATACACTTTTTCCTTACCTTCTGCAGCGCTGTCCTTCCTCGTGTCTCCCTCTGTACTGGTGATCTCCTGCAATTCCTGGTTCTCGGTGCCGGTCGGTGCCTGATCGCAGCGGCAGCAGAGAGATCGGGGAGACACGCTGGAGGAGGTGAGTAAAGAGTGTTTTATTTTACTATGGGCAGCAGCATGGGCGCCATATCTAACACAGGGGGGGCATGTGCGATCAAAGGGGGGCGCAGGCACATGTAATATGCACCGCTCCCCCAGCCCATCACTATGGTGCGGTTTCAGCACCACGGTGATGGACAGCGGCAGTGCATATTATATGAGCGGAACAGGAGATCTAACGCTGCCGCCCACAGCTTTTACCTGCCCCCACCTCCGCTGGACTTTGTAGTGTATATATATACACCCCCCCTGTATATTTGAATTATAAGACGCACCCCCTACTTTCCCCCAAAATTTGGGGGAACAAAAGTGCGTCTTATAAAGCGGAAAAATACGATATATATATATATATATATTTTCTTTTTTTTTTTTTCTTTTTGCTATTTGATGGCTTTTCAGCTTATTTCATCTTTTAATTTCTTTTCAAAAATCTAAACTGCAACTCAAATACCAGCTGTGTCTTCCTACCAGGACACTCCACAACACTGCTCATGGATGCAGAATGCGATGCTTACGCTCATTTTAATTTGTTTAAATGCCTGTAATTTGTGTGTTTTACTTGTATCGTGCGTTGTTCTAAAAATCTGCCAAAACAAACATTCAGAGTCCTCGACTTAATTTATGTTCATCTATTGTATTGTTTTTACATTCACACAAAAGAGAAGCCACTTTCTGATTATGTTAACAAAGGGTGGATAGTCAGCGGATTTTCTGTCCATAACTCCTCGGGGTATTACATTAGCAGAGAAGTGAATGAGATTTTAACACATCTCATCCACACACTGCATAAAAAAATAAAAACTCCCTTTTAGTTCAGATTTAAAAACAGTAGCATTTCAAATTATGCAGGTTTTCTGTGCGGATTTCAGGTGAAATTTGTGGCAAATTCATAAAACATGCAAATTTTGTTAGGGATCTGTTGCGGATGTGAATCAGCTCTTTGCAAACAGATCTCATGGCTCCATTCATACTACGAATGGTGCGCAAATCTGGCGTATGCATAAATGAAGACATAGACATGAGAGGCATACTTTATGTATTGGAAATACCTTAACATATGGTATAACTTTTCTTATAGTGACATTCCATGACGTACAGTTGTACATACAGCATTTGGGCTATGCATCTGGCATACAGAGTGCAAACAAAGTTTATTCTGGTCAGCCCTGCCTAATCCTAACAAAATGGCAGAGCTACATCAGCTTTTCATATGGATGGAGTGCGAGAGTTAACTCCTAACTTGCTTGTCAGTCAGGGCCGTGGAGTTGGAGAGTCTGTGTCAATTTTGGTGGAGTTGGAGTCAGTATAGAACCGTGTGGACCAACTCAAACAACTAAAACATATAATAAATTGGGTACAGTGGTTCAATACAGAATGTGATGAATATTTTTTCATAAGAATTTGGGAAAGTTATGAAATGTCCTATAAATGTCTGTTCTATTCCAAGAATCTAGGCTTTTAGTTGAGATGAATCTGTGCTGCACTTTATGTACATGATAAGAAGTGAAGCTCCTCCTCTACGGAGAAGGGTAAAAGACACACTGGGAAGGAAGGAATGCCTGCACCCATCTCAGAACTGCTAGAGACTCTAGAGTGAAGTGGCAATTTCTGCAAGATTATGAACTCAAAAAAGAACAGGTTCTCGCTATTGCAATGGATAATGCTTCAAACATGACAAGTACAATGATGAATGAGAATAATCAAGGTGAATATCAGCTAGAAGAAAATATCAGATTCAGTATGTTTGAGATGGAGCCACAGTCCTGTTCCTGTAACTCAGGCACAAACAGATATTATTACAGAAGAACAGCAAAATAATCCTTTACAATTAGATGATCTTGTTAAATGTGTTGTGCACATGCTGCAGCTGGTAATAAGAGAGAGTCTGCAAAAGGGACATGCTGGAACTCTGATTGGCAAAGTGAGGAAATTGGTTATTGCTGCCAGAACCCCTAAAATTGATTGTATCTTGAAGAGACAAGCTGGAAAAGGGGGCAATTGTCAATCAAACCACTCGCTGGGGCTGCACTTATTTAATGATTGAGCAATTGCTTGAGCTCAAACACTTTCTTGTAGATATAGCCAACCCTCAAGTAACACTAAATGAAGGTCAATGGACACAGGTGGCTGAGCTGAAGGAATTGTTTCATCACCCATTTACAGTGACTAAAAAATTACAAACTGAGGGTTTAACTCCCGGCATATTCCTAAACAACTGGAAAAACTTGGTGTTTTTTTTGTCCCAAAGAGGAGGTTTAATCGCAGTTGGCATTGCTGCTTCAATAGAATAGAGAGAGACACTATTATTAGAAAATAAAATTCTTCTGGCAGCTGTGTATATGGACACAAGTCATCGTATACTACTGGATGATCAACAGCTTACTAAAGGAAAAAAAAAAGCTTTGAGTGAGGTAGCCGTTAGGATGATGGGCTACAGGACAGCAAAGAGCAAGAGGATGTGGGTACTGCCAGTACTACTGCTGCCATATTTTCATCCTCTTCAGATGAGGAATTGTGTCATCCAGTGCTACTGCTGCAATATCTTCAGCTTCATCAGGGGAGGAGTTTAATTTTGAAAAGTATTTGGATGACATGGAGCAGCAAAGAGTTGCCACAGGGAAAAATATTCCACTCCCATAGCAAACAGTTGTAACGTTGTATTGCAATAAATATATTTTATAGTCTATCTAAATAGCTTGCTTATTGTATCATAATAATGATTAAAAGCCAAATGTTACCATTCTACTACAGTAAATTTATCTCTTAAACATGAGCCATGTATGAGGGAGTCAGACTTGGAATCATGTAGTCGGGGTTGGAGTCAGGGAAACTGAGGAGTTGGAGGTTTGGCTTACCGACTCCACGGCCCTGCTGTCAATTCATGCATACTATCAATGATGGCCCTAATTTTCTGAAATAACAGGTCTCGAGAGAGACAAGCATCTTGATGGCTTTTCATTTCTAAATGGTTATGGTATTGAATTCTGATTGTTTCAAAGCTGTAGCTGGGATCAATAGGAATCTTTACATATGTCATTTGCTCAACTCAATTTCATGAAGTGAGCTTGTAATGTAAGATCTCTCAGAATTAACCTGTTCATGACTAGAATGTTTAGTTTTCCTACATAGTAGAAAACCAGTAAGTGATCTCAACAGCAGTCAAGCAGATGTGTCACAATGACTAAACAGAGTAGAGATACTGTGGAAACCAGCAAGAGGGGATCACTGTTAGAAATGATTAGCAGAGCATTGATGACAACTGAATACAAAACACAAGAGCCATGGACACAAGGCATTAATGTGAGCTAATATACTGTATAATGAAGCTAGTCAGGAATGAGTAGTATATACCCATTGTGGTGTTTGATATGTAAAGGAACACGTTTTAATCTTGTAAGACTTGCAGAGGATACCCTTTGTAAGCAGGTAACACACAATTTCCCACAACCATTCTTTAAATGTAGGAAGGGCAATACAATTTTTTATCGGAGCACCAACGTTCCTGGTTTACAGACCAAGATAAGAGGAGGTAGGCTGAAGTGGAAGAAACGGGACTTCTAGGAGAACTACGGAACGAGATCTATAGTTGATTATCATTGTTATGGGTTCACCTGGTGATATGGATTTTCTAACCTGTAGATGAGGGTAAGCAGCATGAACCTGAGGAGATGGAGCAGCGGAGCAGTTCTTGCACGTTGATCAGCAAGGACCAGAACAACAGGGGATGCAGGACAGCAGACAGCCAAGCAGAGCAGTAAGCACCAGCTAAAGCAGGACCAGGTGTGAGGATACACATGATAAAAATAAAAGGTATAGAAATCTGATCTCTTCCAGAAGGAATCCAGTTAATCAAAGGAATAACAGAAAAATATGCAGGCTGATAACTTTCAGCAAGGATGCGGTTAACAGCGGAATAGCAGTGATGTAATAGTAACTGACTTGCAGAGGTCTTAAAAAATGTGATACCACACAATGGAGTAGATGCTATCCAAAAATATTTTATTGTTAAACAGTCACAAAATTTTAAAAGGGGTGCACTAGGTACACTCCTAATCCTGGTAACAAGAAGTAAGAGGACATAGAAAACCTCACAAACGTGGGGACCGAGGCCAGAAAATAAATATAAGGGTCTGTGTCTGGGGGATCATAAGGCAAATCGCCTATCTAGTAACACATAGTATATATGTACCCAGGTACAGACAGTAAATCTCCCTTCACTTTGCCTCATCTACGGGTGTGCATAGTAAAGTCTCCCAGAGTGCTCAGATGAGCAGGGATGGAGACATCATTATCTGAATTACATACCGGAGGTTGAGCTAGGAAGGGAGCCGGTCCAAGGTCCCCGCGTTTTGGGTACCTTTTTCAGGGGCACCGCCCCTGGGTACATACTGTATATACTATGTGTTACTAGATAGGCGATTTGCCTTATGATCCCCCAGACACAGATCCTTATATTTATTTTCTGGCCTCGGTCCCCACGTTTGTGAGGTTTTCTATGTCCTCTTACTTCTTGTTACCAGGATTAGGCGTGTACCTAGTGCACCCCTTTTAAAATGTTTGTGACTGTTTAACAATAAAATATTTTTGGATAGCATCTACTCCATTGTGTGGTATCACATTTTTTAAGAGTTGAAATCGGAGTTTTCCTATTATATATAAATCCTATTATGGGGACTATTATGGTCAGATGACATCTGTTCAACATGTGTAATTATATTGATACAAATCCCCTTCTCTCTATGAAAATTATTTCAATGACTTGCAGAGGTGTTGTTACACAGTGGAGTAATAGATAGATCTTTTTCTTTGACGTTTTTGCAGAGTTATGGTTTGTAGCACAGAGGTATGCAATCAGGTACTTGTAGCAGGGAAATAGTAGTCTCAGGATAGCAGTGAAGTAAGCAGAAGTGATTCTTACTTGCAGAGGTAAGGTTCACATATAAATATCAGAAATATATACCCAAACTGAAAACTAGCTTGTTGTGATGCGTTAACTTGACTGTGGTGACTAAGGTGTGAACGCCAATTATAATCTGGAAACTTGATTTGAATAAATGGGTGTGGACTACAGCTAGATAAACTGGACTGAGATGTGAAATAAACATGGGTAGTGAATGGAAGTAGCAGGTGATGAGCGAGGATCTGGATGGAACTTGAGCAAAGTGAAAGATTAAGCAACTCCAAACAAGGCTTGATGCCTAGGATAGTTGAGTATCAATCACAAAATTGGACCAATTGTGACTGGTTTAGATTACTGATTTTACAGTCGTCCACAATTCTATCCAATACATTCTGCATATGTACTGATTGACTGACTGTGTTGTGGCAGAACTCCGATGATGTCAGATTTCAGCCCTGTACTTTTATATCTCCCTCTTTACTGTTTGATATCTTGTATTATTGGGTCACTACAAATTAACGATACAGCTGACAGCAGAAGTATTTCCATTATGAAGGCAAATAAGCTCACCATTAGGAATGCCACTCACTTTGTGATCATAAATGAGGTTTTTCCCCTGTGCTTTTTCTTTAGCACCCAGTCTTTTAGATGTTCAGAAATAACAAGTACAGCAATATTCACCTTCCTCTGTTCCAACGAAGCATATCCGCCTGTTCAAAGATGTCACAACTACAACGTACGTGACCTGTAGCTGTGATGGGTGACATTACATGACTTACCCTCGGATAGCTTCACTCTTATCTCATCTATCGAGCCTCATATGTTTCCACCACAAAAAGTGGTTCTCAATGTTACAAAGGAAATGATTATAAAATGATTTAAACAAAAATTGCATTCAATCATCACTGGTTACATGTTTACAAGGAGAATCCTCCTCATAGAAAGCAGTGTCAGTGCTGTACAGTATGCATGTTGTGTCTCCGTCTTTTCACTCCAGCTGCCTGCCTGGTGCTGTTCTGTCCCTTCCTTGTTAGTTAATTACCACTAATGGAAAGAGAGGGATTGCTGGCAGACAGCCAGGGAAATCAGCAGCAAGTTGGGAAAAGTTTCATAAATTTAGTGTAAGTATCAATTTCAGAGCTCGCTGTCAAGGGAGGAGTATATATATGTAGATGTTGTTTGAAGGGCAAATGCAAAAGAAGAAAAGAAATTGCACACTCAGAGATGAGAGTCAGTGCCAGAGCTAGGCAGGGGGGACAGAGGAGGGAGGCCATTTCTTATAGACACTCAGATCTTTTATTAGATTTATACCATGGTGCTACGGAGGAAAAAGCCTGGACTCACAACCTCGGATAAAATCTATATTTGCAATGTTTCAGTGTACTGATTGGAGCTTTCCTGGTATTGCAACAAAACCATTAAATCTATGTTATCTACTACAACTCCCAATATGAAGGCTGCATTCACGCATTGCAGTGCCTCGTTTTGCTGAGATTTTCCAAAATTGTGGCACAAACAGAGTGAACTCAGCTGAACAGTTATGTAACTGTGTAAGATGATGATGGTAGCTAAAACTAGACAATCACTTTGTTGTGACCAAGTAATGCTGTTGATCAAGTAGGTTTTCCTTTCCTTTTAGTACACCAGGGCGGGGATACAAGGAAGACACAGAAATTGGGATAAGTCTCTTACAACCAATAGTGTTGCTTACATCATGTGGTCAAAGGTCTACAACAGGAGTAAAAGAGATGAGAAAGTAGAAGTAAGAAGTAATCAAGGTACAGCGCTGCCCCAAGGAGTGTTCTGGAGTAAGATGCGCCAATTTAGAAAAGGGTATACTCCTCTTACTGAAATCGGAGCATCTTTTCGCTGATGTGCCCCACATCAAGGAATGTACTTATGCCAGACACTGGAGCACATTTCTCTTGTATTTTTTTGGAAAGATCTTGCCGCCTGTCCTTGGCCATGTTACCTCCTGGCTAAGCTGCTGCTACTTTTTGTAAATTTATCAGAGTTAGCCAAGCACTATGTAAGCAGTAAAATGACGCATTTTTTGCACTACTAGATGTTGATCAAATATTTTGTAACATTTCAAAAACGTTTACGAGTATTCTGGTGAAAACTATTTGATGAATCAGGGCCTGTGTCTGATAAGATTGTGGGGAACCGTGGTTGTCACTTGTGTGGGGCACTGTGGTTTGTGCATCCTCTGTTACCCACACGTGGTTTGATGCACAATTGCTATTAGGGTTAGATGCACTGACATCTTTGTGGGGATCATGTGACTGGCACTAATCTGGGCATTGCACCAAACCTATGGTGTAATCAGAACTAAAGCGGGCTTTACACACAGCGACATCACTAGCGATGTCGCTGGTGAAAGCACCCACCCCCGTCGGTTGTGCGTCATGGGAAAATCGCTGCCCGTGGCGCACAACATCGCTAGGACCCGTCACACATACTTACCTGCCTAGCGACGTCGCTGTGGCCGGCGAACTGTCTCCTTTCTAAGGAGGTGGTTTGTTCGGCGTCACAAAGCTGCCGCCCAATAGAAGCGGAGGGGCGGAGATGAGCGTGCCGAACATCCCTCCCACCTCCTTCCTTATAGTGGGCGGCCGCAGGTACGATGATGTTCCTCGTTCCTGTGGTGTCACACATAGCGATGTGTGCTGCCGAAGGAACGACGAACAACCTGCGTCCTGCAACAGCAACGATAATCGGGAAAGGAACGACATGTCTAATGATCAATGATTAGGTGAATAATTTTTATCGTTCCTGTGTTTCACACGCAACGATGTCGCTAACGAGGCCGGATGTGCGTCACGAATTCCGTCACCCCAACGACATCTCGTTAGCGATGTCACTGCGTGTAAAGCCCGCTTTAGGCTATGTGCACACGTTGCTTTTTTATCATGCGGTTTTCCTTGCAGATTTTAATCAATACTGTAAGAAAAATTCATCCCAGCAAAGTCTATGGGAATCCTGACTTGCTGTGCACATACTGCTTTTTTTTTTCCTTGCAGATTTTGTTGCTCAAAAAAGAAGCAGAATGTCAATTCTTTTTGCTTTTTTTCTGCGTTTCTATAATCCCCTACAGTGCTTCATCACTACAGTGGATTATATCTGTACAGGTCGCCTCACACACCGTGCATACGACATGGTCTGTGAGGCGATCTGTAGCTCAGTAACCCGGGGTCGATCGGGTCTCTGTGATCACATTACAGGGACCAGATCGCCAGAGGTAAGAAATTCCTCTCCCCACCTCCTGAATGCTGCTATCACATTAATCGCAGAATTCAGGGGGTAAACTGCCAGGAGCAGCGAGGGCACCACTCCGAGCAATGAGAGCTGGGTAACATCAGCTGGAGACCCAGCTGTGATCGCTGGGGTGCAGTGCCTAAACCCCCACAATCATCATGACAAAAAAGCAAGAAAAAATGCGCAAATGCAATTAAAAAGAATGTGCATTTTTTTCAGCTGCTTTTGCCTGCCAAAATATGCTTATGTGCTGAAAATCTGTACAGAAAAAGCAACTTGTACAAGTACAAAATTATATCCAACATGTTAATGTCAAATACACAGCCAACCACCCCATAGGACTCTATAAAAGGCAAAAAAAACCCCTTCATCTTGGTCAACTGGAATTTATTTTACTGACTTTAAGGGGTATTCCTATCTACAAGAGCCTATCCCAATATGTAGTGGGTGAAATAATAACAATATTAGCAAATACCGACAGTTAGAAATGTAGTATAGTTCTCCTGATTAGCTATGTCGCTTACCTCATGTGCAGGGCATTGTAGTTTAAGTATCCATGGTTACGATCACAAGCAACTAACTAACCATGGATACCTAAGCTGCACTGCCCTGTAGATAATCAGGGTAAGCGTAGCTAATCAGGAGAACTATACGATACTTCTAATTGTAGGTATTTGCTAATATTATTATTATTATTATTACACCTACTAGATATTGGGATAGGATCTTGAAGATGGGAATACCCCTTTAAGAAGCGCCATCATATTTCCCAGCGTTTTACAGATATCACCATCACTGTCCCCATTGGGGCTCCTAATGTGCATTCCCTATCAGTATGTATTCTGAAGTGTGGGAGGAAACTAAAGAAATATGGTTCTGTACTGCGGGATGCAATTTACATAACACACTGCACATTACTGAAAATCAGAGCCACACATCACAATATTACTTTCTGCAACGCGTGCATGGACTTCCACAATCCTCGTTCAGGCGTAAGGGGACAGTCAGACATGTGTGACTATAGCCATTATGGAGCTTTAATCTGCCTATGTGGAGATACACTCTGTACCAGTCGTCACACGGCAGATCTCAGACCGGTATACACATAATTCACCTATAGCTTATATGTAGCCATGATGGATTTTATAAAATGACAAAGATTTGCAATTTACCTGAAATTTGGAGCAGATGCCCATTCCAGTGCCACACAGGCAAGGCCCACAGCGGCATACACCAGCAAGAAGAAAATTGTCACAATCGCTGCAATGGTGTTTAGTTTCCCAGCAAACAGCACCAGCTAAAAGAAAAGAAAAGCAAATTAGGAATTAGAGACAGGAACAGGCAGAAAAATTAGGAGGTGACAAGACTAACAAGAAGCTGATATAAGGTCCAAAGATCTCAGCCATAACTAGACCTGCCACGTGATAATCATCTCCCCGATATTGTCTGTAGAGCCAGGCGCTGAGCACTGCACTTGTTATGTACCGTTGTACCGTATTGTGGATCTGGAAATCCTCCACGTTAGGCCAAGTTCACACCACTGTAATTACGGTCCACATGGCATTCGTGAAAAGCAGAAACACGCGAACCGCATTCAGATCAATATTATTCAATGGGGGGGTGCAAATGAGCGATTTTTTTCAAAACTGATTCTGTGCGTGAAATCGCAGCGTGCATAAGTTTCTTTCATGTGTCGGATGAGATCGCTCATTCAAGTCTATGGGTGCGCAAAAAAATACAAAAAGAACCCCAAAAAAAGGATCCATATTGAATCCGATTTTTTCGGATATTCTTTAACACAAGAAACTGCATTTAGTCTTGTAAATTTTTAACAACAGCTTGCACACAGACTGCATATGGATGGCAAATGAGAAAAATATCAGTTTTCTGGATGAAAAGTGGATGATTTTTTTTTTAGTCTTATAATGATTTGCAACACGGCATCCAAACACTGGTATAAACTAATATACCTTTAAATTAATATGGAAAAATAAAGCCCTTTCTCATTTAAAGGCAATCTATCACCAGGTTTTTGCCCCCTAATCTGAGAGCAGAATAATGTAGGGGCAGGGACCCTGATTCCAGCGATGTGTCACTTACTGGTCTTCTTGCTATGTGTGCTTTTTTATAGCATCCCTACTTTATCAGAAGGAGATTATTGTTAGAGGACTAGTTGGCCTGCTGTCATATTCATGAGCCCTGTATAACTCCGCCCCCACCGCTGATTGGCAGCATTCTATCTACAGTATGTACAGTGCACACAAAAAACTGTCAAATCAGTGGTGTGGGCGGAGTTATACAGAGCTCAGCATTCAAAAAACGGCTAAACAAAATCATTGATTTTATCAAAACTGGAGCAAGCAGCTCAAAAGTGATACATCGCTGGAATGAGGGTCTCTGCCCCATCATAATGATGGTGTCAGATTGGGTAACAAAAACTTAGTAACAGATATTTCCATTAATGCTATACAGTGCATTTGCCCTCTAATGGATCAGCATCTGTCATCATCTGCTGCATCCACATGAAGAATGGCTGAAGTGGTGGTCGTGCATGTAGAGATGCCATAATAGTCCAAGTTGGTAATATATATTGGCGCAGCATAGAAGGTTGCCGTAGAAAGACAATATATGGTAGCACAGTATATATGCATACATTTAGCAGTGTGAGGGCTAAAACTGAGCTTTTTCTTTTAAGGGGGCTTTACACGCTGCGACATCGCTAATGCGGAGTCGTTGGGGTCACGGAATTTGTGACGCACATCCGGCCGCATTAGCGATGCCGTTGCGTGTGACACCGATAAGCGATTTTGCATCGTTGCAAAAACATGCAAAATCGCTAATCGGCGACATGGGGGTCCATTCTTAAAAATCGTTACTGCAGCAGTAACGAAGTTGTTCCTCGTTCCTGCGGCAGCACACATCACTGCGTGTGACGCCGCAGGAACGAGGAAGCTACCCTTACCTGCCTCCCGGCTGCTATGCAGAAGGAAGGAGGTGGGCGGGATGTTACGTCCCGCTCATCTCCGCCCCTCCGCTGCTATTGGGCGGCGGTTCAGTGACGCTTCAGTGACGTCGCTGTGACGCCGCACGGACCGCCCCCTTAGAAAGGAGGCGGTTCGCCGGTCACAGCGACGTCGCCGGACAGGTAAGTAGTGTGACGGGTCTGGGCGATGTTGTGCGGCACGGGCAGCGATTTGCCCGTGTCGCGCAACAGATGGGGGCGGGTACCCACACTAGCGATATCGGGACCGATATCGCAGTGTGTAAAGTAGTCTTTAGTCTAAATTCACCACAGTATTACAAAATATAGGAAAAAATAATCTAAAAATATACTAAATGGTTTTTTCGGATTGTGAAGAATTCTCTTCATGGGATGGAGAGTTCAGCGGAGTGGTATGGGTAAATAAATCACTCCAGTCTTGCAGCGCTGGGGTCCTGGGTTCAAATCCCACCAAGGACAATATCTGTAAGGCTGGGTACACATATCTGGCTTTTCGCCGGTTTGACGGATGCGGCGCACGCCAGTACAGTGTATACAGTACACTGGCAGTGCAACAAGCGCCAGTCACATGCTGTCATGTGACCAGAGCATGTGACCCGGAAGTTGTGGCGCTGCCACTGTACTATATCATATTGTACTGGCGTGCGCCGCATCCGTCAAACCGGCGAAAAGCTGGATATGTGTACCCGGCCTTAGGAGTTTATATGTTCTCCTGTGTTTGCGTGGGTTTCCTCCAGGTTGTCTGGTTTCCTCCCGCACTCCGAAGACAGATATTGAATTTAGATTATGAGCCCCAATGGAGACAGTGGTGATGAAGTCTGTAAAGCGCTGTGGAATTAATAGTGCTATATATGTGAATATATATTATTAATATTATAATAAATCAGAAAAGAAACGCTTTCCAGGTTCACTGAAAAATGTGGATGGTTAGGAATTAGTCGGTAGATATGGATGGCAGATATTGGTCTGTAATGGTCATTAATCATATAAACAATGCAGCCTTCCCAGGAAGTGAAGCCAATATGTTAAGGCTCTAATAGACCTACCATTTTGTAAAAGATATGTAATATAGCTCCACAATACACTGAGGCACTGCTGATTCTAAATAGACCTAAACGGGTTGGGAATCGGGGCACACTGACATTTCCATGGAGGAGCAATGGAGAAAAAAAAATAGGGATGGATAAATAAATAAATTAATGAAAAAATATAGCAGTGCCACTTTGTGTCTGAAGGAATGGCCTTATTTAAGTAAAGCCGACAGTGGTGATTTATCTGCCAGGTTCATGGCCATAACCCACCGTCTGCACACCCTGCCCTCCGTCCAGGAGCATCACGCTGGATGTTGATGACTCTTTAACTGAATAAGAGAGCGCGGAGAGCAGACACCATCTATCAGAATAAAGCCGGCTCTCCCTGATCACGCAATCCTATTTGTTCAGAAAATCAGTTCCAGTGCACAGGGATTTGTGGAGAAATAGAATTTCTCTCCGCAGGAAGACAAGGTGAGAAGCCTGATAAAGAGCAATATGTTCATTAAGCACCTGACAGAGGAGATACCATAATTACTGCAGTTAAAGAAGTCTCCGAGCCCAAATACTGGGGAAATTATAGGTTCTTACAGGGGATGCTGCAGTGTCTCCACAAGCCACACACTAAGCTTCCTCATGTATAAAATGTATTTTATAAATCTTAGATTGTGTGCACTTCCTAATCTAGAACATATAGAATGAGGGTTAAAAATGACACTCTGCTTTTCTTCTACATCACCATCTTTCTTCTAAAAAGAGATGTAAGGCCTCCTTCACACATCGTGTAAAACACTAATGTTCTGCACGGTCCATGGTGAAGGTACGTATGTGTGTGTTCTGCGTGCTGTCCATGTGACATCTGGATAGCACACGTATACTTACCTGTCTCCAGTGCTGCTGTTACTTCCGGGTCCGCGGTGAGTACAGTGAATATGCAGTGACCAAAATTAGCAGGACACGGAAGCAACAGCAGAGGCAGAGACAGCAGCACTGAACATCACATGTACCGGACACACGGATGTGTGAAGGAGGCCTACAAGGTAGCATTTACACATGCAAAGGAACCGAGCTGAAGTTTCCTACAGAGAGCTACTGTGCAGCGAGGATCTTTAAAAAGTTAAAAGATATTGTCCCCTACTCTCATAAAGATGATGACCTATCCTAGAGACATTAAGGGCTTGTGCAGATGACCATATCTTCGGTCCGAAGTGCACATGTTCATTTTTTATGTCAGACCGAGGAAAAAAAAGTCGCACCATGCATGCTTTGCCTACATGAATCAGATCACACTTGGCCATTCAAATCTATGCGTCTGTGAAAAATTGACTGACTGAATGGAGAATATGAAGAATTCACACCTCAGAAAAACAGATCCCACCCTGAATAAACTCTGATAGCATAATTGTACCCTTTTACTCAGATGGAGAAAATACAGTTGTGTGATCCCAGCCTTCTAGTGTATGAAGCAATAGCACATCAAAAATAAGCACAAAAAGGAATGGTTTGGTTAACGCTTTTTATTTTTCTACCCTGATATACAGTTAGGTCCAGAAATATTTGGACAGTGACACACGTTTTGTTATTTTAGCTATTTACAAAAACATGTTCAGAAATACAATTATATATATAATATGGGCTGAAAGTGCACACTCCCAGCTGCAATATGAGAGTTTTCACATCCAAATCGGAGAAAGGGTTTAGGAATCATAGCTCTGTAATGCATAGCCTCCTCTTTTTCAAGGGACCAAAAGTAATTGGACAAGGGACTCTAAGGGCTGCAATTAACTCTGAAGGCGTCTCCCTCGTTAACCTGTAATCAATGAAGTAGTTAAAAGGTCTGGGGTTGATTACAGGTGTGTGGTTTTGCATTTGGAAGCTGTTGCTGTGACCAGACAACATGCGGTCTAAGGAACTCTCAATTGAGGTGAAGCAGAACATCCTGAGGCTGAAAAAAAAAGAAAAAATCCATCAGAGAGATAGCAGACATGCTTGGAGTAGCAAAATCAACAGTCGGGTACATTCTGAGAAAAAAGGAATTGACTGGTGAGCTTGGGAACTCAAAAAGGCCTGGGAGTCCACGGATGACAACAGTGGTGGATGATCGCCGTATACTTTCTTTGGTGAAGAAGAACCCGTTCACAAAATCAACTGAAGTCCAGAACACTCTCAGTGAAGTAGGTGTATCTGTCTCTAAGTCAACAGTAAAGAGAAGACTCCATGAAAGTAAATACAAAGGGTTCACATCTAGATGCAAACCATTCATCAATTCCAAAAATAGACAGGCCAGAGTTATGGCATGGGCATGCATGGCTTTCAATGGCACTGGGCACTTGTGTTTATTGATGACATAACAGCAGACAAGAGTAGCCGGATGAATTCTGAAGTGTACCGGGATATACTTTCAGCCCAAATTCAGCCAAATGCCGCAAAGTTGATCGGACGGCGCTTCATAGTACAGATGGACAATGACCCCAAGCATACAGCCAAAGCTACCCAGGAGTTCATGAGTGCAAAAAAGTGGAACATTCTGCAATGGCCAAGTCAATCACCAGATCTTAACCCAATTGAGCATGCATTTCACTTGCTCAAATCCAGACTTAAGACGGAAAGACCCACAAACAAGCAAGACCTGAAGGCTGTGGCTGTAAAGGCCTGGAAAAGCATTAAGAAGGAGGAAACCAAGCGTTTGGTGATGTCCATGGGTTCCAGACTTAAGGCAGTGATTGCCTCCAAAGGATTCGCAACAAAATATTGAAAATAAAAATATTTTGTTTGGGTTTGGTTTATTTGTCCAATTACTTTTGACCTCCTAAAATGTGGAGTGTTTGTAAAGAAATGTGTACAATTCCTACAATTTCTATCAGATATTTTTGTTCAAACCTTCAAATTAAACGTTACAATCTGCACTTGAATTCTGTTGTAGAGGTTTCATTTCAAATCCAATGTGGTGGCATGCAGAGCCCAACTCGCGAAAATTGTGTCACTGTCCAAATATTTCTGGACCTAACTGTATCTATATATAATCTATCTAAGAAAAAGGTTGTTATGCTGCAAAGTGAAATATAGCAACATTTTGGGTAATGTACCCTTCATCAGGCTAGAGTAGAGTATCTGTGGAATGTCCTTCTTGGGTGAATAACATGTAAAAATCCTCAGTACGAAGGAATGGAATATGTAGGCTGTCTAGGGATCCAGAGTGTGTGGAAATTACTACTGCCCATAGAAAAGGCTCAGTGGTATAAAAAGCAGTGGATGTAGAGCAGTGCGGTGTGACGCAAATGTGGAAAAGTTCAGGGGGCTTGACTATTTTCAAGGCACTGCTTGTAAACCGTGTGCAGAGCGGAAGAGACCCTTACACTGTTTAGCGCCTGTTCACAGGTGGTGCAGACTAATTACTAGTAGCTGTTCTGCAGTACATGGCAGCAGCCACTACACAGTGTATGTAGCTGTCATGGTCCGCTCTTTACACGGTTTACATCTGGGCACCAGTGCACTTGATAGCAACTAATCAGTGAGGCTGCTGGGTGTCAGACCACTACTGATTAGATATTAAAGACTTAAGGGGGCTTTACACGCAACGACATATCTAACGATATGTCAGCGGGGTCACGGAATTCGTGACGCACATCCGGCGTCGTTAGCGACGTCATTGCGTGTAACAGCTCCGAACGAGTGTTAACGATCAAACATACTCACCTAATCGTTGATCGTTGACACGTCGTTCATTTTCAAAATCTCGTTGGTCGTTGTGGACGCAGGTTGTTCGTCGTTCCTGAGGCAGCACACATCGCTACATGTGACACCCCGGGAACGAAGCGCAACAGCTTACCTGCGTCCTCCGGCAATGAGGTGGGCGTGTCGTTAATGTGGCTGGTCACCGCCCCTCCGCTTCTATTGGTCGGCTGCTGTGTGACATCGCTGTGACGGTGAACGAACCTCCCCCTTAACAAAGAGGTTGTTCGCCGCCCACAGCAACGTCGCTAGGAAGGTAAGTACGTGTGACAGGTGTTAGCGATTTGCCCGTGACGCACAAACGACAGGGGCGGGTACGCTCGCTAGCGATACCGCTAGCGATATCGTAGCGTGTAACGCCCCCTTTATCTTAAGGACAGAATATCAATGTAAAAGGAGTATGTAAACCCCTTTATTTTTTTCTTGGAAGGCAGCCACCCCTACAAATCAAGAAGTGATGACATATCCTTCAATCAGATGTGGTAGATTGTTTGCAAAATTTTGTGTCTATTTCAAAATTACCGTATACATGTAAAGGGTAAAAGTGACTATGATCTAAAGCCCGCTTTACACGTTGCAATTTCGCATACGATATCGTATGCGATTTGCAACGCCCCCATCGTATGTGTGGCACGTTCAATTTGTTGAACGTGCCGCACAAACAAGTAACCCCCGTCACACGTACTTACCCGTCCATATGACCTCGATGTGGGCGGCGAACGTCCACTTCCTGGAATGGGAGGGACGTTCGGCGTCACATCGACGTCACGCGGCAGCCGGCCAATAGAAGCGGAGGGGCGGAGCTGAGCGGGACGTAAACATCCCGCCCACCTCCTTCCTTCCGCATTGCTGGCCGGGAGCCGCAGGACGTAGGTAAGATCTGTTCATCGTTCCCGGGGTGTCACACACTGCAATGTGTGATACCCCGGGTACGATGAACAATCTGACGTGCAATTCTAGAGAAAGGTACGATGTGTATGCGATGAACGTTTTAACGTTCAATCGCAATCGCACGTACCTGTCACACACTGCAATGTAACTTACGATGCCGGATGTGCATCACTTACGACATGACCCCGCCGAAACATTGTAAGATACATTGCAGCGTGTAAAGCAGGCTTTAGGCTTCGGTGCAGATTTTGATCTCCACCATACATATTATTATGTACTACATTCCATGGTAAAACATGGAGAAACGACTGCAAGTAGGATTATGTTAAAGTGCCCCCTAGTTACCATACATGACTCTCATGTAGAGGGGTAAAGGGTTAACATACTCCGTAACTTGCTCTCACTATTTGCAGTTATCTCTTCTCTCATCCCCTCCAGCCCCCTCACCTTATATTTGTCTGCTTCAGCTTGCCCTTGATAGATAATATGTTTAACGCTCTATCAAGCAAAGTGTGGCAGCTTAACATGAAAATCAGGAATAAATAACAAAGCAGGTGCAGGGGAATGGGAGCAACATGGCACCGCTAAACGGTCAATTACCTCTTACCAATGGGAGCCATATATATGCGAGACACAAAATAACCAGATAACAAGAAAAATCAAACATCCTATCGGCTTTCCACGCACAGTGCCATAAATAACTGGGCACCAGATCTAATGTGCAATAGCAAAATGCTGAGAGTGCCCATTCAGGTCTGTTTAGATATATACAGTGCCTTGAAAATGTATTCATACCCCGCAAACTTTTTCACATTACACCCACAAACTTGAAATGTATTTTATTAAGATATTATGTGAAATACCAACACAGAGTAGTAAGTATTTGTGAAGTGTAAAGAAAATTATACATGGCTCTCTAAATATTTTAAAACTCTAAATCTGAAAACTATGACGTGCATTTGTATTCAGCCCCTCTAAGTTAATACTTTTCAGGACCAACTTTCACTGCAATGACTGCTGCAAGTCTTTTGGGCAATGTCTCTATCAGCTTTGCACATCTGAAGCCTGAATTTTTGCCGATTATTCTTTAAATAGCTCTCTCTCAGTGAGATTGGAGAAGAGCGTCTGTGAGCAACAGTTTACAAGTCCTACCACAGATTCTCAATGAAATGTAAAGGGCCATTTACACGCTACGACATAGCTAACGATATATCGTCAGGGTCACGGTGTTTGTGACGCACATCCGGCGTTGTTAGCGACGTCGTAGCATGTAACACCTATGAGCGACCTTAAACGATCGCAAAAGAGGCAAAAATCGTTGGTCTGTGACACGTCGTTCATTTACCAAAAATCATTGTCTGGTCAGTAGCGATATTCTTTGTCGTTCCTGCGGCATCACACATCGCTATATGTGACACCGCGGGAGCGACGAACATCTCCTTACCTGCGTCCACCGGCAATGAGGAAGGAAGGAGGTGAGCGGCATGTTCCGGCCGCTCATCTCCGCCCCTCCTCTTCTATTGGACAGCCGTTTTGTGACATCGCTGTGACGCCGAACGCACCTACCCCCTTGAAGGAGGGATTGTTCGGCATCAACAGCGACGTCGCAGAACAGGTATGTGCGTGTGACGCTGCCGTAGCGATAACGTTTGCTACACAGCAGCGATCACCACATATCGCACCAACAACGGGGGCGGGTGCTCTCGCTCGTGACATCGCTATCAATCGCTAGTGATGTTGCAGCATGTAAAGCACCCTTAAGCCTGGACCAGGCCATTGAAACAGATGAATATTGTCATGCTGTACAAAGAGCTAGTAAGATGTAGTACAGCGTATTCCCCACTAGGAGGCAGCAGAGTAGTGAAGGAGAGACAAAGTAACACTAACAGAAAGGCAGCTGACGTACAGCAGAGTAACTTCAGCAGGCAGTTAACAGGCAAACCACCAGGGGGCAATAGAGTAGTCAAACAGTCAGGGTCTAGCCAGGAAAGTCAAGTCACTGCAAAGGGAAGATCAATATCAAAGTCAGAAAAAAGAACCGAGTCTGAAGCCGGGAGATCAGGGATGCAGAGGAAAACACAAACCACAAACAACAGACAGGAGCGGGAAGTCAAGGACTGGGACAGACGGACGAACAGGGGAAGATACAAGTCAGAGCACGGTAACAAGGAGTTAGATCAAACAAGAAATCTCACCAGAATCAGTTACAGGCTACAGAGCAAAACTATAACCAGTACTGGAATGCAAGTGCAGAGACCAGATATAGTGTCTCCTGAAACCAGAACGAGGCTGATGGGAGTTAACCCCTGAAATGACCAGGCTGGAGCGAAGAATACCAGTCCTGGATCATGCTTTCACGAAAACTGTTCTATTGTAGCTCTAGTAGTATGTTTAGGGTTGTTTTCCTGTTGGAAGGTGAACTTGCGCCCCAGTCTAATGTTTTTTGCAGCCTCTAACAGGTTTTCCTCCAAGATGGCCCTGCACTTAGCTCCATTCATTTGAAGAAAAGCAACTCCACAGCATGATACTTCCACCACCATGTTTGATGGTAGGAAAGTTTTTTTCAGGGTGATGTTCAGTTTTAGTTTTCCACCACACTGCATTTTGCATTTAGCCCAAAAAGTTCTACTTTGGACTGATCTGACCACATGCTAGCTGTGTCCCCTACATGCAGGGCTGGGGTCAGCACCCAGGCAAGTGCCGGGGCCCTGGTCAGACAGGAGGGGGGTGTTTATATTGCACTATGCTCGATGTCATCCGAGTACAGTGAGGTGTTTCACACACATACACAGACTTGTGGGTTCGCGTGAGCCGAGATAAGCTGCCAATTGCAGCATGCTGCAATATTTCTCTCATGCCACTTCGGCATGAGAAAAATTGCAGATGTGCTCTGCCTTATTGAATTTAATTGATAATTGGTCAGTGTGCAATGAGAGATTTTCTTACATTGCACTCGTCCGAATCATATGTTTGTGTGAGCGAGGTCTTATTCACATAATACAGTTTTGGATCCTAAACAGAGGAAAAGTAAAAGGATAATGGAGATTTCACAACAAATTATAGTTCCAGCCTTGTTCATGCAATCTGAATAATATCTTAACCACATGTTGTAAAATATTTCCACACAGGAAGGTATGAGTGATAGTGTACTCTTTAAGAGAAGACTATTGGACCAAAGCAGAAATTTCACATACTGCACTCCAAAAGCAACATGCTTTGCAATGCACAAAATAGAAAAGACCGTCAGAGGAAGGGGAGTTCTGGAATTTTTGCAAGGTATGCAAGTCAATTTTTTATAGAAGTGACAAAACCTATTTAAGGCTGAAATGAGACACAGTTTTTAGTATAGATTTTGATTAGGAGTAGATTTAAAAGGAATGAAAAATGTATACACCCTTCCCTTCAATTCTTTCTTCCTTCCTTCTACTTCTGACTTTGGCTCAAAGATGCATCATATATTGCATATGTTTTAGGTCCAGCCTTAGGTGTGCTTCACACACTCTAGTTTTCTGATGCTTTGAAATGCAATGAAAGATAAGTGATTTTCATACGTCCCTCCTGTGACTCGCGCAGCTAGAAAGCGCTACCCCACTCACTGAGGTCACCGCTCTTCTCTTCCCAGCCTCTGTCTCTCTGGGCTGCTTCCAGTAGCCTTTCCAACTCGGCTGAATGCTGCTGCTGGTGAGTTAGTTCTTCTGCTAGTGTCTTGTTCATACATGTTGTTATTGACCCGGCTTATATACTCCTCACTCTCAGAACCTCCAAACACAGAGTAAAACAGCCTTGGCTCACATCCCAAACTCGATTTCTTCAGCGATGCTCCAGGAGTGCCGAACGCCTATGGAGGAAAACCCGCACACCAGAAAACTTCATCCACTACAAGTTCATGCCAAGGACCTACAACTCTTCCCTTCACCTCGCTAAACAGACCTACTTCACCACCCTTATCTCCTCACTATCCAACAATCCAAAAAAGCTCTTTGACACCTTTCACTCCCTCCTCAGTCCCAAAGCACAGACCCCTATCACAGACCTTCATGCTGACGACCTGACCTCGTATTTCACAAAGGAAATAAAAAACATCCGCCGAGAGATCAGCTCCCAGCCACTAAGCCTTGTGAATCCCATCCCTCGCCATATCCCATCCAGCTCACTTTCCACATTTGACCCAGTCACAGAGGAGGAAGTCTCCAGGCTCCTCTCTTCTTCTCGTCCTACCACTTGCCCTACTGATCCCTTTCCCTCACACCTACTCCAGTCTCTCTCTCCGGTTGTCACCACTCACCTAACTAAAATCTTCAATCTCTCTCTCTTCTGGTATCTTCCTCTGTTCCCTCAAACACTCTATCATTACTCCATTATTAAAAAAACCTTCTCTTGATCCGTCCTGCACAAGCAACTACAGACCAGTCTCCAATCTCCCCTTCATCTCCAAACTCTTGGAGCGCCTGGTCTACTCTCGTCTCACCCACTACCTTTCCACTCACTCTCTTCTAGATCCTTTACAGTCTGGCTTCCGCCCTTTACACTCAACAGAAACTGCTCTTGTCAAAGTGACCAATGACCTACTGACAACAAAACGTAACGGTGACCACTCTCTGCTTATTCTTCTTGACCTCTCTGCCGCCTTCGACACTGTTGACCACCATCTCCTTCTCTCTATGCTCCATTCTATCGGCCTAAAGGACACTGTTCTTTCCTGGTTCTCTGCTTATCTTTCTGGCCGCTCATTCAGTGTATCATTTGCTGGCTCCACATCTTCTCCTTTTCCTCTCACTGTTGGGGTCCCTCAAGGTTCAGTCCTTGGCCCTCTTCTTTTCTCCCTCTACACTGCCCCAATTGGAATGACCATCAGCAGATTTGGCTTTCAGTACCATCTTTATGCTGATGACACACAGCTATACACCTCATCCCCTGAACTCACCCCCGCTGTACTACACAACACAAGTGACTGCCTGACTACAGTTTGCAATGTCATGTCTGCTCTCTATCTGAAACTTAACCTTTCCAAAACTGAACTTCTTCTTTTCCCTCCATCTTCCAACCTTCCTCAACCTGACATCTCCCTCTCTGTGTGTGGCACAACGATAAATCCTAGGCAGCAAGCCCGCTGTCTGGGTGTTATACTTGACACTCATCTCTCCTTCACTTCCCACATACAATCTCTTGCCCACTCTTGCCGCTTGCACCTCAAGAACATCTCTAGAATCCGCCCCTTTCTCACAATGGAAACGACAAAAAGCCTCACCGTGGCCCTGATCCACTCTTGCCTTGACTACTGTAACTCTCTATTAATTGGTCTCCCCCTAACTAGACTCTCTCCTCTACAGTCCATCCTCAATGCAGCAGCCAGGGTCACCTATCTGGCTAACCGCTACTCGGATGCCTCTGCTCTGTGCCAGTCATTGCACTGGCTGCCCATATATCACAGGATCCAATTCAAACTGCTTGTTCTCACCCACAAAGCTCTCCACAATGCGGCACCCCCCTACATCTCCATCCTCCTCTCTGTCTATCACCCCACCCGTTCTCTACGCTCTGCAAATGACTTTCGACTAACATCCACACTAATTCGAACCTTCCACTCCCGAATCCAAGACTTCTTCCGAGCTGCACCAAACCTCTGGAACGCTCTACCCCAAGAAGTTAGGACGAATCACAACGTACTAAGCTTCAGACGCACCCTAAAAACGCATCTCTTTAGGGCGGCCTATCACAATCCCTAGCCAAACTAATTTCACCTAATCCCTCCACATCTTCTCAGATAAGTACCCCACGTCAAACTCCATGGCACCCAAATGCATCTCAAGGTCCTGGCCAACTGATCCACGAAGCCATTATCTATCCCCCATTTTCTTGAGATGGCTGGATTGTCATTGTAAATAAGCACTTGTACCCTGTCCCCCCCCATCTCACTGTAGATTGTAAGCTCTCACGAGCAGGGTTGTCTTTTTTCCCTTTAAATATTGTATTTTCGATAACTGTTACTTGTTTGTATATGATCCTTCTGAATTGTAAAGCGCTGCGGAATATGTTGGCGCTATAGAAATAAAGATTATTATTATTATTATTATATACCCGTCCTGTTTGACTTCTTTGCTCCTGAACTCAGCTTTGTACTTTGATCTTGTGCTGCCTGTCCGGACCTGAAACTACCTAACTAGACCTTTGTGTTGCCCTCCGGTACATTGTTCCCATGCCTCTAATCAATTGCTGCAGCCCCAGGGACTGCACTGGAATAGTACTTGGTGACTACTAGCAGGCCAGCCTATCCTCACCATCAGAGGACCTAGTGAAGACCCGGTAGACACTTTAGCCACACCCCTCCAAGATAAGCCCGGCCCGTGGCGCAGTGGCTTTACACCCACCAGCGTGACACACACAAGTGCTGTGTATCAATCCAGCCCTCTTTTTTTTATTCTTCTTTCAGTCATTCCTGGTCTGGCCATTAAATCAAGTATTTATTTACAAAAACACCTTGGAAAATGCTGTTGCCTTCTCATAGGGAATAACTTGAAGGCTGTGGGTTTTTATTTATAAAAAATAAAGTATCAACAACTTTCAAATTCTAGTTATTCCCTTTGAAGAGATGCCAGCGCCTTCAAGGTGTTTTTAAATAAATACCTAATTTTACTGGCAACGGATCCAAAGATCGATTGCAACGGGACATCGACCTTAGCAAACAACCCCAACCACTATCACTTTCTGGGTAATAAGCCCATTCAACTAAACAAAGTTGAGCCTTCCTTTGGCGGGATCCCTGTCTTCCAACTATCCAATAGACCATTGTTTAAAGGGAACCTGTCAGGTCCAATATGCACCCAGAACCAGGAGCAGTTCTGGGTGCATATTGCTATTCCCTGCCTAACTGTCCCTGTATACACTAGCATAATAAAGGGATCTTTAGAAAAAGTATTTCTAAAGATCTTTTATCGTATGCTAATGAGCGCGGGGACTAGTCCCAAGGGCATTGCTTCCCTTGCTAGTCGGCCCCATTAGCATGTTAGTACACCCCTGTGGGCGAGCTAACATGTTAATGAATGCGCAGCATCACAGGATGATCTCACTCATCTCACCGATGCCATCCGACACTGGATTTCAGCTCAGTGCGCATGATCCCAGAGTTTTGGTCATGCGCACTATTTCAGATTGAAGCCAGGACGCGTACACCCGGCTTCATAGTGCGTATCATCGAAACTCTGGGATCATGCGCACCGAGCCGAAATCCAGTGTTGGGTGGCGATGGCAGCGGAGAGGTGAGTGAGATCATCCTCTGATGCTGTGCATTCATTAGCATGTTAGCCCACCCACAGGGGTGTGCTAACATGGCCGACTAGCAAGGGAAGTAACTCCCTTAGGACTAGTCCCCGCGCTCATTAGAATATGATAAAAGATCTTTAGAAATACCTTTTCTACAGATCTCTTTATCTATACTAGTGTATACAGGGACGGTTAGGCTGGGATTAGCAATATGCACCCAGAACTGCTTGTGGTTCTGGGTGCATATTCGACCTGACAGGTTCCCTTTAAATCCATTACATCGACCCTAAATGCATGTATTGTAACTGTACAAAAAAAAATGGGAACAAGGCCTTGAAGATTTTTGACATCTTGACAAAAGAAGACTTAAGTTTCCAGAGATCTTAAACTTGGTGAAAATGCTCTTAAACAGGGAGGGAGAGGGGATGTCTGTGTCTGCTATGAACAAAAATATTGCTAAATAAACTAAATAAGGTTTTAGAGAAAGGCAAGTGACAGTCTGTTGTTGTTTCAAAAGCTTTTTTTTTCTTTCACTGTTCTTTTATGCCTCTTCTAAGACACGTCTGTCATGTTTATGGCTGTACAAGCATTTTTGTAAATCACTGGCTACGCTGAGAAATAGGTGCACTGTCAAATGCTCAGACAGTGCTGCGAAAAGTAAACGGCAAGTAACTCAATCTGTTTTAACAAAGCAAGCGGCACCAAAATATGGGTGAGTCCACCAATGAAAGAAAATTAGTAACCGAGAGCTTTAACAAGCTAGGTCTATCAGATGGCAGAAACAATAAAAGCTCCTCATAAGAAGATAAAAGAAATGTCTAAAGAGGTATTATAAAAGGCTGACATGTTGTTATCACTAATCAAAAGGAAGCTGAATACATATTTTGAAGTGGAGGATAAAACACACCTTAGGCTACTGTCCGTACTTTGCACGGGAGCCCTAGAGCTACGGAGCTGAACTACATGTTACAGAGTGACATTGTGATGGTTTATGGAAAAGTCACTCTTCCTTTTACTGTTCTTTTATGTCTTGCGATGTACATATATCAATTTTACAGCTGTACAGACAGTTTTAGAAAAGTATTGGAAATTATAAGAAACAAATGCACTGCACAATGCATCTGTAGAAAAGTCAGTGAATACGGTTTGTCAACAGTGAATTTTCAGACAAATTAGACGTCTGAGCACTTAGCTCATCAGTGTTTATAGGGCTGAAGGCCAGTGTAGAATGGCCACTGTTGTGCATAAAGAAAGAAACAAAGCAAATAAGAAAATTGATATTATATTGAATCAGTGTGCATATTTCTGCCTCTTATGAGAGTCCTCAGTGGTTGATACCTTTTAATGGCTAACTGAAAAGATGGTAATAATTGCAAGCTTTCCAGACTACTCAGGTCTCTTCATCAGGCATGGTATAACACAAAATCTGAAGAGTCACATATTTATACACAACAGGACATAGAAAAGTGCTGTAAAAAAAACAAAAAAAAAACCCCAAGTTATATAAAACAGAACTATCTCTATGGCAGAGGGGGCAAACTGTTGTGGCCATAAATTTTGCTGCAGTTCAGTGTGAAAGTTTTATTGTCCTCTGATCAGGGTCTGGTCCAGGCTGTGACACCGGATGGTCTGAGGAGCACATCTTTTAACTGATGTAAAAAGACAAAAAACTTTCACACTGAACTGCAGCAAAATTTATGGCCACAACAGTTTGCCCCCCTGCCATAGAGATAGTTCTGTTTTATATAACTTGGGTTTTGTTTTGTTTTTTTTTACTGCACTTTTCTAAGTCCTGTTGTGTATAAATATGTGACTCTTCAGATTTTGTGTTATACCATGCCTGATGAAGAGACCTGAGTAGTCTCGAAAGCTTGCAATTATTACCATCTTTTCAGTTAGCCATTAAAAGGTATCAACCACTGAGGACTTCAGTTCTTTTAAACAATTTTTTATCCCTACTGGCTAACACGGTACAAAGATATATTTTACTTGCCTCTTATGAGTCTCTTCATAGCCTCTCCTCTGCCTTCAGAGTTCATTTGCTCTGAAAAACGGCTAAAATCAATCTTCTTCAAAGCAAGATGGATGGCAACTCACTGAGGGATCAAGTTACTGCTACCTATCGAAGTCTATAGAAGGTTCTCTTTTCTGTAGATATTGATATGCACCTGTATTTTAAGGAGGAGGGAGGAGCAGAGTGAAAGCCACAAGCATGAGGGCATGGCCTGGCCATGGAGAAGTGAGGACATGTTTCACAGGAGCTCCTTGGCCGCTGTGTATTATCAGTTTTTCTTCTGGTGCTGCTATCTGGGAAGAACATCTCTTGTGCCTGCCCTAGTCCCCTTATCTGCTAACTAGAGAGCAGTCAGGAGCATGAAGTGCTATCTGCAGCGACTCCTTCACCACGCTCAGTGACAGGGATCATGGTGCCGGAGTCCCAGAATGCGTCGGAGATGGCATCTTCAGCTCTCATCTCATGCTGCCTGTGTATAGTGCATAATCTCCGTCCACAATATGTCTGTGGAAGCTCCACTATTGTCCTGCTCAGAGGTAATGAGGAGATTGTCCTATTGTCCTGCTCAGAGGTTTGATGGAAAAGGCATCCTTGGCTTCTGCGATGAACAAGCTGGAAATGGAAAATAAGAAGGGCTCAATCTTGGCATGCAACTTTCAGGCTGGAATGTTCTCTGAGGCACCTCTGGCAGGGGACAATGGCATTACAGGGAGATAGCTACTCAGTTCCTTCCCAACCTCCACAGCCTCAGTGCATGCAGCAGGAATTTCAAGCTCTCAGGGAGTTAATTATGGCTCTCCCTACTAACAGTCACCTAAACTCTATGGTGGCAGAATAGAGATGTCCCAACAGCAAGGTTTTTCTATAATTCAGGAGGAGTTGGCGTCCCTTGATAACAGGGTCTCTGCTTCAGAAATGGCACATGAATCCCTAGATTAAAGTTTGACTAATCTGGAAAAGGATAGTGAGCTATCTAGAGCCCAAATAATGGACTTTGCTCTGATCCTAGATGACCAGAGAAACGGGAAGAAGGAATAATATTTGATTCCTGGATACTGGCCTTATGAGCTCCTACATACTTACAAGATTGACAGGGTCTCCAGAATCTCCAGATCTAACCCCAGGCCCTCTGCTACTCTAAGGGTACCGTCACACTTTAGCGACGCAGCAGCTATCCCACCAGCGATCTGACCTGGTCAGGATCGCTGCTGCGTCGCTACATGGTCACTGGTGAGCTGTCAAACAGGCAGATCTCACCAGCGACCAGTGACCAGCCCCCAGCCAGCAGCGACGTGGAAGCGACGCTGCGCTTGCAGGGAGCCGGCGTCTGGAAGCTGCGGACACTGGTAACTAAGGTAAACATCGGGTATGGTTACCCGATGTTTACCTTAGTTACCAGCGCACACCGCTTAGCGCTGGCTCCTTGCACTCGTAGCCACAGCACACATCGGGTTAATAAGCAAACCTTTGCTTATTTACCCCATGTGTCCTCCGGCTACGTGTGCAGGGAGCTGGCACCGGCAGCGTGAGAGCTGCAGACGCTGGTAACGAAGGTAAATATCGGGTAACCACCTTGGTTACCTGATGTTTACCTTGGTTACAGCTTACCGCAGGCTGTCAGACACCGGCTCCTGCTCCCTGCACATACAGGATTGTTGCTCTCTCGCTGTCACACACAGCGATGTGTGCTTATCAGCGGGAGAGCAACAATAAAAAAATAAACCAGGGCTGTGTGTAACGAGCAGCGATCTCACAGCAGGGGCCAGATCGCTGCTCAGTGTCACACACAACGAGATCGCTAATGAGGTCACAAAAACCGTGACTCAGCAGCGATCTCAGTAGCGATCTCGCTGTGTGTGAAGTACCCCTAAGAGACGTCCTGTGCTGTCTACACTATTTTGTGGATAAGGATCAGATTATGCAGAGAGCTTGGTGGCATGGGCTAATAAATCTGGATGGGGCTGTGGTGAAGCGGTTTCCAGACGTCTCAAGCTGTACCCTGTTAATGTGGTGCTTACTTCAGCAGCTCCTCGTCAATACCAAGGAGGCGAATGCATTTTACAGATGGGTATATCCCTTCCAACTTATAAGTATAATACGCGGATATGCATAGGAGAGAACGGAAATATCAAGAAAGATAAAAGGACCCTACTGATCATACAATCAGAGACAGAGTGAAAAAGCCAATTAAGCTCACCTATACAGAGTCAGGGTTGAAGGTGCTTGCAGGAATGGCGTCAACCCCAGACTCAGACGCTTATTATACCACCTATTTTGGTTGCATAGCTGAGCACAATAGGCTGTTCCACACGGCCTTTAATTGTATGATCATTTTTTGGTCTTTTGTTTCTCCCTATGCATATAATAATGTTCATTTTGGAGGCATATGCAAGCACAAGAGGTTGTTTTGCATTCTGCCTTCAATTGTATGATACATACTGGTCCTTATATTCCTTGACATTCCTTTTTTTCCCTATGCGGACTTACCCATTATTGTGTTCATATTGGTTGGGTGCTATTTATTCGGGTACCTTATCCGGTAATTGTGTACAGTCCTTTTATTAATGTCATTTATTTATCTGCGCCCCCTATATTTTGTCTGTGTAAATACGCTATCACTTGCACCTTTCTTAAATAAAGATTTTTTCACTATTTCATCAATGTGTGTTTGATCACTTTATATTGATTAGCGATTGTCCCAGGTCCATGCTGCCTGCATGTTACCTTAGCACTAGAATTATCTATATGTATAATTATTTACAATCATGCTATGGTTCTGGTTGTTGATTTTTGTTTATACGGTACTATAGGCTGGAGTGTTCTCTTTCTTATAATTGTTATTATTATTCTTCCATCTCCACATGGTTATCTTAATATCTAGAATAATTTTATTTCCAGCAGGAGCTAATTAAGATTGTGAGCTGGATCAGCACTGCCCCATTGTCTAACATTGGAGTGTTATGCGATAAAACATCAGATAGCACTCGTCTGAGTCATATAGTGTGAGCATTCCCTTAAACCTGCAGATTAGTCCAATATCTCGAGGTTAATACTGTTATCCTATTTTACAGGTTCTCTTAAGTTCTGCTTCTTACCCACAAAACAGTGTGTGCTGGAACCTCAAGATAGTCATCCTGGAATCATAAAATAGAGAGATGCAGAGTTATAGACAGCTCCTGATCACGATCTTTACTCCTTTACTCCTCCTCCTTCGTGTTTCTGATTTCTCATTCTTGCCTGTGAGTCTGCGGTTGCATTCCTAATCATACAGTCTTGCTTCCCTGCCTATTTGCTCTTGTTTTTTTGCTCCTAAGAAGTGTCCAAGTCCTTTAGTATCTACTTTGATTCAACATATCTGACATTTGCTTTTGCTTTTTGACTCGTCTTATAGTTCTGCCCCTTAGTATACTGTATTCATTTTTGGATCTCATAACATCTTCTAATTTGGTTTTGTGACACTGTCCCTCCTTAGGCTGCTTTCACACATCCGGTTTTTGCTGAGCGGCACAATACGGCGCTTTGCAGAAAAAACGCAACCGTTTGTTTGCCGCCGGTTGTGTTTTTTTCTGCATAGACTTGCATTAGCGCCGTATTGTGCCGCATGGCCTTGCGTTGCGTCCGTTTTTTGCCGGATGCGGCTTATTTAGCCCATGCGGCGGCCGGATGGAACGTTGCCTGGCACATTTTTTTGTGCGGCGCGATTTACAATGCAAGCCTATGGACACCGGATGCGGCGTCCTGCGGCAAAAACCGCATCCGGCCACCGGATGCGTTTTTTTTTGCACTGCGCATTATTAGTATCAAGCCGCATCCGTCAAAAAACGGACGGGCCGCATCGAAAAACTAATGCAACGGATCCGTTTTTTTTGCCGCATCCATTGCATAGGTTTTTGAGCCGGATTGAGCCGCACTGCTAAAACCGAATGTGTGAAAGCAGCCTTAGGGGTACTTCTCACATAGCGAGATCGCTAGCGAGATCTCTGCTGAGTCACAGGTTTTGTGACGTACCAGTGACCTCATTAGCGATTTCGCTGTGTTTGACACTGAGCAGCGATCTGGCCCCTGCTGTGAAATCGTTGCTCGTTACACACAGTGCTGGTTCATTTTTTGGACGTTGCTCTCCCGCTGTGAAGCATACATCGCTGTGTTTGACAGCGAGAGAGCAACGATCTGAATGTGCAGGGAGCAGGAGCCGGCGTCTGACAGCCTGCGGTAAGCTGTAACCAAGGTAAATATTGGGTAACCAAGAGAAGTGCTATGCTTGGTTACCTGATATTTACCCTGGTTACTAGCGTCCACCGTTCTCAGGCTGCCAGTGACGACTCCCTGCACACGTAGCCTGAGCACACATCGGGTAAATAAGCAAAGTGGTTTGCTTATTAACCCGATGTGTACTCTGGCTAGGAGTGCAGGGAGCCAGCGCTAAGCGGTGTGCGCTGGTAACCAAGATAAATATCGGGTAACCAACCGCTTTGTTACCCGATATTTACCTTAGTTACCAAGCGCAGCATCGCTTCCACACGTCGCTGGGGGCTGGTCACTGGTGAGATCTGCCTGATTGACAGCTCACCGGCGACCATGTAGTGTGACGGTACCCTTAAGGCCCAGTCACACACAACGACTTACCAGCGATCCCGAAAACGATGCGACCTGATAGAGATCGCAGGTAAGTCGCTGAGAGGTCGCAGGTGAGATGTCACACAGTCAGATCTTACCAGCGATGCAGGAACAATACAGGTCGCAGTAGTGACCTATATAACGATCTCAGCAGTCACTGTGACCCTGTCACACAGTGTCAAACACAGCGATGTGTCCTGCCCAGTAGGACATCGCCTTTGAAGAAAATGGCCTGGACCATTCTGCAAGGACTAGAGATCTCACAGCAGGGGCCTGATCCCTGGTAGGTGTCACACATAACAAGATCGCTAACGGGATCGCTACTGCGTCACGGAAACCGTGACTCAGCTGTGATCTCGCTAGCGATCTCGTTATGTGTGACGGTACCTTTATACTTTCTATGTCCTTGTTGCTTCTGCATATCTCAAGTTTTCATCAATTAATCTGGACAATAATCATGACAAAACAGCTTTCCAGGACCAAAGTCTGCTGCTTTTTAATGTTGAGTCCACTATACACTTTAGATAGCGGTCAGCCGAAGGATGGTTGGGAAAATGGTTTGACTGGCTGCTATCTCACCCGACTTCCATGCACAGGAGTGTCTATTCTGATGAGCGCTCCTGTGTTCTCAATCAGAGAGCCAATGCTACATACCGGTACTTTTCTTATCTTTTAGAAAACAAAAGGATCAGCAGCCCGAAATCAGATATACTAGATCCTTATCTCCCCTGACAATGCTCTGCCAGGGAAGTTAGGGTACCTTCACACTTTAGCGATGCAGCAGCGATCCGACCAGCGATCTGACCTGGTCAGGATCGCTGCTGCATCGCTACATGGTCGCTGGTGAACTGTCAAACAGGCAGATCTCACCAACGACCAGTGACCAGCCCCCAGCCAGCAGCGACCGGAGCCGGCGTCTGGAAGCTGCGGACACTGGTAACTAAGGTAAACATCGGGTATGGTTACCCGATGTTTACCTTAGTTACCAGCTCACACCGCTTAACTTAGCGTGTGCAGGGAGCAGGAGCCGGCACTGGCAGCGTGAGAGCTGCGGAGGCTGGTAACGAAGGTAAATATCGGGTAACCACCTTGGTTACCCGATGTTTACCTTGGTTACAGCTTACTGCAGGCTGTCAGACGCCGGCTCCTGCTCCCTTCACATTCAGGATTGTTGCTCTCTCGCTGTCACACACAGCGATGTGTGCTTATCAGCAGGAGAGCAACAATAAAAAAACGAACCAGCACTGTGTGTAACGAGCAGTGATCTCACAGCAGGGGCCAGATCGCTGCTCAGTGTCATACGCAGCGAGATCGCTAATGAGGTCACAAAAAACGTGACTCAGCAGCGATCTCAGTAGCGATCTCGCTGTGTGTGAAGTACCCCTTAGACTGTAGGCCGAATTATTGGTGGTGGGTTCATCCTACATTAAGCTGGGTCAACACATAGCGACAGCGAAAACGACGTCGCTGTTACGTCACCATTTTCTGTGACGCAACAGCGACCTTGTAAGTCGCTGTTATGATCGCTGCTTAGCTGTCAAACACAGCAGACGCAGCAGCGATCATAACGACACACGTCGCTGTGCTACATGTGCAGAGAGCAGGGAGCCGCGCATACTGCTTAGCGCTGGCTCCCTGAACTCCTAGCTACAGTACACATCGGGTTAATTACCCATGTGCAGAGAGCAGGGAGTCGGCACTGGCAGCGAGAGCGGCGGACGTTGCTAACGAAGGTAAATATCGGGTAACCAGGGAAAGGTCTTCCCTTGGTTACCCGATGTTTACCCTGGTTACAGCTTACCGCAGCTGCCAGATGCCGGCTCCATGCTCCCTGCTCGCTTCATTTCGTCGCTCTCTCACACAGCGATGTGTGCATCACAGCGGGAGAGCGACGACCAAAAAATGAAACTGCACATTCAGCAACGAGCGGCGACCTCACAGCAGGGGACAGCTCGTTGCTGGATGTCACACACAGCGACAGCGACATCACTGCTACGTCACAGAAAATGGTGATGTAGCAGCGACGTCGTTGTCGTCGTCGCTGTGTGTGACACCACCTTTAGTCTCATGCATATCAAGGGATTTACACCTTACAGCTCTTACCAGAGACATGACATTCTTCCTCACAATGGGATTTCTCCCCAATAACCAGATTACCATATTAATTTCTCTAATTATAATATTAATTTTTTGAACCAGTAATATCTTATAAAGAATGGTAGCCTATTTGATTAAAACAAGACAGCCTACCATTAAATGGTTGTAAATGCTACACTTCAAGAATGACCTACAGAAAGTCCATACTTCAATCCAATAGAAACTGAGATGCTGATAACAGAGGGAAAGTCCTACAATCTGAACTCTTGGGACAGATAAACACAAAGGTGTTGTCACACATAGCGACGCAGCAGCGATCACGACCAGCGATCTGACCTTATCAAGATCGCTGCTGCGTCGTTACATGGTCGCTGGTGAGCTGTCAAACAGGCAGATCTCACCAGCGACCAGTGACCAGCCCCCAGCCAGCAGCGACGCGTGGAAGCGTAACTAAGGTAAATATCGGGTAACCAAGGAAAGCACTTCTCTTGGTTACCCGATATTTACCTTAGTTACTAGCGTCCGCCGCTCTCACGCTGCAAGCGCCGGCTCCCTGTTCCCTGCACTCCTAGCCAGAGTACAGATCGGGTTAATTACCCGATGTGTACTCCAGCTACGTATGCAGGGAGCAGGGAGCCGGCACTGGCAGCGTGAGAGCGGCGGTGCTAGTAACTAAGGTAAATATCGGGTAACCAAGGAAGGGCTTCGTGGTTACCCGATGTTTACCGTGGTTACAGCTTACCGCAGGCTGCCAGACGCCGTCTCCCTGCTCGCTTCAGTTCGTCGCTCTCTCGCTGTTACACACAGCGATGTGTGCTTCACAGCGGGAGAGCAACGTCCAAAAAATGAAGCAGGACATTCAGCAATGACCGGCGACCTCACAGCAGGGGCCAGGTCGTTGCTGGATGTCACACACAGCGACAGCGACAGGACGTCGCTGCTACGTCACAGAAAATGGTGACTTAGCAGCGATGTTGTTGTCGTCGTCGCTATGTGTGACACCACCTAAAGTCTCTGCTGCCTAAATTGGTCACATTGATAAATGACAAAAATAGTTCTCATACTTATTACCAAAAAATATATGGCTCCTAGAATATAAATAATATATAAGTGGTAACGTTTAATTTTTTTGTTTGTTTTCTCAGGTTTTCATGATCTACTTTGATGACTTATTTACAAATCTGATCCCATTTTGGCACCAGTTTATAGAAAAATCCTAAAAATGATGGTGTTCATTTTTTTGGCACCGCTGTATACCATCAGTAGAGCCGATCCCTAGATCAAGGGAGTACAGAACCGGACTACTAAGACTTAAGGCCACTTTACACACAGCGACATCGCTAGCGATGTAGCTGGTGAAAGCACCCGCCCCCGTCGGTTGTGAGTCACGGGCAAATCGCTACCCGTGGCGCACAACATCGCTAGGAACAGTCACACGGACTTACCTGCATAACGACGTCGCTTTGGCCGGCCAACCGCCTCCTTTCTAAGGGAGAGGTTTGTTCGGCATCACAGCGGCCTCACTAAGCAGCCGCCCAATAGAAGCGGAGGGGCGTAGATGAGCAGCCGGAACATCCCGCCCACCTCCTTCCTTCCTCATTGTCGGCGGCCGCAGGTATGGTGTTGTTCCTCGTTCCTGCGGTGTCACACATAGCGATGTGTGCTGCCACAGGAACGACGAACAACCTTCGTCCTGCAACAGCAAAGATAATTGGGATTAGAACGACGTGTCAACGATCAACGATTAGGTGAGTAATTTTGATTGAAACTGTCGTTCCTGCGTTTCACACACAACGATGTCGCTAACGAGGCCGGATGTGCGTCACGAATTCCGTGACCCCAACGACATTTAGATAGCGATGTCGTTGCGTGTAAAGCCACCTATACTTGCAATGTGAGAAGGTAGAAGAAAAAAAAAATGGCCCAAATAGAGAACCAAAGACAACAGAGCAGATCTGCTTGGACCAGGTCAAGGGCTGAAGGAAGAAGCAGCAGCACATAATTCTATAATCTTCCTTCGCAAATCCCGGATAACATTAAGAATAACAGTACGTGAAGTAATCCATTAATGAGAACCTGTGATCAGGATTATGCACATTAAAGTAAAGGTATGTCCATAATGGCACTGTTCTATAGATTCAATAGATATCTTCAGTGAAGAAATCCACATCCTGGTTGTTTAATCAGCATTTGAAGTTTAGGTTTCATAAGCTTTCAGAGCATTTCGGTGGGATTATGGGGCAAGTTTCAAGAGTGACAGATAGTCATGTAGTTTCTGGCAATAGAAGGTCACAGCGTTTGGCTGCGCAAAATGCTCCCTGACTTTCTATTGTCCCTGCTGTCCGTATTCATTCTATCTAATAGGTAGCTTTCTTGCTGGATTTTCATCTATCCCCCTTTTGGATCCAGCCTTACACCCAGCTGCTGAGCATCATTCTCTTGGTGTTTAAATACTTCTTTTTTCCCTGGACTTGTGCTGGTGATATTATTCAGTTAATTCTAGCTCTGGTTGCAAACAGGTGGCTTGCTCTCATCTGTAGTATCGTTGCTGAAGTTTTGCTGAACTCCTGCCTGAGTCATCTATGGGTAAGTAGTTCATGCTTTTACCCCCGTGTGTCCTCCTTGCGTCTTCCTTTAGCGTTTAGTGGGGTTCACGAAGCGCTCAACCCACCCTTTCCCTATTTTTGGGTCCAGCAGTAGGGATACCTAGGGTCTGGTAAGCGGCTCGGTGCATAGGTGCGGAACCTATCTAGGGTGGTGAGGGACCTCAATGACCAGCAGTAGGTTTGGTCAGGGGTCACCATCTCCCCCTTCCCTAGACCCAGGGGTCCCCTTCCCTTACCTTTTGCTGCTCGCTTGGTACTTCCCAGTACCTAGCGTGACAGCAGGACTGCTGGTAGGGTCTTTGGCTCTACCATGGCCCCTCCACCTGCCTTTGGTGTCTGTATCTTCCTCTTGTTTTTAAGTTTGCAACGTCACTATCCTAACTGCGGGCGGCACATCCGTAGATTGATCTTCCGGCGGTCTCTGGTAAAATGGCGCCAGTGGAGGTGCATTATGGCCATACCTTTATTTTAACATGCATAATCCTGATGACAGGTTTAGGAAATAGAACATAATGATAAATATATAATTACCCAATACCTAGAGGCCATAATGTTTGCATCAGTAATACTGAGCGGTATGTCTTTTTCAGTTACTATATTCACTTGTGAGGTTTCTGTTCAGAGCTAAAGATTTGTTTACATACACATTATTTATCTGTACAGCCCCACCAGGTACACAAGGGTTTATTTATTTCTTTTACAAGCATTACAATAAAAATACAATCAAAGGAATAAATAATCTAAATGGGCTAAATGCAGCAAGACAGTAATATAACACAGTTTCCCACATTAGCATTTTTTTCCAATAAAGCTTTTCTCTCTGTACCCGGCTGCTGATTTGCGATATTCCATTTCATTTCGCTTTTCTCTGGAGTTCCAGCTATTTTTTTTTTCAGAGGTGTTTTCTTTAGCCCTTTAAATATACCCATAATAAATTTCCCCAGCAGCAGACAGTGTGACCGGTGTGTTGTCAGGACACCCTGCCTGAACAGCGCTCATCTACGTAATCGATCCTGGGCTGTCGGAAGTAAAAGATGAGTACAGACTGTGATAGAGCCGTCCTCGGCAAACACTGACCCATACCTGGAGGGGTGGGGGAGGCTGGGGGCAGCCAACAAAGAGTTAATCAGACAGGATTACTAGAAATTATCTCAGATTAACCAGCTCATTTAGTGATCCACTGAAATATAAAAATCCAGCAAATACTCTACATTTCTTTCAAAGGAAAAAATAAGTGCAGCAAAAACAACATGGGGATTTTTTTTCAAAGGAATAAGGGTACTTTCACACTTGCGTTGTTTTCCTTCCGTTACAATCCGCCCTTTTCCCATAGACTTGTATGGTTGACGGATTGTACCAAAAGGACCTGCGTTGCTTCCGCTGGGCGACGCTCCGTTACTTCCGCCCAGTGGGAGGAACGCAGCATGTAACGTTGTTTTGAGCAGCGGAATCCTCTGGATTTCACTGCGCATGCTCTTTTTTTTTTAAATCACAAACTTTATTTTGGCTTGCGGTGGCCGAACGTTCAGCTGAGCACCCGCCCGCCGGCAAGTGACAGCGCTGAGCTGAGCGCCCGGCCGCCGGCAAGTGACAGCGCTGAGCTGAGCGCCCGGCCGCCGGCAAGTGACAGCGCTCAGCTGATCACCCGGCGGCCGGCTGCAGGGAGCGATCAGCTGATCACCCGGCAGCCGGCTGCAGGGAGCGATCAGCTGATCACCCGGCGGCCGGCTGCAGGGAGCGATCAGCTGATCACCCGGCGGCCGGCTGCAGGGAGCGATCAGCTGATCACCCGGCGGCCGGCTGCAGGGAGCGATCAGCTGATCACCCGGCGGCCGGCTACTGGGAGCGATCAGCTGATCACCCAGCGGCCGCCTACTGGGAGCGATCAGCTGATCGTTCCCAATGGTCTGCCGCCGGTAAAACTGTAAAAAAAAAAAAAAAATCAAAAACGGATTCCGTTGTTTTGCAGCATCCGTTGTGCCACTATATGCAACACATCCGTTGCATCCGTCACACAACGCAATGCAACGGATACCGTTCAACGCAAGTGTGAAATTAGCCTTAGTTGCATTTGTTAATGGTACTATTTTAAGGTATATAAAACTTATTGTGATTTTGCCATTGTTTTCTGGAATTTATTTTTGGGATGTGGGGCTCAGTGACAGCTTATTTTTTGAATACTGAAAAACAACAAAAAGAGGACTAAATTTCCTCCACAATTTAAGATACTCACAGCAGGATAAAGCAGTGGTGAACTGCCCAGGCCAGAAAACTAATGCACTACCAGGATGCAACCAGACCCCAATAGATGAAGACATCACAGGTGCAAGAGGAGCAAATCACTCACACAACTCCCAAACATGGAGGGGGTGATCGCTAGATGATAAAATGCACACTAGTGGCTTGTATAGGGCGCCGTTCACACAGGTGCATAGTATCCTAGTCAGCAGCCTATTATACGCCCATACTATTCGACCAAGCGGGCTGCCCGGTACTTATATGCACCATACAGGGACAGGGACTCCATTATGCAAGTACCAAACATAAAGGGGTCTGGCTGCACCCTGTATAACATGTTATGTACAGAAAAATATATATACAAAATATCTGAGGTATTAGTCGATATTATGGTTCCTCATACTTGTAGGTCCCTACACTAATCTATATATATAGAAAAACAACAAAAAGAGGACTAAATATCCTCCACAATTTAGAATACTCACAGCAAGATAAAGCAGAGGTGAACTGCTCAGGCCAAAAATTGTGGAGGATATTTAGTCCTCTTTTTGTTGTTTTTCTATATATAATGATTATTGTAGGGACCTACAAGTATGAGGAACCGTGACGTAGTTTGTAGGGTACCGTTATTTTGGCCATAATATTGACTGATACCTCAGATATTTTGTATTTATTTTTCTGTACATGACATTTTATACGAGGAGCAGCGAGGCCCCTTTATGTTTGGTACTTGCATATTGGAGACTCCGTCCCTATACAGTGGAACCTCGGTTAACGAGTAACCCAGTTAGCGAGTATTCCGCTCAACGAACAAAGCTTGCTGTAAATTTGTAAGTCACTTTACGAGCTAGCTTTGCTGTACGAGCAAATACTCACCACACACACTTCTGGTTCTGTACATCCACCGCGCTCCAACTCGCTATTACAGTCCGCACAAACACGCACGCACACACACATATTATGCTCACCTTGCCTTTCGTTCCATCGCCGGCCTCACGGTTCTTGTACTTTGCTGCTACAGAATGTGTATCGGTAACCATCGCGACGAGGAAGGAACTTCCGCTGTCAGCTGCTACTCAAAGCCAGCATGCTAACCAATCAGAGGCAAGCGGCTCATGCCTTTGACGTAAGCGCTCTGGCAGTGGAAGTTCCGGCATTGGTCGTGATAGTTACCCGATACACATCCTGTACCAGCGAACTGCAAGAACCAGGAGGACGGCAAGGGAATGGAAGGTAAGGTGAGCATAATATGTGTGTATGCGCGCGTGTTTGTACATGTGTGGAATGGAACAATAGGGGACCAGGATTGGACATTTAACAAGTTGTGGAACAAATTGTCTGCTTTGCAATGCTTTCCTATGGAAAATCTTGCTTTGCTAGACAAGCAACTTGGTTAACAAGCACACTCCCAGAACGGATTGTTCTCGTTAACCAAGGTTCCACTGTATAGTGGACAGAAATACCAGGCAGCCCGCCTGGTCGAATAGTATGGGCGTGTAATAGACTGCTGACTAGGATACTATGCACCTGTGTGAACGGTGCCCTATGCAAGCCATTAGTGTGCAATTTTATTATCTAGCGATCACCCTCTTCATGTTTTGGAGTTGTGTGAGTGATTTGCTCCTCTTGCACCTGTGATTTCTCCTCTGGCTGCATCCTGTTAGTGCATTAGTTTTTTGGCCTTAGCAGTTCACCACTGCTTTATCCTGCTGTGAGTATTTTTTGAATACTGAGCTGACGTTTTCTATTATACCAATTTTGGGTAGATGTAATATTTTTATCACCAGTTATTGCATTTTATTGCAATGTTGCAACAACTAAAGCGCCCTTTACCGATCAGATTCATTTATTTTATTTTGATCGATCGGGCATTTCTGAATACAGCTATACCAAATATGTGTATATTTTTTATTTCTTTTTGTTTTATTTTCAATGGGGCAAATGGGGGTGATTTGAACTTGTGTTTAAAAATTTAAAAAAATAAATAAATAAAAATTAATTAATATTTTTACCCCTCGTTGATTTTCATTTTTTTTTTTCCCTCACGTTCTTCCAGGAGCCATAACGTTTTTATTTTTCCATCAATATAGCCACATGAGGGCCTCTTTTCTGCGAGACAAGTTGTCCTTTTGAACGACAACATTCACTTTGCCCCATATTGAACTGGAAAAATGGGAAAAAATGCCAAGTGTGGCGAAATTGCAAAAAAAGTGCAATTGCACAAATGTTTTTTTTTTTTTCATTTACAGTATTCATTATTTTGAAAAACTGACCACACAATAGGATTCCCCAGGTCAGTACGAGTTCGTAGATACCAAATATGTATAGTTTTACTTCTATTTAAGTGGTGGAAAAAAAATTCAGACGTTTGTCCCAAAAAAACAATTACGCTTTTGTCTCCATTTTTGGAGACCCGTAGATTTCTCATTTTTTGGGATCTAGAGCTCAGTGATGGCTTATTTCTTCCCGATTACCCCTGTCTCATGTGACCACCGCTGCGGCTCCCCCCTCCGTTAAGACAGCACTAGATTAGAAAATAGACCCCATGGGATTTTTTTCCCCTTTTTTCCCACTAAATTTAAATTTGAGGTGTGTCATATAATCTGGTGCGTCTTATAAAACAAAAAAAAAACAGTATATTGCATTTTTATTATTTCACCATCATTATTGCATTGTTAGTAGCTAGTCTAATACATCATCTATTTAGTCTATTGAGCCTTCAGTATTCTATCATCTTAAGTGACCAATCAAAAACCGCCAACTCAGCTCCAGTGGCATATCCTAATAACAGTTGCAACACCTACTTTTATAAACGCTCTCACTTTTGTATTACAAAAGGAAAAACTTGACTACCATGTTAAGGAAAGCCTACAACCTATATTTTGGCTGCAGATTAGGAGATCAGGACAAGAGGTGGGCTCCACACACATATGCTGCAAAACATGTGAATCATATTGTGATGGTGGGATACTGTAGGTCATGTACCATTTTGCGTGGGTTAATGTTTAGGCGTGGTTTACTGTCCATTATTTGTATTGCTTGTGTGTACATTGCATTGTCTGTAGGTAATCACCCCCTGTAGTGTTCCTGGCCCTAAGTCTGGGGGAAGGGGCAAGGGATCCACCTACTGTAAACTCTCTGCTTACCTGGGGGGATGAGTCAGTCTATTTGAGAACTTGAAGAGAGAAGGAAGAAGATTGAACATCTGAGGGAAAAGCTGCGGCTACCCACAGAGACCTGGACATTTATTGCTTATTGGATTATATTCATATTTCTGAACTAATTTTACCCTCTGTATGGTGGATTATCTTATGGACTGTTCTATTTTCTTGGAATAAATGCTTATTGAATTGTACAGCCATCTCTCGCTCTGTTGATTGTGTGATATGGGAGAAGGACCCCGTCACAACTGGTGGCAGTAGTGGGATCATCAGTGAGTGCAGCCTAATGGAGATCCACACGCAGAGTGAGTACAGAGACTGGACTGCATCTAGTCTACATGAGAGAGCCAAAGATCTGGGCCTGAACCACCATGGACTGAGTAGAAAGGCCTTAATTGATCTACTGGTGGTTGCAAGCCAGTCCACCTCCTGCCAGATGTCTGATCGACAAGCACTGGGAATGGGGATCCCTGCCCCCAAAAAGCCAGTGGTTGGTGTGGTTCGAAGAAGAGATGGCAGCTCTTGGCCCCGGTGTATCTCAGCAGTATAAGGAGGAGGCTGCTCGCCGAGCACAGAGGAAACAAGAAGCAATGGAGTCCGACAGAGAGAATAATGAGTTGGAGCATAAACCCAGCAATCTGGAGCCTGTACGGATCACCTAGGCGGACTTCAAGCCATTTGATGAGGCTTCCGGAGATGTGGAAGGGTTCTTCAAGGACTTTGAGCAGCATTGTGTCATAATGGAGGTTCCCCACTCTGGCTGGGTGTGTTTGTTAGTGGGACTGCTGAATGGAAGCCTGGCAGAGGCTTATCGCACCACTGACTCACAGCAGAACCGGGATTACAACATTGTAAAGCAGACTATCCTGGATTACCATGCCATCACCCCAGACTCACATAGGGCACAGTTCCGAGACCTCCCAAGCACCACGGGTGCAACGTTTAGGATGTATGCCCATAAGATATCCCAGGCATGTCGGAGATGGCTGGAAGCGGAAGATGCCTTCACTGTAGAAGACGTTATGCAGGTATTTCTTATAGAACAATTTCTTTACAAGTGTCCCTCAGAAATATGGGAGTGGGTCAGAGAGCGTACCCCGTGCACCTTGGATACAGCTGCTGCCCTGGCTGATGAGGCCCCTACTATTCGACCACAATAGACGGGGCTTCTGGACAATAAGACACAGCCTGCTCCTGCTCCCTGGCCCTCTCCAGTTATATCTGCCCCTCCAACCAGTCACAGGCCGATGACAACCACGGCTCACATCCTGGGCCCCAACAGTTCCGACCACGCCCTGGGAGAATCACAGAGAGGAGATGTTATGGGTGCGGACAACCTGGGCACCTGCAATCCAGTTGTCCCGCAAGGACTCGGAGGGACCCCCACGCACCTCGTCCGGTGCATTTTGTGCATTCCATCCTATTTGAGGAAGAAGTACAACTACCTCCACTGGAGTGTACCGCTGACCCCTGCACCATAGATGCCCCTGTTGAAGTGTATGGCCTCGGGCCTTTGTCACAAGATTCTCCTACTGCCTTCTCCAGAATGCACATTAGAAGGAGTATGACACAGAGGAGATGTTATCAATGTAGGCAGCCTCGGCATTTGCAAAACACTTGCCCGGAATGACCTGGCACCAAATCGACCTGTTCATTCTCTACAGCCAAATACAAGGGGGGGGGTAAGAGTTCTCACCCCTTCAAGTTGACTTGCCTAATGACTCAGACACTCGTGGTCAACCACTAGGGGTTTATGGGGTGCAAGCCACAGCCCCCAGTTCCTCTCACCATCAAAGTAAGCACTTACAGGAGGTTGTGCCAGATGGACAGAGAGTCATTGGATCTTGTGACTCTGGGGTATTTCTCACAATAGCTGATCCCCTAGTGGTTCTGCCAGAGGCAATACATCATGGACCAGGGATTGTTATTAAATTGGCTGGAGGACAAAGGAAGAATATCCCAAAGGCGACTGTAGATCTAGTCTTTGGCTTTGGAGCCAAGCAATGTGTGGTTGGGGTGATGAGCGGCCTGCGTTCAGATATTCTTCTACGAAATGATGTGGGAGATCTACAATGTCAATTTGTGGGTGCAGGAAACACAGTTTGAGTGAAGGAGGACACAACGGGAAGTTTGCCCTTCCAACCCTACCACGGTACAAGGGACTATCTACAGCTTCTCCATCCAATACAAGCGTGGAAGTCAACACCAGAATGCTGATGGACTGTCCCGGCATGAAGAACCATAGACTATCCACAGCTGAGCAACATGGACTTAAGTGAGGTGGCCAGAGGTCTGTGTAGATCTCATGGCATACTCACTTATTAAAAAGGAGGGAGAAGTTGTGATGGTGGACTATTGTGGGTCATGTACCATTTTGTGTGGGTTAATGTTTAGGCGTTGTTCACTGTCCATTATTTGTATTGCTTGTGTGTACATTGTATTTGCTGTAGGTAACCACCCCCTGTAGTGTTCCTGGCCCTAGGTCTGGGGGAAGGGGCCTGGGATCCACTTACTGTAAACTCTCTGCTTACCTGGGGGGATGAGTCAGTCTGTTTGAGAACTTGACAAGAGAAGAAAGAAGGTTGAACCTCTGAGGGAAAAGCTGCATCTACCCACAGAGACCCGGACATTTATCGCTTATTGGATTATATTCATATTTCTGGACTAGTTTTACCCTCTGTATGGTGAATTATCTTATGGACCGTTTGATTTGCTTGGAATAAATGCTTATTGGATTGTACAGCCATCTCTCGCTCTGTTGATTGTCTGATATAACAAAACAAAACAATCACTGATCTCGGAGAGACTAGCCAGAGTAAACACTGCCGGCAGCCAGAGAGGGCGCTCAACACAGTGAAATCTTAGGTGCATTGCCCCCTGGGAAGTATGTAAATCAAAAAGGTCTGTGGAGCGTCTGTTAGGAGTCTCAGAAACTAGCCAGATATCCCTCCGGGAAGGACCTAGCCAAGGAGTGGCTCTTTTTAGGAGACCACCATAACCACCATATTAAGTGGCCCTTTTAGTCAATATCCAGCTCTTGACGAGTTTAAAGATATGACAAGGGAAATACCAAGGCCAGGTATCCATCCAAAGACAGCTGTTTCAAGGTATTGCCCCTAATCAGTGTGGAGTAGGATTCTAGCCAGGTACTAGACATTGCTCCCACCTGGCCAGAATCTTACTCCACACTGATAAGGGGCAATACCCCGAAACAGCTGTCTGTGGATGGATACCTGGCCTTGGTATTTCCTTTGTCATATCTTTAAACTCGTCAAGAGCTGGATATTGACTAAAAGAGCCACTTAATATGGTGGTCTCCTAAAAAGAGCCACTCCTTGGATAGGTCCTTCCAGGAGGGATATCTGGCTAGTTTCTGTGTCGAGACTCCTAACAGAGGCTCCATGGACCTTTTTGATTGTGTGATATGGGAGAAGGATCCCGTTACACACATTTTACCTAGTGGTTGCATGGGAAGAGGCAATCTCATAACACATTTGTTTGTTTCGCAACCATGAAAAAGATCTTGCCCAAAACTTCTTCATGGAGGGCATTCTTGTGGCATGCAACAACATCAACAGTTTAAATGGAAGCTCTAAAGAAAAGTCATAATCCAGACGGAATGGAGGATCTTCATCGATTCATCCAAAACAAGCCTAAAAGCCATCTTACTACATAATGGCAATGCACTGCCTTCAATTCCAGTTGGTTATGTAGTCCACATGAAAGAAACGTATGACAACATGAAACAGCTGTTGAGAGGCCTAAACTATGACTAACATTTGTGGTCCCTCTGTGGTCACTTAAAGGTGTTTACCCCCTTACTTAATTGTGGATACACAAAGTACTGCTGCTTTCTCTGTTAGTGGGATAGTCGTGCAAGAGAGTAGCACTACAATAAAAGACTGGACTCTCCAACAATCACTTCAGCCAGGGAGTAAAAATGTCCTGTATCCACTACTTGGTGACCACATAAGATTTTGTTACCACCATTGCATATCAAGTTGGGCCTAATAAAGAACTTTGTAAAGGCAATGAATAAAAATAAATGCAAAAGCATTCATGTAGCTCATTGATAAATTTCCAAGGATAAGTGGAGTAAAATAAATGAAGGAGTCTTTTTTAGATCTCAGATTCATAAGCTTCATCAAGATGAGGAGTTTCTCTGTTGCAAGGCAAAGAAAAGGCTGCATGGGTAGCATTCGCATTAGTGGTAACTACCGTAATTTTTTGGGAAACTAAAGAGCATATAACTACACCGTGTGCAGAATTATTAGGCAAATTGTATTTTAGAGGATTTTTTTTTATTATTGATCAACAACTATGTTCTCAATCAACCCAAAAGACTCATAAATATCAAAGCTTAATATTTTTGGAAGTTGGAGTGGTTTTTTTTTAGATTTGGCTATCTTAGGAGGATATCTGTTTTTGCAGGTAACTATTACTGTGCAGAATTATTAGGCAACTTAATAAAAACCAAATATATTCCCATCTCACTTGTTTATTTTCACCAGGTAAACCAATATAACTGCACAAAATTTAGAAAGAAACATTTCTGACATGCAAAAGCAAAACCCCAAAAAATTAGTGACCAATATAGCCACCTTTCTTTATGGTGACACTCAACAGCCTACCATCCATAGATTCTGTCAGTTGCTTGATCTGTTTACGATCAACATTGCTTGCAGCAGCCACCACAGCCTCCCAGACACTGTTCCGAGAGGTGTACTGTTTTCCCTCCCTGTAGATCTTATATTTTATAAGGGACCACATGTTCTCTATGGGGTTCAGATCAGGTGAACAAGGGGGCCATGTCATTTTTTCATCTTTTAGACCTTTACTGGCCAGCCACGCTGTGGAGTAGTTGGATGGAGCATTGTCCTGCAGTAAAATCATGTTTTTCTTGAACGATACTGACTTCTTCCTGTACCACTGCTTGAAGCAGTTGTCTTCCAGAAACTGGCCGTAGGTCTGGGAGTTGAGCTTCATTCCATCCTCAACCAGAAAAGGTCCCACAAGTTCATCTTTGATGATACCAGCCCATAGCAGTACCCCACCTAGACCTTGCTGGCATCTGAGTCGGAGTGGAGCTCTCTGCCCTTTACTGATCCAGCCTCTGGCCCATTCATCTGGCCCATCAAGAGTCACTCTCATTTCATCAGTTCATACAACCTTTGAAAAATTAGTCTTAAGATATTTCTTGTTCAGAGGTGGTCGTTTTTCAGCCTTCCTTACCTTGGCCATGTCCCTGAGTATGGCACACCTTGTGCTTTTTGATACTCCAGTAACGTTGCAGCTCTGAAATATGGCCAAACTGGTGGCAAATGGCATCTTGGCAGCTTCACGCTTGATTTTCTTCAATTCATGGGCAGTTATTTTGCGCCTTTTTTGCCCAACACGCTTCTTGCAACCCTGTTGGCTATTTGCCATGAAAATCTCTCTTCTGACCCATTTTGTCAAAGGAAAGGAAGTTGTCTAATAATTAAGCACACCTTATATAGGGTGTTGATGTCATTACACCGCATCCCTCCTCATTACAGAGATGCACATCACCTGATTTACTTTATTGGTAGTTGGCTCTCAAGCCTATACAGCTTGGAGTAGGACAACATGTATAAAAAGTATCATGTGATCAAAATACTCATTTGCCTAATAATTCTGCACATAGTGTATGAAGAGTTGAAAAATCTCCTCAAAACATATAAGGATCTTGGCTATAACATGTCATCAAAGACTGATTTTTTTAGATTTACACTATTTTCCACCAAACAGCAGAGCAGTAAGCGACAAGTATGGTGAGAGATCTCACCAAGATAGTGCAGCTATGGAGAAAAGATTTCAAGGAAAATTGAATTCATTAATTATTGCAGATTACTGTAGGAAAATTGAAGAGATGATCTGATGCAGGAATAAAAGAGACAAGCAATGAAGAGTTGTCATTGAATGAGGACCACATTTTGTAAAGCAAAATTCTGTAACTGTTTATATTTGGCAAACATTCTTCGACATTTTAGTTATTTGAACTGTTGCTAAGATTCCACTAAATAAATATCAGAAAATTGCCATAATAAAATATTCTGCACCTTTATATTCACAAAAATAATATTGTTTTGAAGTACTAATGTATTAATTACTGTATATGTAGCAGTAAATGTAACTCTCTTTGAGATCCTAGAAACAAGAGCCAACTAAAAATGTTGATTGTCAGATTTGAATTAGGATTCGAGGTCAAAATCATTAAGAAATGGCTGATTTTATAACTGAACCTGACAACTTCTGAAAATATGTGGAACGGTGTAATAAAAGGTCCAAGCATTTGCATTAATGGATGTTCCACCTGTTTTACATTCATATCCTTTTCCAGTTTTCATGTACATTTGTTCACATACTCGTACATTGTCATGTACTCCATGTATTATATGTGGTCACCATGCTCTCCGAACTATTGTATGTGATCCATCCTTGTCTCGGTGTCATCAATGTGGGCTTCATGGTTCCGAATATGGCATACTATTAGTGTTCCATATAATTCAGAAATATAAATATATACAGTAGGTAGGTATTAGCATCTAAATATCCATTCTGAATAATTATGGGAAGGTATTCAATATCATAGCCAACTTGCTATCATATGGCAACACAGTGTTAAAAACGTACCTGAACCAAGAACCAGGACAGGATGACGGACATCCATGGGTTGCCTCCCTTTGAAGTAATCTTTGCTGGTAAAAAGAGTTTTCCTGTGAAAATGTATAAAATATAAATCATTACCCCAAATTAGCAAACAACATAGGTGTCTTCCTATGGGAAGAAATAGTGTTATGTGGAAGCTCCAGAATGACCAATAACTATTATTTATTTACACCAGTTACTAAAGTTTAATACTTATTACTACAGCCCAGAACATGTGGAGCATGGCTCTGCCTTGCATGCATATCTATCTCAATAAGGAAAGTTATAGACCCCTGCAGTAATAATAATAACAATTTTATTTATATAGCACCAACATATTCCATGCAAACCAAAAGATGTGGTTCTGCACCACCGCTGTACGACCTGTTTACAATACTGGGGAGGAGTGGATTAGAAGCAGTATTTCCTTAGTAAGGCTCCGGTCCTGGGTGCTCGCTGATGAAACAGGATAGCTGTAGGTGTGTGGAACTATATAGAAAAAAGTCCAGCGGCACACCGAATCTGGAGTAAAAAAACTTTTCTTTTTTTATTGAAATAAGTCGTGCATATTAAAAAGGCAGTGAAGGAACCGGGTGCAGGATCCCTCACGGACAACAGGAAACAGCTGTTGAGAGGCCTGAGCTATCCTTCCGTGAGGGATCCTGCACCCGGTTCCTTCACTGCCTTTTTAATATGCACCGCTTAATTCAATAAAAAAAAGAAAAGTTTCTTACTGGAGATTCAGTGTGCCATTGGACTTTTTTCTATATGGTTCCACCAACATATTCCGCAGCACTTTACAATTCAAAAGGGACATGTACAGACAATATGAGACATTTCAGAGTAAAGGCTGCTTTACACCCAGCGACATCGCTAGCGATGTCGCTGGTGAAAGAACCCGCCCCCATCGGTTGTGCGTCACGGGCAAATCGCTGCCCGTGGCGTACAACATCGCTTGGACCCATCACACGTACTTACCTGCCTAGCGACGTCGCTGTGGCTGGCAAACTGCCTCCTTTCTAAGGGGGTGGTTCGTGCAGCGTCACAGTGGCGTCACACGGCAGCCGTCCAATAGAAGCAGAGGGGAGGAGAGCAGCCGAAAGAAAGTGACGCCCACCTCGTTGCCGGAGGACGCAGGTAAGGTGGTGTTAGTCATTCCCGGGGTGTCACACGTAGCGATGTGTGCTGCCTCAGGAACGACGAACAACCTACGTCCTGCAACAGCAACGATATTTGGGATTAGAACGATGTGTCAACAATCAACGATTAGTTGAGTAATTTTGATCGTTAACGGTTGTTCGAATGTTTCACACGCAACGACGACGCTAACGAGGCCGGATGTGTGTCACGAATTTCGTGACCCCAACGACATCTCGTTAGCGATGTCGTTGCGTGTAAAGCCCCCTTAAAACAATACAACAGATACCAAGAAGAGTGCAGGCCCTGCAACCAAGCTTACAATCTAAAAGGAAACAGGGGAGGCAGAAAAGGTAAATGATAAAAAGTGCTTGTACTGAATGGTCCAGCAATAAATATAATAAATAGGGTATTCACATATCCCTGCGTGTACCGCTCACCCACCAGTATGTGTACAATTACAGATACAGAGTGCTAATAACTGCATAGAGGATGTATAAACCGATGATTAAGATGACCAGAGAAAAGGACCAAATATTGTAAGGGCAAAACGGGTATAGCTAGATAAGTGAAGTGAGGTGATAGGCCAGTCTAAAGAAATGCATTTTTAGGGCCCGCTTAAAACTGTGGGTATTGTGAATTAGGCCAATTGTCCCGGGTAGTGCACTCCAGAAAATTGGCGCAGCTCGCGAAAAGTCTTGAAGACAAGAGTGGGATGTTCAAATAACAGAGGATGACAATCTTAGGTCATTAGAAGAACGGAGGGCATGGGTAGGGTGATAGACAGATTAGGGAGGGGATGTAGGATGGTGCAGAACTGTAGACATCTTTGTGGGTGAGAAAGATAAGTTTATATTGTATTCTGTAGAGGATGGGGAACCAGTGCAATGACTGGTACAGGGTAGAGGAATTAGTGTAACAGTTGGAGAGGAATATGATTCTAGCTGCGGCATTCAGAATGGATTGGAGAAGGGAGAGTTTAGTAAGAGGGAAACCAAATAGTAGAGAGTTGCAGTAGTTTAGATGAGAATGGATAAGAGAGACAGTGTTTTTGCAGAAACAGCGGTAAGAAAAGGTCGACTTCTAGAGATGTATTTGAGAAATGAGTGATAGGTAATGGAGTGAAGGAAAGATCTGAGTTAAAAATAACCCCAAGATAGCGGGCATGCTCTTGGGGAGTTATGGTAGAACTGCATACAGAGATGGTAATATTGGGTTTAGGAAGGTTAGTAGTAGGAAGAAACATGAGATGTTGAATTTTTGACTGATTCAGTTTTAGATAGAGGGAGGACATGATAGTGGAGACAGCAGACAGACAATCACTGGTATTTTGTAATAATGCAGGGGTGATGTTAGGAGACTAGGTGTATAATTAGGTGTCATCAGCATACAGATGGTACTGAAAACCAAAACTACTGATGATTTGTCCAAAAGAGGCAGTGTATAGAGAGCAGGGGGCGTAGGACTGAACCCTGAAGAATCCCGACAGAGGAAAAGAGGAGAGGAAGAGGAGCCGGTAAAAGATACAGTGAAGGAGCGGTCAGAGAGGTAGGAGGAAAACCAAGACAGAACAGTGTCCTTGAGCATGATAGAGCAGAGCATGGTGAGAAGGAGCTGATGATCCACAGTGTTGAATGCTGCAGAGAAATCCAGGAAAATCAACAGGGAATAGTGATAATTAGATTTAGCTGTGAGTAGATCATTAGAGACTTTAGTAACAGAGGTTTCCATAGAGTGTAAGAAGCGGAAACCGGATTGTAAAGGGTCAAGCAGAGAGTTATCTGAGAGACAGCGGATTAGATGGGACTGGACCAAGTGGTCCAGACGTTTAGAGAATATTAGAGACATGTCTGTAATTCGCAGTGCAGTTTTGGTCCAGGGATGTTCTTTTCAATAGAGGGTGTTTGCTTGCGTGTTTGAAGGAGGAGAGAAACATACCAGATGAGAGACAGAGGTTAAATATTCTAGTTGAAGAGAGTTGACAGCCGGGGAAAGAGACTGAAGGAGATGTGAGAGAATAGGGTCACTGGTGCCGGTAGTAGGGCGAGAAGATGTAACCAGCCTGGTAGCTTCTTCTTCTGTGACTGGTTCAAAAACTGAAAATGAGCTAGATGAAGTTAGTAGTAAGTCAGGAGAACCCACACACTGTCACGAATCGGCGCCGCCGTAGCCGCAAGCAGCCTGCTGCAGTTCTAGTTGCGCCCAGGTGCCGGCTGACGTTTTTGGCCGTGCCTCGAGTCATCCAGCTTGCTGCTTCCTCCTCCACTTCTAAGTGTGGAGAGGCGGCTAGTGCACATGCGCGTGCTGAGTTACCCCAGCTAGAGCTTAAGTCCAGTGTTTCGCCTAGTGAGCATGCACAGCCTGACTGAGTCATTTCTGAGACTAAGTCCTCAGTTCAGGCAACTGAGCATGCTCCCACACTTAATGCGAAAAGCCTCTTTGCACAGGTACTTGAACTTTGTGCTGTGTCTAAGTCTGTGTTATGCCTATTGAGCATGCTCAGGCTGATGGTTTGATTTCTGAGACTGTTGTTCAGGCTACTGAGCATCTTCAGGCACTTAGTGCATCAGAGGCTAGGACCGGTAAGGACCTCACTTGGCATTGTCTGTGAGGTGGCAGGCCCTGATAGGCCGGCAGGCATCAGGTGTCCTGATGATGTGTCCACTTCGGATTGGCTTGCAGAGGCCCGCACCTATGACATAGCACCTCACCATTGGTCGTCAGACGATGACTGGTGAGGTGTTTGGGGCGTGGCTGCCATGAGGTCATCAGTGACGTGGCAGTTCTGGATAGGCCGCTGGTGATGTCACTGATGACGTGGCACACTGCTATTGGCTCCTGGAGGTGCCATTGTGGTCCACCCTGGGTTTGGGGCGGACCCTAGGTAATAAAAGGGGCTGGAGACAACATGGAAGTGCACAGTCTTCTCATATGCTTGCTGTGAGCACACCTCCATGTGTAGAGCCTATTGCGGCATCAGCCTCTTAGATTGGAAGCAGTAGGTAGGAATAGGTGTCCAGTGCCTGTCACGTCAAGACACTGGGCTGGGCACGATAGGGTCAGGCATTGCGCTTCCCTCCTACTGTCCAGTCCTTCTAGTGCAGCCCAGTGGTGTTAACTGGGCTGCTGCTGATGTGCCTGGTGTCCACAGGTGTGACAGCATACCCCAGGGCCCCTGTGGCATTAACAAGAAGTTCCTGGGCTGGGTGTGTGGACTCTGTGACGCTAACAGGGTTCACGGTCTCCTGATCCAAATGTTAGTTAACTTGGATCAGACCCCTATTATTTCTGAGCCACCCAGCTCTGTATTCTCCGCCTAACCTTCGGGTTGCCAGCAGCTCCTTTTCCATCTGGGAGCACGGTGGACCCAGACTGGCGATTGGGAATACACCACCTTATCCTAATCCGCCAGTCCCCCCGTAACACATACAGATTAAATCACCAGCATATCCTGCAAAATCCCGCTCTTTAGCTTACATCAACATATGATGTAAAATGTTTTGCTTTTATCGTACGTATTACATATAGCTAGAAATAAGCAGACCCGTGGCTTTCAGGTTTGCCAGGTTCATTTGGACTTTAGATAATGTTCAGTTTGAGACCCGGACTTAACCTGAACCCCAATGGAAGTCAATGATTGGGCACTTCAGCTCTCCAATCACATACAGCCAGCCATAAACAGATCACTTCTGAGGGAGGGCGGATTTTTTTTATTTATTTTGGGACATACTATCTCCGGAAGAGTTGTTTGACCCCCAGTGAGAGCCATTAGGAGGCTGCAATGAGCCAAGCACCTGAGCACAGCAATGCTCGATCGAGTTGTCAGCATATGTAAAGCACCCAAACTCCGAATTCAAACACAATTTTTTTTGTTCTGTACGAACCCCGAACTTTACGATTTAGGTTCTTTCATCTCTAATTATAGCTCTTTTACTCACAGGCCTCAAGCTGCTGCATCCCTATCCCGTAAAGCCTCCTAAAGCCTGTTTTCTTGCCTTGCTTGAAATTATCATGGGAGTAGTATGTGGATATGTGGATCAAAATCACCATCCGCATCAATTCTTTTCTCAAGAGGTGTAGCAATGAGGCCAAATCACCATATTTTACCATGGGCTACCAAAGTTTTGGCCTACATAACTTAACCAGCTATATCAGGCATTGTAAAACAACAGAAGAAGATCATTATTGTACATTCTCATGATAGAGAATAGTATCCTGTACTGTACATTAGTAAAGGCTTTGTCTTACAGAGGACAATTCTGACACCATTAGAGCTCGGAGTATTCACAGTAAAGAAAAAGACAAAATGCATCGGTTATGGCATTCCCTACTGCTAAAATAGCACATGCCATTGTAAGGCAGAGTTAACTGAATCTTATCTACAGACAATGGAGCTGGAGAAGAATTCATTTTAGAACATTTTTTGGAATGTGTATATGAGAATTCAGAGGATGGCCAACAGGAATTATTTCATAACAAGTACGACCTGATAAAAATGTAAAGATATAAAGATCACTGTGTTCTGCGACTTTATACTAGGCCATGTTCACATGCATTGGTTTGCAGTGAAATTTCAACATACATTTCACAGGAGGATCAACAGCAGAAATCCAAGGCTGACACTTGTTGTTGATGCACAGTTGATTGCCCACTCTCATCCAAAGCTTTTCCATACAATATACACAGAAATAATGTTCATAATCACTGCTGATGACTTTTGGCTTTGGAGTGGCCAAAAATGTACCCAAAGACTTTCTAAAGCAAGAACCCTATGGACATGTATTGGATGTCAGAATATATAAGTGGATATGATAAGAATTTAAACTGCACCAAAATCCTCATCAAAGTCCTGTGTGCACGCTGACCGTACGGTGGACATTTTCTCAGATTTAGAGCTTCAAGGATGTTCATTATCCATAGTAGCCAGTAGATTATTTAACCAATATGTTCATCATCATTTTTCTTCATGTATGCAAACACATATCTATTCTACATTTTAGCATTTAGACAGACATCAGTACATGCATCTTACTAGAATATATCCGACTAGATTAAAGGTACGGTAACCCAAAAAGTGCAATATGCACCCACAACCACGAGCAGTTCTGGGTGAATATTGCTAATCCCTGCCTAACATTCCCAGCCTATACTAGCATAGATAAAGAGATCTTTAGGAAACTTATGTCTAAAGATCCTTTATGATATGCTAATGAGCGCAGGGACTAGTCAAAAGGGTGTTCGTTCCTGTGCTCATTCCGCCCTCTTAGCATGTTAGCATAGCCACAGGGGCGTACTAACATGCTATTAATGCCCAGCATCATCAGCGGTGACGCATGTACCTGTGTCTGTTGTCACTGCTTCAGAACGCCAGGGTTAGGGTCAGTGCACATGACTAGAATGTCCGATATCTCCGGTCATGCGCACTATGAAGCCGGTTGTACAAATCCCGGCTTGAGAGAGGTCTAGTGCGCATGACTGGAAGTGCCCGGACTTCTGATCATGTGCACTGGCCATAAGCCCAGCGCTCTGAAAATGTAACAACGGACACAGGTACTGCTGATGACGGAATGAGCGCAAGAACTATCGCCCTTGCGCGACTAGTCCCTGCACTCATTACCATATCATAAAGGATCTTTAAAAATACTTTTTCTAAAGATCTTTTTATGTGTGCTACTAGACGCAGGGACAGTTAAGCAGGGATTAGCGATATGCACCCAGAACTGCTCATGGTTCTGGGTGCATATTGCACCGGACAGGTTCACTTTAAGCATGTTCCTATTGCCTGTCAATACATAAGGTACATATGAGTACAAGCCAGGAGAGCTGCATTTATGGAAACAATAATAAAATGAGATAAAGCAATGTGGACAAAGAAAGCACAAAACTATGATGAGTCTCATAAGAGATATAAAATCTAACGCAAAGAGTGGAATCCGATCATTAAGCAAATTAAACATCACAAAATGACTGTACTGATTTGATTAGCAAACGCACAATGTATTAAATTTACCCATTTCAGATACATTTGTACCTATTTGTGAAGACGAGACCGTAGCGAGGGTAGAAGTGGAAGCCATTAAATACCAAGACTATAGTGATATGACTGATAAATAAGGACTGCGGAGGTACAGGAGAATATGTCGCACAATGTATTCCAATATTGGCTGTGATTAGCACGTACCAAGCTGTTAACAGCTAAGCGGAGCCACAAGAACACGGGATAATAGGACAGAAGAGCTATTAAAAGCAGAAATTACTAGTTAGGCCCTGGCATGGAATAGAGCAAAATAACAATCATCCTAATTGTAATGATGCACAGTGTGTTTGATGGGTAATTTACAAGGCTTTGTGGTGATAAATCTGCAACTGGTAAATGCAAAAAGCTGCACACAATGCACTATATTAATTTCCTATCCCCGACATTCGCTGGTAGGAGCGGCAGTGCTATGTAAATAGTTAAATGGATGGGACTCGAGGAGATTGTCACACATTAAGTGTGCAAAGTGGCCAATATTTCATACACCAAAACACCAGAGGGGACAGCAACGCGAGCTCTAAAAGCTTCTCCATTTCCTTTCTTTATTAGGACAGTTGTAGATGTTTGGGGTGATGGTATAAAACACTCCCTCTATAAAAGCACTGTGGTCAATGACGCAAAAACCTACTGGTGTTACCATACCTGAATGTCATGGGAGGTACGGGAAAGTACCAAGTGAATGACGAAAGGTTTCTCTGTCTAGGGAAGGAGGTGATGGGGACCCCTGACCAAACATACCGCTGGCCCCTAGCTTTCTTCACTTCCCTAGATGTTAGCTTCAAGCCAGATACCAACCCTGGCTGACCCTGAAATAGGCCCTAGTTAGGGAACAGATGGAATGAGCGCTTAGTCAACCCCACTAAGCTTTA